>NC_086156.1:9599549-9918121 GCF_035149785.1 Candoia aspera | reverse complement strand
ATCCTTATTCTTTATAACTGCAGTCACTGTGAATAAAGCCTCATGAAAGTATGCTAGATAGGAATAAGGTCACAGAATTTGCTAAATTAAAAAAAAAACAGACCACAATTTTAAAAAAAGGATTTTTTTGTAAGCCTCTGATTTGTTATAAGTACAAAAAGAAGCTTCTATTTACTTAGTATAAATACCAAGCAACGAAACATATTTATTTGTTTGTAAGAAAATAATCAATTCTTGGACAATCCTTTTTTCCTCCATGCTGCATTGTGCTTTGTACAGATGGAAGCAAATGTTTATGGTAATTGTTCATACTAAAAAGGGAATATAGAACAAAGGAGCATTTTCTTCTACTGTTGCTAATCTACCATTGCTAATTTTTATCTGCATTGGAAGATTGAAAAAATATTTGAACTGTTCAGAGTCAAGTCTATATCTTCAAGTGATTAAGGGTGAAATTCTTGCCTATTTCCCTGGATATAAGCCTTTTGAACATACCTGAATAAGTAGAATAGTACAATGTACGGGTTGGAAGAAACTTTGGAGATCACCTAGTCCCGTGTTTTTCAAACCTGGCAACTTTAAGATGTGTGGACTTCAATGCCCAGAATTCCCCAGACAGCATTCTGGGAGTTGAAGTCCACACATCTTAAAGTTGCCAAGTTTGAAAAAAAAACTAATCAAGTCAAATCCTGTACGGTGCAGGAATCCACTGTTACGGCATCTCTGACAGATGGCCATACTCCGCCCAGAAAAGGTTTATTCTACAAAAAGAGAGTCATGGTTTTCTAAGGATCTTGAAATGTAAACAGTGCTAATAGGATCAGCATTGTTATTGGAGAGCCACATAGCATTCATGGAATCAGCATTTTTCTCCAGGTTGACCTGGAATACCAGGTAGATAGTAGTCCTAGGTAGCACACATGCCTACAAAAAGCATAAGCCTACTTCAAGAAACTACTGCAGTTCCAGCAGCTGTGTATGCATCTGAAATGAACTCTCAAAGGAATTCCCAGCTCGAACTGGTATTCGGAAAGGGTTTGTTATCTCATTCCTGCTGTTCAGTGTCATTGTGCTATAATGAGGGAAGATTTTGACAACCAGCAAGAGGTATAATAATGATAAAACCCACTACATCAGCCTTTCTCAACTTTTTGACCCTGGAGGAACCCTTGAAATATTTTTTAGGCCTTGCACATTCAGGCTCAGAATTAGACCAGAAGTTACAGAACTATTATATTTGTTTCATGGGTAGTCCTGTATATACAGTATGCATTAACCATGTTCTTAAACTAAAAATAAAGAATGAAATTTACCTCCTCAATGTGAAGTTGCCGGAATTTGAAATAATTTTTTAAATAAATTGTGTTCTCCCAGGGAACCCGTAGTGACCTCTCGGGGAACCCTGGGGTGCCTTGGAACCCTGGTTGAGAAACCCTGCACTACATAGATGACCTGTATTGTCACAGAGGCCACTGTCAACTTGTATGGCAACTGAAATACTGCCCATTCATATGGCCTGAAAATTTGTTGTTTATTTGTTCAGTCGCTTCCGACTCTTCGTGACTTCATGGACCAGCCCACGCCAGAGCTTCCTGTCGGTTGTCAACACCCCCAGCTTCCCCAGGGACGAGTCCGTCACCTCTAGAATATCATCCATCCACCTTGCCCTTGGTCGGCCCCTCTTCCTTTTGCCCTCCACTCTCCCTAGCATCAGCATCTTCTCCAGGGTGTCCTGTCTTCTCATTATGTGGCCAAAGTATTTCAGTTTTGCCTTTAATATCATTCCCTCAAGTGAGCAGTCTGGCTTGATATCCTGGAGGATGGACTGGTTTGATCTTCTTGCAGTCCAAGGCACTCTCAGAATTTTCCTCCAACACCACAGTTCAAAAGCATCTATCTTCCTTATGGTCCAGCTCTTGCAGCCATATGTTACTACGGGGAACACCGTTGCTTTAACTATGCAGACCTTTGTTGTCAGTGTGATGTCTCTGCTCTTAACTATTTTATCGAGATTGATAATTGCTCTTCTCCCAAGGATTAAGCGTCTTCTGATTTCCTGACTGCAGTCAGCATCTGCAGTAATCTTTGCACCTAGAAATACAAAGTCTTTCACTGCTTCTACATTTTCTCCCTCTATTTGCCAGTTATTAATCAAGCTGGTGCCATATTCTTGGTTTTTTTGAGGTTTAGCTGCAAGCCAGCTTTTGCACTTTCTTCTTTCACCTTCATCATAAGGCTCCTCGGTTCCTCTTCACTTTCAGCCATCAAAGTGGTATCATCTGCGGCCCGAAAATTAATGCCAACAAAACAAAGGTTTTGACAATTTATGGGTCACAGTGCTGTTTATCTCAATGCGGCCCAAATAGAGCAATTAACCAGTTCATATATCTTGGTTTGTTGTTGTAAAAACAGAAAACAGTGTCAAAAGCAGAAGTGTGCAGCAGGACTGGCCAGGCCACTGCTGTCTTTCGTTGGTTAAACTGGTGCCTGTGGAGGACATGAAATGTTTAAGATGTAAAACTGGGTGCTAGTCTTTCAGTTTTGCTATATGGATCTGAGAGGTGGACACTGTTAAAAGCAGACCTAAATAAACTGATGCTTTCCTGATGTGGTGTCTATGGCATATGCCGACAGTCCCCCTACACAACTGTCTCAAGAATAATATCATCAGACCGAGATGCAATGAACAACCTACATTTGAGGATGAAATACAAAAACTCAGATTAAGATGGGTTGGACATGTATGCAGCATGGCAGAACATTGTTTTCCTTACAGAGTACTGTGGAGAAAGAAACCTACACAGTGGAAGATGGGTGGCTATATAAGTAAATTTGGCAAACAAACAAAGGTACAACAAACAGCAACAGAGAAAACATGACTGAAACAAACTGAAGATGATCTGAAAAGCCTATGGCTGAAATATTTCAGTGAGGAAAAAAATAGCCATCACTTGGAAGATGTAGAAAACCTTCAGTAGAGATGTCCGTAGTTCAGCAGCCCTCACAGCAACATACTGGCTTGGGGGACAGCCCTGCCTGGACACTTGCTAAGGAATGAAGAAGGTAGTGTAAGCCTAAAGTGAAGAACAGGATGGCATCCATTTCTGATTCTATGGACAAATGCTAACTGGATTGGTAGCTGAATTTTCTGAAATGCTGGGACTGTGTCTCTACACTGTCTGGAATATACTGGGTTACAGAACATAGATCAGCTCTGTAGCACACATTTTTTCTTCTAGTATCTTGCTGCTATTGCCCAGCATCTGCACCTGAATTGATTACCTCACCTTACCTAATTCTAGGATATACCAAGATTAGGCACGACACCCCCTGGATTGAGAAAGCGTGGCCAGAGTACCCATGCTCTGGAAAGTTCCACATGGGTTACCTTCGAAAGCTTTAGTATTAGAGATGTGAATATATGAGCAGGCCCACAACTAGAGTCTGTGTCACCCGGAGCAAACGTGGATTCCGTGCCCATTTTGGTGCCTCTCCAGCGCGGCGCCCAGGGCACATGCCCCGCTTGTCCCCCCCTCCAGTTGCGGCCCTGTATATGAGGAGAAACTGATAAAATATTTTACCCCCAATTTTTCCTTTCTCTTTTTGGGCCTGAACATCTTTAGTACATTTTGTTGGCAAACAGGGAACACATCTTCTCAATGTACTGGGCTGCATGTCTGTCTTCTACCCCATGAACATATCCCAACTGCTTGTAGTTTATTGGATATCCTTCCAGATGTCTAAAGAAGTTAGACAGGCATTAATTAGGGAAAGGGTTTTTTCACTCATGGTAGTAATACGTGGAACACATAGAAAGCAACTTATACAGCACTGACCTTCATGATCATTTAGCATCAAGCAAATTTTTTGGATTTGCCCAGGTATTGACCGGTACCTGGAATTCTATAGTTTGCAGTCCCAGCACATCTGAAGGCTGATCTACTGTGTCCGAACTATCTAAAAACATGCCTCATTATATATTTTAGCATAGTAATGTAGCATAGCAATATGTTCTATGGCATTAGTGACATACTTTTGGTATACGTACATATTTTTCTGGAGAAAGTAGCAAGATTTGCTTAGTATTACCCCTTTTCTCTTTTTTGTTTTCCTTTCGTGAAGGCAGAGATGAGTTTTTTTCCCCTTTTGCCAATTAGATTATAGATAGATCAATGTCTTCGAGGTCTGCTTTAAGACAGTGAATTCTTCCTCTCTATGATATTCAAATGCAGAACATTATGGCTTCAGCTGGATACAATTCTTACTATGGTTTTCTCAATCTGATGCCCTTCTGATGTCTTGCACTTCCAGAATTCCCATAGAGCATGGCTAAAGTTTATAATAAACAATTTACCCACAGTGACCCCTTTCACCACATGCTTCATACTTATAATATTGGAGGTTGGATTTTTTGTTTTTGTACCCGTGAGCCTATTTGAACCACTAGACCAAATTATGAGAGAGTGATGAGGGGAAGGGTCTTCACACTTGTTCCTCTGTCTGGTTCTCACCTGGCTATTGTTAGTGAAATAAGTCTCTGTATATAAGAAACAAAGGGATTTCCTGTTTCACTTAGAGAAAGGGTTTTCCTCTCTTGTGCTTTCCTCTCTCCAAAATGTAATTTAGGTAGAATTGAGTTTTTCTGCCTTGATTTATTTCTTAGTAAATCTAGTGTTTGCTTCAAATGCAATTAATATCTGTTAGCATTACTGATGATAGCTGCGCTAAGCCTGTGTTCTGCGTCCAAGGCAACCATATTAATGAACATTTTTATTTCTTATAATGAGGCATTTTGCTGTATAATTTGTCTTCTTTCAGCTCTCTGCTTATGTTCAGGACCTCTGCCTCTAACAAGGGCACCTGCTAAATTCAAATCTCCAACATAGAGTACAGGATGGTATGACAAATCTCTTTCCTGAGAGAAAAAGCATACATTTGCTCCTTGTACTTTCATTAACTGCCCCCCTCCCAGAATATTGGAAGGTTATGTTAGCTTTGCAATTCCCTGTTTTCAAAGCCAGTTGTTAGATTAATTCCTAAAAAAGCCTCATATGAGATTTTTAAAAGCACTGGCAGGCCTTGAATGGTGTTCTCCTGTAATTGTCTTGTTTCTGTTGCATTATAATTGTCTTTTTTGTCTGGTCGTTGGTAATTAGGTAATTGTTTTGGGAACTCTGCATCAAGAAGGAGATTTTCCTATTATTCATAAAAGGCATTATGAGAAAATTAAACTTGAATATTGTAGGCTGGGATTTTCAACATACTGGCAATAGCTCCTGAAAACAATTTTCAAAGGTTTTAGTTAGTTTTCTTAAGGATGCGAGTAATCCATAAATTGAAAAGAATAAATATGCCAAAGCTGCCAATGTATCACTTTACTTTGTAATACGTGCATATATTCAGTTTTTTCCCCCATCCTCTTGGTTTTATTTTTGCATGTGTGAGTGTGGGTGTGAGCACACATGCATGACTATTGAGGGTTGCTAGTGGTGGTTTGCAAATAGATTTAGAGGACAGTTAGAATGTACAGGTGGTACTCGCCTAACGACCACAGTTGGGACTGGAATTTCGGTAGCTAAGCGAAGTGGTCATTAAGTGAATCCAACCCAATTTTACAACCTTTTTTGTGATGGCTGTTAGATGAACCTGTTCATTAAGCAAATCACATGGTTCGCCATTGATTTTGCTTACCAGAAGCCAGCCAGAAAGGTTGAAAATGGTGATCACATGGCCATGGGATCCTGTGATGGTCATAAATGTGAACCAGCTGCCAAATGCCCAAATGGTGATCATGTGACTGCAAGGATGCTGTGACGGTCATAAGTGTGAGAACTGGTCATAAATCGTTTTTTCCAACAGCATTGTAAGTCTGAACCATCACTAAATGAATGTTTGCTAAGTGAGGACTACCTGTAGTGCAGTCGTGACCCTTTAATAATATTTTTAGTTCACCCAATGAGTCTACAGTATTAAAATATGAGTCTATGGTATTAACACTGTGCTTTGATAATCCTCTTAGCAAACACTGTGGCTAGCTGGTGAAGTCTGATGAGCGCAAATAAGCTTCCTCTTGTTATTACTCATTACTTTATATTTCACAGTTTTGCACATATACACTACATTCAAAACTGCCTTAATATACAAATATACTTGCTATATTCTCCACACACATGCTTTTACATTATGTGCATACTGTTTTTCATTGATGTACCTTTTTGATGATCATTTTAATGCTTTGGAAAGAGGTCACTGGACAGGTGACTCATACCAAAAAGTATTCATAAATAGTAGATACCATAGATGCCACTTCTTTTGTACAAGGAGCAATTGAACGCAAATGTTGCTGGTGAGGATAGACTTCCAAAACTTCAATTAACAGCTCTCTTGCCACCGTACGGTCAAAGTGTAGCTATTAAATTGAAAAAATATTGTACTCATATTCCAATTTTCCCCAATACATTCAAATTATATTTCACCTGTTTGTCAGTGGTGAATATTAGAACAGAGCGGACCAAAAAAGTAATTGTGTGGGTGGAAAGGATGAAAAGACTTGAAATAAATGTGAAGGTTTTTATTACCACAGAAAAGGAAGGTGTGGGTTAATGAATTGCTAGCTCTCTTAGACAGTACTGCCTAGTTTCTTATAATCTTTACACCAAAGTAACAATTTTCCTATTATTCATAGAAGACAATATGAGAAAATTAAATATGAATATTGTAGGCAGGGATTTCTGGCAAGACCTTAATAGCCTCTGAGTAATACTTTCAAAAGAACAGGTTTGTTCTGTATCCTGACTGCTAAAAAAGAAAAAGAACTCATAGGACAAAAAAGCGAGTAATTGCAGCAAAAGCAGAAAATTCCAGAAAAGTGAAAAATAAATTATTAAAATATTAATAGCAATGTACATGCATAACTTTTTCAGCAGTGGTGATTCTTTTTGTTATAAATGCTACCCATATACAGGTAGTCCTTGCTTAATGACTGCCTGGTTTAACAACCATTTGAAGTTACGATAGTGTAAAAAAAAAAAGCTTTGCAACTAATCCTCACATTTACAACCATCACAGCATCCCGTGGTCATGTGATTGCCATTTGGGCACTTGACAACTGGTGTGCATTTATAGCCATCATGGTATCCTGTGGTCACATGATCCCCACTTGTATGCTTCGCAACTAGCTTGCGACAAGTAGAGTTAATAGAGAAGGCAGAAGTAAAATTGTAAGCTGCGCTCATGTGATGTCTCACTTAACAACCTGGCACTTAGTGATGGAGTTGCTGGTTCCAATTGTGGTCACTAAGCAAGGACTACCATACGGCCAAGGTTCCTATCATGTTGCTTAGTCTTTGTTGAAGAAATCAGAATTTTCTGGATTCATATAACAGTAAAATATAAAGCAAGGTTTGTAAAGCCCACATCACAATATACTAAACCAAAACCAAATGTGAAGCCATTCATTGTGTAAGATGCCAGACTTCAAAACTTGAAATAAGTAATAGCCTTAAATTCTGTGCCTGGACATATTCCATGTCTATTCTGATTACAGGTTATGAGTATTCTCTGTAACATAATTCAGGTTTTTTTTGTATTTTTGTTTCCACTGAACCACAGATCTCTTCGAATTACATTACCGTTTGATTCTGTCCTTTAGTTTTGACTTTTACAGTCCAATAATCTAAAAACACGTGTGAGTTTTAAATTACTTTAAATTTAGCTTTTCAAAGGTGAAAATTGGAAAAGGTAATTATGGCTTTACACCAAGATTAAATCCAATATTTGATAAACTAATAAAAATACTTTTTTATTATTCTGAAATATCTATATATCTATATCAGAAGACTACATTGTATTTTCTCAGTGGAGTTATTTAGTAGAAATGTGCAAGACTTAGTACGGCTGAATGGTCTCACTAATACTCTTATATAATAATATGAACTGATAATATGTAGTACAGTAATATGTAATAATGATATGAACTGGTAATTCATAGTAATAAGTAGTATGCAGCATGAGTAATGAGAGCCAGTCTAATATAGTGGCTAAAGACATTGGGCTAGAAACCTGGAAACCATGAGTTCTAGTTCCGCCTTAGGCACAGAGCCAACTGGGTGATCTTGGGCCAGTCCTTCTCTCTCAGCCGTAGGAAGGATTTAAAAACTTTTTTTCCTTTTTAATCCAGAAAGAATGTTGACTCACCAAGTGGAATTTTCTTATCCTGCTGCTCAGAAAATCTCTCTTTAGCTGTAAATCAGTTATCTCCAAAAGTGTTTAAGAAATGAGACTCATGCAAACCTTGTGTCCATATAGGCTGCATTACGACTGTGAGCTTGATTGAAATCCCTCGACTCCCAGCCGCTTGGCTAATGAACCAACTACAAAAACCACAGTTCCTGCCATCTGCTTGTGAGGAGCAGCTGTCCAGAGTGCAAGTGGGCAATCTCACGATCTCTCCTTTACCTAGAAAGACTGCGCTGGCCATTGTCTGGCTGCTAATTTCCACCACAATGTCCCCGCTACTTCAGAGATATCTAGTTTGTCATGAATCATCACTGGAAGTCCAAAAAATGAGTCACTTCTCAAATAATCCACTTTTGATTTCTTCAGCCAGTTTTGTGTTGTTTATTCGTTTAGTCGCTTCCGACTCTTCATGACTTCATGGACCAGCCCACACCAGAGCTTCCTGTCGGTCGTCAACACCCCCAGCTCCCCCAGGGACGAGTCCGTCACCTCTAGAATATCATCCATCCATCTTGCCCTTGGTCGGCCCCTCTTCCTTTTGCCCTCCACTCTCACTAGCATCAGCATCTTCTCCAGGGTGTCCTGTCTTCTCATTATGTGGCCAAAGTATTTCCGTTTTGCCTTTAATATCGTTCCCTCAAGTGAGCAGTCTGGCTTGATATCCTGGAGGATGGACTGGTTTGATCTTGCAGTCCAAGGCACTCTCAGGATTTTCCTCCAACACCACAGTTCAAAAGCATCGATCTTCCTTCTCGCAGCCTTCCTTATGGTCCAGCTCTCGCAGCCATATGTTACTACGGGGAACACCATTGCTCTAACTATGCGGACCTTTGTTGTCAGTGTGAGGTCTCTGCTCTTGACTATTTTATCGAGATTGGTCATTGCTCTTCTCCCAAGGATTAAGCGTCTTCTGATTTCCTGACTGCAGTCAGCATCTGCAGTAATCTTTGCACCTAGAAATACAAAGTCTTTCACTGCTTCTACATTTTCTCCCTCTATTTGCCAGTTATCAATCAAGCTGGTTGCCATACTCTTGGTTTTTTTGAGGTTTAGCTGCAATCCAGCTTTTGCACTTTCTTCTTTCACCTTCATCATAAGGTTCCTCAGTTCCTCTTCGCTTTCAGCCATCAAAGTGGTATCATCTGCATATCTGAGATTGTTAATGTCTCCTCCAGTGACTTTAACTCCAGCCTTGGATTCCTCAAGCCCAGCATGTCGCATGATGTGTTCTGTGTACAAGTTGAATAGGTAGGGTGAGAGTATACAACCCTGCCGTACTCCTTTCCTAACCTTAAACCAGTCTGTTGTTCCGTGGTCTGTTCTTACTGTTGCTACTTGGTCGTTATACAGATTTCTCAGGAGGCATACAAGTTGACTTGGTATCCCCATACCACTAAGAACTTGCCACAATTTGTTATGGTCCACACAGTCAAAGGCTTTAGAATAGTCAATAAAACAGAAATAGATGTTTTTCTGAAACTCCCTGGCTTTTTCCATTATCCAGCGGATATTGGCAATCTGGTCCCTAGTTCCTCTGCCTTTTCTAAAGCCAGCTTGTACATCTGGCAATTCTCGCTCCATGAATTGCTGAAGTCTACCTTGCAGGATCTTGAGCATTACCTTACTGGCATGTGAAATGAGTGCCACTGTTCGACAGCTTGAACATTCTTTAGTGTTTCCCTATTTTGGTATGGGGATATAAGTCCTGCTGCCTTGTTATTAGCAATGCTTCTTAAGGCCCATTCAACCTCATTCTTCAGGATGTCTGGCTCTAGCTCACTGACCACACCGTCAAACCTATCCCCGATATTGTTATCCTTCCTATACAGGTCTTCCATATATTCTTGCCACCTTTTCTTGATCCCTTCTTCTTCTGTTAGGTCCTTGCCATCTTTGTTTTTGATCATACCCAATTTTGCCTGGAATTTACCTCCAATGTTTCTAATTTTCTGGAAAAGGTCTCTTGTCCTTCCAATTCTATTGTCTTCTTCCACTTCCGCGCATTGCTTGTTTAAAAATAATTCCTTATCTCTTCTGGCTAACCTCTGGAATTTTGCATTTAATTGGGCATATCTCCCCCTATCACTGTCGCCTTTTGCTTTCCTTCTTTCTTGGGCTACTTCTAGTGTCTCAGCAGACAGCCATCTTGCCTTCTTGGTTTTCTCTTTCTTTGGGATGTATTTTGTTGCCACCTCCTGAACAATGTTGCGAACTTCTGTCCAGAGTTCTTCCGGGACCCTATCTACTAAGTCCAGTCCCTTAAATCGATTCTTCACCTCCACTGCATATTCCTCAGGAATATTAGTGAGCTCATATCTAGCTGATCTGTGGGTCTTCCCTAATCTCTTTAGTCTGATCCTAAATTGTGCAAGAAGAAGTTCATGATCTGAACTACAGTCAGCTCCAGGTCTTGTTTTTACCGACTGTTTACATCTCTGCCACCTTTGGCTGCAAAGGATGTAGTCAATCTGATTTCGGTGTTGTCCATCTGGTGAAGTCCATGTATAAAGCCGTCTCTTAGGTTGTTGGAAGAGAGTGTTTGTTATGCAGAGTGAGTTGTCTTGGCAAAATGCTATCAGCCTATGTCCTGCTTCGTTTTGTTCTCCCAGGCCATGCTTACCTGTAATTCCAGGTGTCATTTGACTGCCCACCTTAGCATTCCAGTCTCCTGTGATGAAAATAACATCTCTGTTAGGCGTGTTGTCCAGTAGGTGCTGCAGATCCTCATAGAACTGCTCTACTTCAGCTTCTTCAGCATTTGTGGTTGGGGCGTATATTTGGATCACTGTGATGTTAGATGGCTTGCCCTGAATTCGAATTGAGATCATTCTGTCCTTTTTGGGGTTGTATCCAAGCACTGCTTTAGCCACTTTGTTATTAATTATGAAGGCTACTCCATTTCTTCTGTGATCCTCTTGTCCACAGTAGTAGATCTGGTGGTCATTTGATGTGAAGTGGCCCATTCCAGTCCATTTCAGTTCACTGACGCCCAAAATGTCTATCTTGAATCTTGTCATCTCACCAATAACCACATCCAATTTGCCCTGGCTCATAGATCTTACATTCCAGGTTCCAGTGGTGTGTTGATCCTTAGAACATCGGATTCGCCGTTCACCACCAGCACCGTCGGCCGCTAGCCGTTCTTTCGGCTTTGAGCTAGCTGCGTCATCACGTCTGGGGCTAGTTGAACTCATCCTCTGTTCTTCCCCAGTAGCATTTTGACCATCTTCCGACCTGGGGGTCTCATCTTCCGACGGTATACCAACATATCTCTGGTTGTACTGATCCATTTAGTTTTCACGGCAAGAATACTGGGGTGGGTTGCCATTACCTTTCCCAGGGATCGCATTTAGTCTGACCTCTCTGTCATGACCTTCCTGTCTTGGGTGGCCCTTCACAGTTTAGCTCATGGCATCATTGAGGTGCTCAAGCTCCAGCACCACGACAAGGTAACCATCCTTTGCTGAAGCTTCAGCCAGTAGGGTAGCATTGAAAAATAATAATAATTTAAATACTCTACTTTTAGGGGAGTGGTCAGGAGTATGTAAAATTTTGTCGAACTATAAAGGATGCTGCGGGCTTGCTATAGAAGTAAGTGTGGTAAAAATTGTAGAGAATGTCCAGCACCCATTTGGTTTTATAATGATCTTACCCAGAGGTATCCACTGGGGGTGGGTCAAAAAAGTTAAGGTGGCATTTGCAGCTGCACAATTTATATTCTGCCCCCTCTTACAGGTGGGGTCATCTTGACTGTTTTGACCACCGTTGTGGATGTCCCTGGGTTTCTCTTACCTCAACAACTTCGGAGACTGAAATTACACTAAGCCATAATGTGCTTTATAGTATATGCTTTTTGTTCAGCAGGCCCTTAAAGCAGGCCCGTGGTTGTGATTCCTAAATCTTGGATTACAGCTTAGCATGATGTGCAAATCGGCTTATTTACTAACCTGTGGCTGTGTGAATAAGGTTTGTAAATTTCTGCCTGCTTGTTACTTTAAGACCATTTGGTCCCTCATTTGAATGCAGTTCTGTGGAAGTTTTTTTCTGTATAGAACATTTAAAAGACATCTTAAGGAGAACCTCTTTTTCAACACATACTGTAGTGTGATGAAATGCAAGCAACTTATGTGTCCCAGCAGATCTAACACCTATGCAAAAGGCCATGGGTGAAGCAAAGTGTGAATGTTGGGTGGGCGTTTTAAATATGCATAAAATAGAAAGCTTGTTTTTTTTAGGGAGCAAAACATGTCATAAAACAAGGTGTTTCTGGCAGGCTAGAACTGGGGCAGATCTCCCTTCACTGTCTAGGTACTGAACTTTACTGAATATATTTGGATTACTTGTTTGCCAACTTTTTCTCCTTTAGTTTATCTGCCCTTTATGCGTGAAGTTTGCACTGCGCTGTGGCTCCATGGAATTGAAACCTCTTGGATCTCATTGATGCCTTTAATGACCTAGTGTGGGGAATCTTAGGCTCAAGGGTTTATAACTCTGCAGTGGTGTCTCTGTGGTCATGTGGCTTCTGGGGTTATTCCAATGAGGTAATATTTAAAGCCCTGGGAAACTTGGGTTTAGACAGAATCTAGTTACTTCACACACACACACACACACACACACACACAAATAAATTAAAATTCCCCAGCCCAGCACCTCCTTCTAACTGGTGGCTAATCTTCAAAGACATCCAAACTTTTCAACGGATAGTTTACAGTCATTAGCACCTCCTGCCCACTAATGGATTTTCCCCAATGTCTTCTATAAAGTGATACCCCCCCAATTTACAAGTAATTTGGAAGCTAAAAACCTTCCCTTTCTGTTGGATAAATACCTAGAAATAAGTAAGTGATACAGCCACATTTAGAAGAATCTGGGAGATGCAAACCCTGCATCTCTGGAGGGTTGGAGAAAGCTGGTTGGAGACAGCTGTATGAACACTTAGGATATCCACTGACGTGACTTGGTGGTATGTTCAGGAAGCAGGTAAAGGATGGTTCTTGTTCATGGGTATATAATTAACTTTCTAAACCTAAGATATGCAAGTAGCTCACTGATCAGGTCAATGACTTCTTTTCCCTCCTGATGGAACTCATAAGGCTTCCTGATTTGTTGGAATGAAAGAACAGATGGGAAGAAGCATCAAGTAAGATCTGAGCTGGTACAACTGAACCTGAGAGAAGTCATCTAATTGTATCTTCTTAAAGTGTCATTAAGTGTTGGTGGCTAAAGAATAATCACCGCTGCAGTTGTATCTACTATAAAAACAGGGTTCACAAATTTATTTATTTATTTATTTATTTAATTAATTATTCAAATTTTGCTACTGCCCATCTCCCCCAAAAGAGGGCTATTCTCTTAATGTAGGTGTTAAGGGTTGATTTGTAAAGTTGGTTTATGGCTTAGTACTATGTATGAAGCGGCCAATTTTGGCTTCAACAAATCATGGTTAAATAATTATGGTTTAGCACAGTAAATAACAGTCATAGTATCTTCTGGAGCTGTTGAGCTGTTTAACATTTTGATGTACTTATTAGGTCATGGAGAAACATTTAAAAAACTGCTATGACCTGTTTCTCGATAAAGTCATCCTGTGTGACTTGGACTCCATTTTGCTGGTGTTGGATCTGGAGACATAAGGGGGCTGCCTGTCCGTTTTTATTTCTTTATTTATCATTCAAATTTCTATCACTGCCCATTTCCCCACCAACAGAGGCACTGTTTTTCTTGGATGCTTTTTATCTACTTTATTTTGATGATATATGCAGAACTGTTTTGAAAGTGCAACCATTATTATATTGGTGTTTTGACTATGCTGGCCCATGAAGCAAAACTGGTAAATGGTTCTCACATGCCCTCCCCTCCCTTAGCATTGAAAGAGGCAGGCTTTTTAATAGTTTAAAAGAACTTACACTGCTCTTTTGAGTGTGTTGTGTATTGGCCGTGTTTTTGATAATTTTAATTGCAGTTTGAATTTTTGCAAGTCATTCTGAATACTTCTTTAAAGGGCAAGATAAAATATTTAAATGTAGCTTGTATGCACATGGAACACTAGTAGGGGTACATAGGGGTAACCCTATGGGAATGAACAGTAATGATTCTCAACCCATGCATTCCCACTGTCTCTGAAATGTATGAGTTCCTAGTTGTTTAATTTCTCAGCAAGTCATAGTTTGCTGTTGTGTTTGAATGTTGCAAACTATGATTTGCTCATAAACCATAATTTTGAGGAAGAAAAGGAGTTGGTATGACCCCTACACTGTTTAGACCTTACAAAAGCAGAGATCCTGCTCTGATTTAGCTGTGCTGACTGGGGTTCCTAAAATCTGCAGTCCCAGCATATCTCTAGGGTGTCAGATTTGGAAAAGCTTATGTACAACGCTCTAGTCTTTGAAAAAGTGCAGTATCTAAACTGGTTTAAGAAAACTTGCTTTGTTCTCATAGCAAAAATGTATATCAGAGTGACTTCTTGCAACCTTGGCATTATTAGCAGAGATTAAACTGATTAGAATTATGCAGAGTAAGAATGATAATTTAGTTAACCTTTGGGGTAATCATGTAGTTCAGCTGCTTATGATGCATATTGTTTAGGGAAGATGGGACACAGTAAACTTGCTATGACCTCATTTCACAGATTACACAATGTCCTAAGGTGGCAGCAGTTAACTTTGTTGTAGGTGCTCAGATTTTATTACATGAACATCATTGATCCTGTGGGGATGGCATAGAGACATTCTGTCTGGAATCATAGCAGAGGGGATGCCTTTATGCACAATTTGAGAATATGGCATACTTCTAGAGCGGTTCAAAAGTAATATGACTAAAGCCTACTCGTGGGCAAGATGACAAATACTTAAAACTAAGGCAATCCATTTAAAAAGGTTTGAGAATCAATATAAACACTGTTATCTGGGGATTTGTTGTTTATTCGTTCAGCCGCTTCCGACTCTTCGTGACTTCATGGACCAGCCCACACCAGAGCTTCCTGTTGGTCGTCAACACCCCCAGCTCCCCCAGGGACGAGTCCATCACCTCTAGGATATCATCCATCCACCTTGCCCTTGGTCGGCCCCTCTTCCTTTTGCCTCCACTCTCCCTAGCATCAGCATCTTCTCCAGGGTGTCCTGTCTTCTCATTATGTGGCCAAAGTATTTCAGTTTTGCCTTTAGTATCATTCCCGCAAGTGAGCAGTCTGGCTTTATTTCCTGGAGGATGGACTGGTTGGATCTTCTTGCAGTCCAAGGCACTCTCAGAATTTTCCTCCAACACCACAGTTCCAAAGCATCTATCTTCCTTCTCTCAGCCTTCCTTATGGTCCAGCTCTCGCAGCCATATGTTACTACGGGGAACACCATTGCTTTAACTATGCGGACCTTTGTTGTCTGGGGATAGTAAACTTGTATTTTGCACATATACAACATTATCATTTTGTATAGTTCTGTATATGTGGTGCATAATCTGCCTTGGAAGGAGTTTAAGGGTGTTTGAGATTATAAGAGAATCTAATTTTTACTTGTTCAAAGATGAACATGTCAAGTTCCGTCTGTATACTAAGTGGCATCTGTTAAGGTCTCCGCCATTTGCATCCAGAAATCATGCTAGTACTCTGGTGGTCTTAACATATGGTGACCCGTCATCTTAAAAAAAAATACTTACCAATCTTGACCAGGACTTTTGAATTTCATAGCATCTCTTCCATGCACTTTTGCCAAACTTAAACAAGAATCAGACCCCTTGTCCTAGATACTGATGGGAAAAAAACAACTCTTTGAGGGTACAGTAGGAAGAGACAAGGGCAGATCTCTGGTCTATATTTCAAAACCAGCTTTCATATTTATGTTTTTTATTTCCAAATATTGGAATACAATCCTTATTGGATTGATTACACATTTTGTTATATATTATTGTGCTGTTCTGTGACTGTAATAAATATTACCTACCTTCCTACCTATCTATTTCCAAAGTTATCAAACAGTTAACACAACATAATTCTTGTGCAAGAGGGAATTGTCTCCAGGCTCAAAGGGATCTTAGGCTTGCCCAGATATGGAAGAATCATAAAGAAGGTAGAATTCAAGTATACCCCAATAATTGAGTATGTGCAGAGTAACAGAATGCTGACTTGGAATTAAAAGTGGAAAACCAGCAGATAGAGGGAATGGGCAATTCCTTTCAATTTCTCTTTGCAGATACTGGCAAAGGGCATGGCTATCAGCAAGTTTAATTTTTCTATACACTAATCTCACTTGCTTTACCATCAGTTATTGAGAGAATTTTAAACTTAACAGAATAATCTACTGAATCCTTTTGTCTTGAAAAGTATCTTAGTTTCTTTCCATTACTGCTCTTCGGTTTCTGTTATGGTTCTCTTGTTACGTGGTATTCCATGTGCATGTCTGTGATGGTGGAGGGGTGAGAGGCATAACACACAGAATAGTGAGAACAAAGAAGATGGGTTTACAGAATTAATACCAAACTGGCACTAAATTGGATATGCAGAAAAGATGGATTTTGTATGAAATGGTCACAAGCAAGAAAAACCATACAAAAATTAGACAGAATGGGGGGAAAAAACCTTTAAAAACTTCTCCATATTGTGGGCCACCTGTGCGGTGTTGTTTACTTTTTCCACGTTGCAAGTAGGAGAGAGACTGTATGGCTTTGAGTGGTTCGGTGAATATCTATTTCCTAGAAGTTTGTGGGGTGGCAGGGGTATTTAGTATAGAATGGAGATTAGGAATCTGAAGAAGTATCTCATCTTTCCATGGAACCTTTTCTCTCGTTATCTTTGTAGCCCATTGAGTACAAAGACAAATCTCGTTTGAGTTGTGCTGAATCTCTGATAATTTCATCAACTTGTTCAGTTAGTTTTATTGACAACAATAAAGAAATGGTTTGCCACTGGTTTCTTCATTTCTGTGATGTTGCCTTATTCGAAAAAAACACAGACTCACCAGCCAGGGCTAAGGATATCTGGTTTATTAAGAATAGAATGCAGACACGGAGAAAGACGGGAATGAGCACATGGCGTGCGAGGTAGCCAGTAAATACCCGTGGTGCGGACCTGGTCCTACCCCACCCCCCCATTGTCCCAAAGTCCTGACCGACGGTGAACACGGAGTCTCGATGGGCGATCAGGGGGCGATTCCGGAGTCTCAATGGGCGATCAGGGGGATTAGCGCTGATTACCTCTGTCCTCTTCCTGTGTCCGGAGCAGGTGTGTCCCCCGTGGTAATGCAGAGATGTCAGGGAGATAGGATGCTGGCTTCCCGGGTCAGGGCAAAGGTATGGCTCCTTTGTCCTTTATCTGTATTGTCTTTCAGTGCTTATGGGATTATCACTGATTCTTTCCTCCCGCCTCCCCTTCACCGGAAAGGCATGTTCCCCATTGTGATGTATGTATACATGACAATTTCCCAGTCTAGCCACATTCATAGCCCTTCATGGCAATCTCCTATCCAAATCACTAACTAGATCCCAACTCTGCTGAACATTTTGAGTACAGCAAAGGGTGGCTGGTCCTGAGAACTAGTTGGACAGTTTTGTAGATTACAATGCCCTTAAAATCTGGATTGCTGCAGTAGAACTGTGACTTCAGTATGCTGACTTGTTTAAACAATTTCCTTCATATTGTTAGCAATGGCAGAGAAAATTTATATAGCAACAGCAAAAGAACCCAGAAAACATGCAAAGTATAGTATCTCAAATTTCTAAACATTCTCTATTCCCTTTCTAAAAAAGGGTTCCTAGTCTAAAATGTCTTCAGCAAAGGATCGTTACCTTGTCGTGGTGCTGGAGCTTGAGCACCTCAATGATGCCATGAGCTAAACTGTGAAGGGCCACCCAAGACAGGAAGGTCATGACAGAGAGGTCAGACTAAATGCGATCCCTGGGGAAGGTAATGGCAACCCACCCCAGTATTCTTGCCGTGAAAACTAAATGGATCAGTACAACCAGAGATATGTTGGTATACCGTTGGAAGATGAGACCCCCAGGTCGGAAGATGGTCAAAATGCTACTGGGGAGGAACAGAGGATGAGTTCAACTAGCCCCAGAGGTGATGACGCAGCTAGCTCAAAGCCGAAAGGACGGCTAGCGGACGACGGTGCTGGTGGTGAATGGCGAATCCCATGTTCTAAGGATCAACACACCACTGGAACCTGGAATGTAAGATCTATGAGCCAGGGCAAATTGGATGTGGTTATTGGTGAGATGTCAAGATTCAAGATAGACATTTTGGGCGTCAGTGAACTGAAATGGACTGGAATGGGCCACTTCACATCAAATGACCACCAGATCTACTACTGTGGACAAGAGGACCACAGAAGAAATGGAGTAGCCTTCATAATTAATAACAAAGTGGCTAAAGCAGTGCTTGGATACAATCCAAAAAATGATAGAATGGTCTCAATTCGAATTCAGGGCAAGCCATCTAACATCACAGTGATCCAAATATATGCTCCAACCACAGATGCTGAAGAAGCTGAAGTAGAGCAGTTCTATGAGGATCTGCAGCAGCTACTGGACAACATGCCTAACAGAGATGTTATTTTCATCACAGGAGACTGGAATGTTAAGGTGGGCAGTCAAATGACACCTGGAATTACAGGTAAGCATGGCCTGGGAGAACAAAACGAAGCAGGACATAGGCTGATAGAATTTTGCCAAGACAACTCACTCTGCATAACAAACACTCTCTTCCAACAACCTAAGAGACGGCTTTATACATGGACTTCACCAGATGGACAACACCGAAATCAGATTGACTACATCCTTTTCAGCCAAAGGTGGCAGAGGTGTATACAGTCGGTAAAAACAAGGCCTGGAGCTGACTGTAGTTCAGATCACGAACTTCTTCTTGCACAATTTAGGATCAGGCTAAAGAGATTAGGGAAGACCCAGAGATCAGCTAGATATGAGCTCACTAATATTCCTGAGGAATATGCAGTGGAGGTGAAGAATCGATTTAAGAGACTGGACTTAGTAGATAGGGTCCCGGAAGAACTCTGGACAGAAGTTCGCAACATTGTTCAGGAGGCGGCAACAAAATACATCCCAAAGAAAGAGAAAACCAAGAAGGCAAAATGGCTGTCTGCTGAGACACTAGAAGTAGCCCAAGAAAGAAGGAAAGCAAAAGGCAACAGTGATAGGGGGAGATATGCCCAATTAAATGCAAAATTACAGAGGTTAGCCAGAAGAGATAAGGAATTATTTTTAAACAAGCAATGTGCGGAAGTGGAAGAAGACAATAGAATTGGAAGGACAAGAGACCTTTTCCAGAAAATTAGAAACATTGGAGGTAAATTCCAGGCAAAATTGGGTATGATCAAAAACAAAGATGGCAAGGACCTAACAGAAGAAGAAGAGATCAAGAAAAGGTGGCAAGAATATATGGAAGACCTGTATAGGAAGGATAACAATATCGGGGATAGCTTTGACGGTGTGGTCAGTGAGCTAGAGCCAGACATCCTGAAGAATGAGGTTGAATGGGCCTTAAGAAGCATTGCTAATAACAAGGCAGCAGGACTTATATCCCCATACCAAAAAAGGGAAACACTAAAGAATGTTCAAGCTGTCAAACAGTGGCACTCATTTCACATGCCAGTAAGGTAATGCTCAAGATCCTGCAAGGTAGACTTCAGCAATTCATGGAGCGAGAATTGCCAGATGTACAAGCTGGCTTTAGAAAAGGCAGAGGAACTAGGGACCAAATTGCCAATATACGCTGGATCATGGAAAAAGCCAGGGAGTTTCAGAAAAACATCTATTTCTGTTTTATTGACTATTCTAAAGCCTTTGACTGTGTGGAACATAACAAATTGTGGCAAGTTCTTAGTGGTATGGGGATACCAAGTCATCTTGTATGCCTCCTGAGAAATCTGTATAACGACCAAGTAGCAACAGTAAGAACAGACCACGGAACAACGGACTGGTTTAAGGTTGGGAAAGGAGTACGGCAGGGTTGTATACTCTCACCCTACCTATTCAACTTGTACACAGAACACATCATGCAACATGCTGGGCCTGAGGAATCCAAGGCTGGAGTTAAAATCACTGGAGGAGACATTAACAATCTCAGATATGCAGATGATACCACTTTGATGGCTGAAAGTGAAGAGGAACTGAGGAGCCTTATGATGAAGGTGAAAGAAGAAAGTGCAAAAGCTGGCTTGCAGCTAAACCTCAAAAAAACCAAGAGTATGGCAACCAGCTTGATTGATAACTGGCAAATAGAGGGAGAAAATGTAGAAGCAGTGAAAGACTTTGTATTTCTAGGTGCAAAGATTACTGCAGATGCTGACTGCAGTCAGGAAATCAGAAGACGCTTAATCCTTGTGAGAAGAGCAATGACAAATCTCGATAAAATAGTTAAGAGCAGAGACATCACACTGACAACAAAGGTCCGCATAGTTAAAGCAATGGTGTTCCCCGTAGTAACATATGGCTGAGAGAGCTGGACCATAAGCAAGGCTGCGAGAAGGAAGATCGATGCTTTTGAACTGTGGTGTTGGAGGAAAATCCTGAGAGTGCCTTGGACTGCAAGAAGATCAGACCAGTCCATCCTCCAGGAAATAAAGCCAGACTGCTCACTTGAGGGAACGATATTAAAGGCAAAACTGAAATACTTTGGCCACATAATGAGAAGACAGGACACCCTGGAGAAGATGCTGATGCTAGGGAGAGTGGAGGGCAAAAGGAAGAGGGGCCGACCAAGGGCAAGATGGATGGATGATATTCTAGAGGTGACGGACTCGTCCCTGGGGGAGCTGGGGGTGTTGAGGACCGACAGGAAGCTCTGGTGTGGGCTGGTCCATGAAGTCACGAAGAGTTGGAAGCAACTAAACGAATAAACAGTCAAAAATGTAATCACAGCATGGTTAATCAGCAGTTTCAGTCTCAGATTATCCAAATGCATTGCATATACTTAATAGTAACATCCAATAATTAATACACTGTTAGATTATTTGCATGGTTAATTCTGGAAAATATGTTTTAGGCCATATAGAAGCATACCTGCATGTTTTGTAATAGGACCAGAAATATAGTTGTTTTTTTTTTAATCCATCTGATTTGCCCCCCCCCCCCCACCTGCCCCCCACTGCATCAGAAGAGATGTAAAATGTAGCCTTTTCTAATTCTGGTGGATAGCAAATATTTGTTTTCACTTCATGTTCAAAGATCAGACAGAGTCCTATTTTTGCTTATCCATTTAATTATTTGATGTTTGTAATGATTTGTGCATCTATTTCGTAAGTGGAAGGCTCTGACATTCTGCTCCCCCCCCGCCCGTTTTCCTTCTCTAATCCTGTAGCAGATTTTTGCTTTACTCTCAGCTGTCAGGGTTACTACTGTCCTCATTGATTGCATTTAGGAGCAATCATATATTAAGCCCAGCCAAGTCATGTTCACCTATATGAAGAAAGCTGATAGGGTAACCCAACTCCAACAGTTCAGTGCAGATTGAAAATGAGATGCAATTTATCTCCTGCAGGCCTTTCAAGATACATGAATACTGCATTTTAAACATGTTTTTCTCACTGGACAGAGTACACGAGCTCAGTCAGATTCAGGCATAAAAATAGGGACAATCTTATCTGCTAAATGAAAATTCATCCTTATAGTGGAATGGAGCAAAGCAGGGTTACCTTGATCACACTGTTCATATTCTTGATGTCTTAGGAGACTTAAAACTAATCATGCTTCTGCAAAGTTTTAATGAAATATATGGCATATATTCCACTTTATTCCAAGGATTCAGTAGTACAATAATTGCATGGCCCCAGGACATAGTTTCATGGTAAATAACAGCAAACTTGCTCAAACTAAGACAGGTGCCATTCATCTCCAGAATAGGTGACCACCAAGATAAACATATATTGTATATGTTGTCTGGAATTGTCAGGAAAACAGGATATAAACATGATATAAAAGCAGTAAACGAATAAAAGGGAAACAGAATGAAATTGTATTGTTATATTGTTATATTACATTAGTAGTCATATATTTTATGGTTCTTTGAGGGAAAGTCCTAATGACCTAGCATCAATTCTGTAGGGAACTTAAGCACCTGGCAGATAAAAGATCCATGCAAGGAAAAGATAAGCACTATTCAATTATTTAATTTGTTTAAGTTTTTGTCACAGCAGGTAGCAGCAGCTAACCAACTTTGTATGATCTTGAACAAACTGAACAGGATTGGGTAGATCTACCAGGAGATCCCAAGGCTGTAGGCTGGAATGGATGGTGGGGGAAAAAAATCTTGGACTAAAGCAGCAACAAACCACTTTGAAAACCACAAAATTTTTCACCATGAGTTGAACATGATATCAGCTTGCCTATTCTCCAGCAGAAACATAAGTAGCGTATCAAGGTACTGTGGTACATTTATTTTAATAGAAACGTAACTATAAATTTTAGTGAAGCCAATCACACAAAAAAATCAGTGCATAGAAATTTTGTTTTCTGTTCATTCGCTAGCATCATTTTAGTGGCATCAATGAAAGAGCTCTCCCTTCAAGGGAAAAAGAGAACGCGCCAGACAGACAGGAGGAGTCTCACTCTGGAAGGTCTATGAGCCAGATGGTCTGCGATGAAAACATTTTTGCCTGCTGGGATGAAATTATGGATCACTGTAAAAGTAGAATGCAAGTAAAACATTACCTGGAGATTTTTTTATGAGGATGGCTGGCAGGAGGATGTGAGAGATTGGAAAGAGGTGAGAAAAAGGCAATCAGTATACAGAACAGAAAGATGTTGCGGGCCTTTCGGGAAAGCAATTTATCGTTTGGTAGATGAAGCACAGAATTTTGCTGATGTTCCTCTTAAAACAAACAACATATCCTATACTGTTTTGTTTTGTTTTTGTTTTTAATCTGTTTAATCGGTACTGATTCTTGGAGACTGCCTGGACAAGTCCTTGCAGTTTTCTTGGCAAGATATTTGGAAGTGGTTTGCCATTGCCTTCTTCCTAGGGCTGAGAGAGAGGGACTGGCCCAAGGTCACCCAGCTCGCTTTGTGCCTAAGGTGGGACTAGAACTCACAGTTTCCCGGTTTCTAGCCTGGTGCCTTAACCACTACACCAAACTGGCTCTCTATTTTGTTTTTAATATAAGTCTATCGTTAAAAGCTTCAGTTTTTCCTAATCTACTGCTCCTGTGGGTAAATGAGACACAGAATATAATAACCACCTCTACTACACCTAAATCAGAAGACCCAATAAAAGAGGGGATCATACAAGAACTGCACGTTTATCATTTTAGTGGCAGTGATATCTGAATGTGTATTTATTTATCCCCAGAATAAATTTAGGAAAAAAAAACTATAAAACTATAAATTTAGAAAAAATAATGACCCTTCCAACCAAATAAACTTAGTTTTGCCACCTTTGTATATTGATAAACCGACCAAGCAGAAACCTAGATGTTAGCTGTGACCTTTGCTGATACAAAATTGTTCCAGAAAGTAGAACAAATTTGTCACTTCTGTCTTGCTAGTGGGGATATAGCACAAACTATGCTACCATGGTATCACTGTAAAAACTGCCATTCTTTTCTATTAGTCCAAGAATATACCAAATAGAAGCTTATATATGTTAAATACAGGGAAATGGGTTTATTTGGGGGGGGGATCAATGACATATGCTATTTCTTTGATTTTACTGCTGGTAAAGTTTAATTTCCTCCTGTAGTCAATTTATCATTTTTCTTTCTTAGCTTGGCTGCAGAGGAAACCTCCGACATTATAACCTCCAGAGTCTTTTGGAGTGGGCAGCTATAAGAAATCTAATCAATCAATCAGTAAAAAATAATGACAACAACAACCAGGTCTTGCTTAACAGTCCCTGGTGAAAATGAGTTCTGCAGGTCAGGAGCTGGATTTAACTAGTTGCTTCACTGAACAGGCCATTAAGAAACCATTTATTTATGTGTTTTTGTAATTATTTATTAGATTTTTAAACTGCCATAATCATATGACTCTTAACAGTTTACAAGGGGAAAAATTCTGTAATACAATAGTACAAAGACAGTAAAAACAACCATAATGAATATTAATGATGGTCTTAAAACCAGGGCATTTAAACCATCCTGTGGTGTTACCTTACCTAATTAAATAGACTTTTCAGAAGACCTCTATTTTATATAATTTTATTGAAAAATTTAAACACAAGGATAAGACTAATACAAACTAAAACAGAGTGAAAAAGAAAAGAGAAAAAAGGAAAAAATGAAAGAAAGAAACTAAAGGTGAAAAAAGAGCAGAAAAATAGAAAAAGGAAAGGATATAAAGAGTGGCTTCCAATCTTCTTTACAGCAGTTATAAGTTATAATTGTACTTATAATTATAAATTGACCTCTCTCTAAAGTTATATCGTGTCCCTGAGAAGAACTCTGCTTTAATCAGCTTCCCAAAGGCTAGTCTCTATTGGTAAACTATTCCATACAGGTTGTCCTCGACTTACAACCACAGTTGGAACCGGAATTTCCATTGCGAAGTGATGTGGTCGTAAACATGACATCACATGACTGCATTGTTTAGCAACGGCAATCCCGGCACTCCCAGTTGCCGTCAACTGAATTCCACTGGTTGTTAGCTGAGGACCCACCCTAATCCAAACCATTCTGGGCTTGGTCCCTCCCAGCCCTGAGCCTTGGTAAGGTAAGGGACTGCCTCCTCTTCAACTCCTCCCACCTGCCTATCTCCCCCCATCTCTGTCCTTTTGGCTACCCTGTACCCTGCCTTGCGAGGTGGCAAGCAGCCCAGCCCCAGAACTGTGTGGCTCTGAGGCTGCTTGCCATGTGGTGGTTCAGGGGTTTCTTGGTACGCTGCAGCTCTGGGGCTGCAAGAAGCCCCTGAGTCTCAGTGCAACATGAAGCCGCAGCCCAGCAGCACAGTGCAAAGCCCCAGCTGCCTCAGGAAGCCCCAACTGCCCCAGCCCAGCTATCCTCGCTGCCCTGCACTCTGCCACCCCAGCAGATCTTTGCTGTCTTCTTGCTCCTGCTGCCCTGGCCACGCGAGGCAGCTGCTGGCCACGCGAGGCCATCTTCCCCAGGTCTTGTGAGGAAACCACTGTGTGTGTCCTTGGGGAAAAAGCCTCATGCGTCCAGCAGCTGCCTTACGAAGGGCCAGGCCGGGCATGCTTGGTCAGCAGCGGGAGCAAGAAGGTGGCAAAGGTCATCTAGGGTGGCAGGTGCCACAGAGTGCAGGGGGCCAAAAGGGCATAGATGTGGGGGGAGATAGGCGTGGGGGGGAAATTGAAGTGCCCCTGCAGTTGTAAGTGCGGGCAGGCTGCCAAATGCCTGAATTTTGATCACATGACCATGGGGGCACTGCAACGGCCATATCTTTGGGGACTGGTCGTAAGTCTCTTCATTCAATGCTGCCGTAACTATCACTGAATGAATAGTTGTAAGTTGATGTATGTATGTACATGGTGCCTAGTGCCAGGAAGCAGATTAACTGCCATTTTTTTGTACCAGTTGCAGGTCCTGAGTGGTCTTTAAGGGTCACCCTGTTGTAGTAGCCCAGCCAGGTGGTGATGAGAGCATGAGTTAGGTCTTCCTGCTCCAGGGTCAATCACCAGACTACTGTAGTCTGAACTAGTTGAAGTTTCCAAATAGATTTTAAAGGCAGGTCCACACAAACGACATTACAGTAATCTAACCTGAGTGTCACTAGAGTAAGGATAACTGAGGTACATACATATAAGCATTGCAGTTTCTCTTGTACAAAATTCTCTTGAAGACTAGATGTGCATCCCCCACTCCCCAGTCTTTATTTTATGTACTTCTGATGTGAAATTGTTCACTCAGCTGTACTTTATAAGAGCCTAGAGAACTAAACTTTTTATGTAACTTTCCTCTATGTAAATGCCAAATAAAGCTACAGGCACACTGTGTTCTCCCTGTTCAAGTTCTGAAGAGCATGAACACTGAATCACTTCTAAGAGCAGATGGCATATACTAGTTCTGGCAGCCAAAAATACTTGAATATGTGCCACCTTTTCTCCTTCTGCTATGGAGAATTTGGAATGCAAAATGCACATGGGTCATAGTGTGATGCTGAGGAGCATATCTTCCATATTTCAAGTCCACCGATACTGGAGAAGGATGGGAACAGCAAGAAATCAAAGCATTGGATCAATCTGTGCATGGATGGTTAATCTTTATTATATGGAGGGTCATTGACTCATGATAAGTCAATTGAAAGCTGAATCAGCAAGGTGGAATTGTAGCTAAAGAGAGCGAGAGTGAAAGGAGGATGAGAACCCCCTTTTTTTCTGCCACATTTTCTCTGGATTTTCCTTCCTTATCAAGATAATTTAAAACTTCCAGGACACTTTCTCTTTTCCCTTTTCCATGGGAATTTTGTGTGTGTGTGTGTGTAATTCTGTGTCTATCTTCTAGGGCCATAGAACCTTGGATTCTTTACCAAAAGGTGTCTTGGAGTGTGTGCTTGCGATCTGCAATTCTGTAATTTTTTCTGGGATAGCGGGGCTGCTGCTTTAAGGAGCTTGCATACTCAGCTGCTTTAATGAGCTGCAGATAGCTCTTTGTATGCCTCGCACTCCAAAGCACCTTTTTAGTGCTGTACAGCCCTAATGCCATCTAAGGTAAGGTAATTCTTAGGTTCACTTTTAATTCTTTTTCCATTGGAAGCTAATTGTGAGGGATTGTTTGTTAGAAGATGAAATACAGTTTTTTGTAATTCACAAAGTAACTGAAGAATTTACAAGATATAATGCTTTTATTATCTTCCAATTATTTATTGTCTTCATATTATTTATTATGGGAATTAACATTAATAAGTAAATATTTAAAATGAAATCTGCTGCATCTTAATGTTTTAGGAAATTCTAACCCAAATCAATTAGTATTTATAATATTACTTGGCTGATGAATGAAGCACGTGCAACATTCAGCTTCATTTTATATGAAAGCTCCACTGAAATACTGTGTTTGCAAGGAGATTTTAAGGTCATTTTAATCTGCCTTTTTCAGAAAACAAGTATCGGAGTTTGCTACACACAAATTTATTAATTTGCTATTCAGGACACAAATCTTATAGTTAATTGCATCAGATACCTCATTCTAATCAGCATGTAATTGCTAACTTTTGTCGACACATAGAAAGTGCAGCATTATATAATCAGTTTTTCCTTTGCTTATTGAATGCCTACTAGGTGTTAATGCAAAATACACTGGGTAAAATTAAAATATATTATTTGAATTACACATTTGCTGCAAAGCAATCTGTTTAAACTTGGTGGCTAGATAACAAAATGAAAGGCAAAATTTAGTATAGGAAGTGAAATGTAATAAACATTAGATCTCAGGTATAAATATATAACCATAGATATTCAATCTAATTAATAATTAGATTGCTGTATTCTATTTTTTATTTTGAACATTATTATCACAATGGATTGTTCAGTGAAGATGTCCATTCACTGTGCAAGAACTAGAGAAAAAGAGAGATTTCAGGCTACGATCATTAGAAAAGATTGAAAATAAAACTACCAACACTGTAATGCCCTACAATCCATTCTCCTCTGGAATACTGCATATAGTTTAGTTGCCATATTTGAAAAAGAAGTAGGTAGCGCAAATGATCAGGATGCTCAAACATCTTCTTGGCAAGAAAGGGCCATCTTAGCTTAGAAGAAAGGCCATGGAGATGATCAAGGTGCTACTCCGTGACTCCAGCCTTTCGGTCCAGCCTTGCTTCGCCCTGCCTTGCCGCTCTCTGATTCCAGCTTTCCAGTTCTACCTGGTCTGCCTTGCCCTGCTGCTGTGTGAATTCCAGCTTCCCAGTCCAGTCCTACTTCGCCTTGCCAGCCACCTTACTGACTTGGAAACCAGTTTATTCCTTATTGCCTTTTAGTTATTGTGTTTTAACAATATGCAAATAAACAACTTTATTGCACCTCTTCCGTGTCTAGTTGAGTTGGTCAGGACAACATGAAACAAATCTTTGCTTTGCCTTGATTTTATAACCGGAAGTGAAGGATTATAGTCCATTTGAACCAGTCTGAACTCATTTTGATTGTGTATTTTTATTGCATTCTAGGCTGCCTCTTTGAAGATGATCTCTGCAAAACTTATGAAATCTGTGTAAATGGTAAGTCTCTGAATTATGAGCACATTTTGCTGAAAGCCATGAACTTCATTCTTTGATGCATATTCAGCTGAAAAAATTTTTTGTGTTTCAGCAAGTAAATTGCTCATTTAGTAGGCAATGAAAATATGATATTCGATAACGATCATTAGCTAATAGACTGTCCTACAGCAAGAAGACAGAGCAGAAGCAGGACCTATAATCTTTCCCTTTTTAAAAAATACATGTGTGCTGCTCACAATCTCATCTGCTAAATTCCATCTTGAATAATTAAGTAATTCTTCCAGCTGGAGAGATCAGGCAGCCCAATGACACTTTTGTCTCAATTTGTAACTACAGGTCTCCTGCCTTCTTTTGCTGAGAGTTAAATCATGAAGTTGCTCTAAAAATATTGCAAAGAATGTGGGTATTTAGATGTGGTGTACCATCACAATACAAGAAGAAAGTCATCTTTTGCATAATTGTCTAGAGCAAGGCTTTTGACTGTGTAGGTTATGCTAGAATGTAGGACTTACTAATTGGTGTGTCAGAAGAACACCTTATTCTTCTGAGGAATCTTTTCAATGAACTAGAAGATAATATAAGTTCTGAATTTAGAGGAACAGAGTGGTTCAGAATGCAGAAATGTTTGATTCAAGGATGCATATTGTCTCCGTATTATACATACATGTAAGAATGACAGGACTAGAAGAGTTGACAGTTGGAATCAAAATTGGAGATCTAAAAACTAATAATTTTAAATTTGCAGATGACACTACTTTGTTAATCAAAATAGCTCATTACAAAAGTAAAAATGGAAAATGAAAATCTGGATAATGATGAGATTAACAGGGAATAAATGAAGCTGATAGATAGCTTTGTTTTCTTGGGCTTAAGGATCGATAAAGATGGATAGTGTGCTGAAGCGGTGAAAAGATTAATCCTAGGGAGGAAGGTAATGGCAAACGTGGCCAAAATTATGAGCATATAAGGATATCTCAATGACAGCAGTGATCAGAATACTTAAAGTAGTGGTCCTTCCACTAGTGATGCATAGCTGTGAAAACTGGATATTGAGAGAGAAAAAAATAGACACCTAAATTAAAGATTTGAAGACTTAACCATAAACCGCAAGAAGAACCAATAAATCAGTCCTGGACCAAATGAAATTAATGGCTCTCTAGAGGTGATAACAACAAGTAGAAACTTACATAGTGTAGATATCTGATGAAAGTCGATGATGGACAAGAAAAAATAATACTTGATAAGTCTCTGGAAGGTAGAAGATGGAGGGATGGGATCATAGTGACTACTGAAATAGCCATGGAAGAAGGATTCTTGATGAAGACAGGCCAGGATGATGGGCACTTGTCCATGCAATCCCTAGCAATCAAGCCTGACTTGATAGCCTAATTGTTTAAATGTTATAATCACTGCATATGATATTACAACTAGATTTGGTTTGGGTTTATATATTGGGTGCATCTTTCCCACTGATAAATACTTCAGTAAACCATGGATAAATGAATAATGGTTTAGGGAGATGTCTGAGTATAGCAAGTTACACAGTGTATTAAAATGGCACTATTTATGTATGTTTTTGGCCGTTTTAATATTTATTTACTAAATGTGCTGTATATACTTCCTCCTATAAATAGTGCGAAAGGAAGGTTGTTTTCTTTCTGTTATCACCAGCTGTATTTCCTTGCTGTTTTCTCTAGGGATAAACAGTTCTTAATAATTTTTATGGAGGCTGCAGAAAGTTCTGTGATACGATGGCACTGATCTTCAGTTCAATGAAGCACATGAGAAAAGTGACTCAGTTACTGTAGATGGAATAAAAGTGTGCCTTTTATCTTTGCAAATATATACCTAAAACCTTCCCTCCCATCACTGAATATAGAATTATCCAAATAAAATTATAATGGCTACTTGATTGTACATATAATTATACTTTTCATTAGATGAGGTAAGTAAAAAATGAAGGATAATGCATTGCATTTCAGTATTTTGAGATCTGAGGTGTTATTACTCAATTGCCAGATCTTATAATCTTAGCCGGTATACAAAAATACGATTTATTTTAAGGAAATGCACAGCAGGGTCCTGGATTCACAAAGGCACAGGGAAAAGAGCTGAACTGGTTAGTTCACATTGGAAAATTATCATAGTATCACTACACAATGGTACTTTACCCCTTGGAGTTAAAAAAATTGTGAAATTGTAAACTTTAGAGCTCAGTATGATGCCCGCCTGTGATCACTGAGGGAGCTAGATCATGTAAGTCAATGGTCTGGGTAGTTGTTATAAAAATAATAATAATAATTACTATTATTATGTGTCATCAAGTTGGTATCAACTCTTGGTGACCACCAGGCAGATAGACCTTCCCCAGGATGATCTGTGCATGACCTGGCCCTTTCAAAGGTGCACTAGGTGCTGTAATTGTCCATCCATCTACCTTACTGCTGATTGTCCTTTCCTTTCCTTTCCTTTCCTTTCCTTTCCTTTCCTTTCCTTTCCTTTCCTTTCCTTTCCTTTCCTTTCCTTTCCTTTCCTTTCCTTTCCTTTCCTTTCCTTTCCTTCCCCTTCCCCTTCCCCTTCCCCTTCCCCTTTCCTTCTACCTTTCCCAGCATTATAGATATCTCCAGAGAGCTAAGTCTTTGCATAATATGTCCAAAATACCGTGGCTTGAAAGAGAACTCTGGATTGATTTGTTCTGTGATCCATTCATTTGCTTTCTTGGATGTACTTTGCACACTGCATTGTCTCCTTTCTTTGATATTGGTATGTAGACTAACCTCTTTCAATTTGTTGGCCACAATGTCATTCAGCAAATTTGCTGGTATAATTTGACCAATTCTTCTTCTGTTGCTTGCCATATTTCTGTAGATATTCCATTAATCCCAGTAGCCTTCCGACTGAAGTGCTGATCTAACTTTATTTTCTAATATTAGAGGTTCTTGTATCCTGGCTTTTGACATCTCTACTGTACAGAATTTCAGTATATTCCTTTCATCTTTAATTTTCTTTGAATTGTTTACTGTCTGTCTATTAGTGTTCTTTAGCATACCAATTCAAGGTTGGAACTTCCTTCTGAGTTGGAGATATTTTGTAAGACTTCCCTTGTTTTTCCATATTTGTCTTTGATTTATTTGCAGATATTGTCGCAATACTGCTTTTTGTCTCTTCTAACAGCTCTCTGAAATTTTTTGTTAAGTTCCTTCCTGAAACCTTTTTCTCGGCTTCCGCTTCTCTTTTGTTCTTGACAATTTCCATAATCTGTTCTGACATCCAGTTAGCTTTCTTCTGTTTCTTTGCCAGTTTCTTTTTTACATTAATCATGAACTAGTTCTTTGATTTCATTCCACAAATCCTCTGATTACCTATCAGTGAAGTTTGCGACTTCAAAGTGATTCCTGATGTTATCCTTGATAATGATGGATAGCATCTTCCTATATTGCCTGTTCGTTTTACCTGGGCAGCTGGAATGATCTTCACACCTTGGGTGACCCTATTGGGGGTATTTATTCTTGGTGAACACTCCCAGCATTCTTCTCTCATCCTTCCCAGGAACCCTCTCCCCTGGCCATGATGAGGCAGCACAGCAGGACTTGAAGGGTGTTGGGTTTATACATAACACTGATTTACATTGTTAGGTGACAAACTAGGCTCAGCCATAAATCTCAGCTTTCCAGACACTAAGCCGGGCTTAGTGTAGTGAGTAGAGCTGATGGTGTGGTTTATGTATTACATTGGTGTCTGAGAGACCCAGGTTTTACTCCCCACCCCAGCCACCAAAACTCCCTGCATGACCTAGGGCAGGTCACTCTCTAGAGCTCAACCTACCTTACAGGGTTGCTATTGTGGAGAAAAATTGGAGGAGAATGTGCCGTATATGCTGCCTTGAACTTCTGAGAGAAAGGCGGAATATACTTCCAATAAGTAAAATTAACGAACTGTAGAAGTCTGAGATATAAGCTGGCTAGCTTATTCTCTTTATTGTAGACAAGAATGAAATTTCATACATAGTGCTAAGCCAAAAAACATTTTATAGATTTTAGAGGCAGGGATTGTATAGCCCATTACCATCATATGACTAAAGGCTACATATGTAAACTCTAGGACAGTGTTTCTCAACCTTGGCAACTTTAAGATGTGTGGACTTCAACTGGCTGGCTGGGGAATTCTGGGAGCTGAAGTCCATACATCTTAAAGGTGCCAAGATTAAGAAACACTGCTCTAGGATAATATATGGGGGTTGAGTGAACCCAGCTGGCTGATTGCTTTTTATTGTTTTTTTCTGTAACTGGAATGGTTTCTGTGACCTCAGGCATTTGTTTTTTGGATTGTTGATTGGGAGAGGTTTGGTTTTAATCCTTATTTGCTGCCCAGAGTCATTGCCAGGAGATGGGTGTCTGTAGAAATCATTTAAATGATAGATAGATAAATAAATACGTTTATAAATATTTTAATGTAATGCTTGCACAGTCCCAGTAATGGGACAATTGAAAAAACTCTGATTTGTTTGAAATGCACACACGTAATTTTATAGCAGATATTAAAATTGTAAGGTTTTGTTCTGTTACTACAGGGTTTAAGAGGAATATTCTTCCCTACTTATGAAGACTAAGAAAAATAACACTTGCAAAAGAGCCCAGAATAAAGTAGTTCTTTCCCCCATCCGCCATGCAAGTCTTCATTGCTTTATAATGTCTAAAACATATTCTGAAGGGATTTGATTTTTTTTCTCCCAAATGTTCATATTTCTATTCCACCCACCAACTTACTTAAATTGTGGGGAAACAAAGATCAGAGTGTTTGAGCCTTGTACAGGTTCTCTGTGTAATAACAGTAAGGATTGCATTAGTGTTAATATCTTTGTCTTAAAGGCTATTTCTGGCCTCCGTAATCTCATTTACCCTGGGAGTAGCAGACATGCAGCATTAATTTTATTCCATGTACTATTTCATTAGTTTGGTAAAAGTCACTGATACTGTACACACTGCTGCTGCCTGGGTCTGCAAAGCAAGAGAGAGGAAATACCCATGCACTTCTCTCTTCCCCGCCCCCATTGATGCCGAAGTCGCTTTGGTACTTCCCTGCCCTCCTCCCCCTCCCACATGCCAACTGCAACCCCTCTTCTCCCCTCATCCCCCTGGAAAAGAAGGGCCCTGCCAAGTGATTTCTGTAGAGAGATTGAAAGAGCAGAGAGATTGGAGAAGAAGGGATTAGAAGAGAATACAGTAAGCAGGCATACAGTGGGGAATACACCAGCTGTTTCCTGAGTGGGCTTGTGGCTGCCAGCTGCCGGTGCCAGCTTTAGATCTGTATTCCCCATTGTTTGCCTGCTTACTCTCTTGTAATCCCTTCTTCTCCAATCTCTCCACTCTGAAAGGGGGAAAAAACAACAGGTCAGACATAGGACAATGCATACGGACTGTAACAGCAGTCACGTGACTGAGGTATGCTGAAAAGGTTGTAAATGGCTGTAAATTGGTTGTAAAGTTACTTTTTCAGCATCATTGTAACTTCAAACAGTTGCTGAACGAATGGTTGGTAAACAAGGACTACCTGTATTTTTTATTAATGGCTGAAGGATTGACCACTCAGGTTACAGGAAACACCAGGGAAATAGAAAAGTCTTCAGCTCTTTTCCAAAAGAGCCACTGTGATGTAGTGGTGAAGGTGCTGAACTAGTAGTGGGGAGACCCAGGTTCTAGTCTATCTTCTGGATGCAAGAACTCCGTGGGGGACTTGGGTCAGTCTCTCTCTCTTTCAGCCCAACATATTTCACAGGGTTGTGGTGGTGGTGAGAACTAGGAGGGAACACTATGTATGTTACCTTGAGCTCCTGAATGAAAGATGGGATTTAGATCTAATTTAAACAATCCAAATTAAGGGAACCTGTCCTTTGGAATTTTGTCATGGAGATTTGGGGTTGCTGTAGAGAAAGCCCATAATATACATAAGCCTTAGCAACCTCTCACAGAGATGAGACCATCTGCAAGCCTTAGTGTGGTACAAATTACCATGCACTCAGTATTTGGTTAAATAAAGTTGAGTTCCCTGCACATGCTAATCCATAAGCTGTATTTTTAAAATTATAATGGTTTGTCTTGCTTAGCCAGACGCAAAGAAAACATAGTTTAGTGCAGAGTGAATTTAGTTCACCTCTCGTAGGTAGTATATTAATTTGAAGAGGGGCAATTTAATATATCCTTTGGGGAAAAAAACTATTCTGTATATATGGGTTACTTTCCTCCTATTTTGTGTTTTTCTTTCCTATGATTTATGCATATGTTAAGTGAATATTCTCAACTTCTTTTACCTTCATACTGTATGTTTGGAGAAAATGACTGTTATATAAACTGTAGATACAAACAATGTTCTTTTTCTATCTAATTTACACATGAATGTAATTTACACATCTGGTTTTTTTTTTCCTTATTACTTTTATATTCCACCATTCTGTCCTTTTCACTCAAAGGACAGGAATTTTAAAAAAATTGTTATACTAGGACATGCTAGGAGGAGGAAGGAGTATTAGGTATGTTTGCCACCTTGAGTTATTTATAAAAATAATAAAGGCAGGATAGAAAATAAAATAAATAAAAGAATAAATAAATGATTCCTTTGCTAGATGTTGGAGTTAAGAGGTGTCTGATTAGCAGCGCCATTTGTGGCTTCCTTGAACTGCTCAAATGGTTTTTGAGGGAAAAGTAGGGATAGTGGAATAAATATATCTCCCTGGATTCCTTGGCCACATTTCTATTCTTCACTAGGTTTTCCTGCATGCAAGCCTGGCAATAAACCTCAGCATTTCCCAACATAATTAATTATATGCAGGATATTACTGCTCATCTTTGATCAGAACAAGACACAAAGGTAAATAGTAGCAGGTTGTCAAAGGAGTGCAACAAGGCTGTATTGTCTCCCCTTATTTATTCAGCCTATAAACTGAATATATATTAAGGGAAGCTGGATTGGAAGAAGACGAGCATGGTTTTAAAACTGGAGGAAGTAATTAATGTGATTCATTTTGAAATACATTCCTGCACTTAATAATGGTTATCTAGCATTCAGAGGGAGCATGGCTTTGCGAGTATTTGTGATAATAACTAGATATACTTTCTTACTAAACTGAGCAAGTCTAATCTCTGGGAGGATGTTGCTGCAGAGAAGGCTGGTCGCTGAGAAGGCCCATAACCATTACAGTGTACAGGGTTTACTGTATATCGTTAACAAGGGTCAGATCCTTGGGCTTCCTCCCAATGTTGCCAAGTCAAAATTGTTCATATGGTTGATAAGAAAAAATGATTGAATACATGAGGACTAATGTATTAGGTGTATTCCATTTCAATTAAATGAAAAGGTTAATATAGTTGAACGTAACTTTTTCCTTTTTCCAATAAGTTCTTTGGCAATAGTTTTGCCAAGAAACGGAAAGGAGAGGAAAGGAAAGGAAAAACATGGTATGCATACACTTTTTAGAAAATCTCAGTGCAGATGCATTTTGAGGAAAAATCTCTTTTTCAGGGGAGTATGAATGATAGAAACGAATTTACAATATACGTACATACATATGTACAGTTTATATATATATTGTACTGACAAATAAAACCGACATAAGCAACACATTAAACAGTATATAACAGTATAGCAAAACATAAACAAACAGCAAAAGAATAGTTCTGCCCAGGAAACAGCATGGATATGGTTCAAGGGAGACTTGGCCATCACCATCCTGCAGTCCTAATATAGCCAACTGAAGGATCTCTGCATTCCTGCATCCCATTTTGTACAGTTGTGTAGGAGACTGAGTTTCTTATATTTTGCAGGACTGTTGGCTGTATGTACAACTTGCAGCTATGTAGACTAGGTCCTTTGGAGATGGAAGTCATAGTGAGATATGACCTTCCTTTCCTGGCTTATGTTTATAAAACCAGAGTAAGGACTGGTGGGAAAACAGATTTTTTATAGTAAGTTCTGCCAGGGGGGTGGCAGTTGATGGTACACTATTTTTGAAGAGAAACAGAACTTACAGAGTGATTCATTTCACTGTGGTTCTGAATGATTTGCATCTGAATACAGCATGTGTTGGGTTATAAGCAAAATGTTGCCACTTGTTATAAATGGCCCAGCTTATAGTTCTTGGTCTTTGAGGTACCTAACATTGTTCTACTCAATGGAAGGTTCTCAAAGGAACTGTTTACTGGTTGACTTGCCTCATAAATGGCTAAGCCTCAGAGATCTATAAGATGCTCCAACACCGGAGCAGGTGGTTCCTGTTTACTAGAAAAGTAGGAACGGAGATATTAATAGACAAAAACAGACCTATGTGCCTCCCAGTTTCATTAACCTCAGTTTAAAGCACCTGCTGGATCCAAAAGTCATTCCTTTCCATAATTTGCATATCAAAAAATTGACATGCAGGCTGCTTTGCAAAGAAAACACACTATGCTTCTGTGCTGAGACCTCCTAGGTAACATTCATACGCTCAGCTCTGAAGGTAAATCTCACGGTGGACCAATTGAATAACCTTAAAAGGTGTAATGTTATTTATTGTTTGCATGCATGAATTCTTTTATGCCAAAAGATGGGTCATTTGGGGAATGTGTTCAGCCAATTAACCATTTAGCCAGGAGCAAAGAAGGTTTTCAGTGAAGGAGTTTCCTAGCACGTCAGTCAAATCTCTTTTAACATCACCTTTGGGTATTATTTGAAGCTCCAGGGGACAGAACTGTTGCATTTTTAGCCACTAGCAACCGTCAGTATTTCATTTTGATCAGATTTAAAGATGATATTGTTCTCTCGCTAATATTATTGATTTATACGTTTCTCCCACTCTTTTCCAGTGTTGGTTTTGTTAATGATGTGGGATCAACATGTGATTAAAACTCTATTGAATTAAATATTCTGAACTGGGAACTTGACTTTAGACTTTTTGGTATGATTCAGATTATACGAATATAGTCAAACCAAGTTTTAAAGTGTCAATATAAACTTTAAAAATAAACTAAATGCAAACTACCTGTCCCTGTTTAGCAAACAACATTTTAAGTCTAGTTTATGGTGTTCGTTAGAGCAAATCAACAGTTAGGATAATTATCTTGCTTAGCTACAACATTTAACATTTATTTATTTATTTATTTATTTGCTTACTTACTTACTTACAGAACTTATATGGCTGCCTGTGTCATATAATGATTCTAGGTGGCACAGAACAATAATAAAAACAAGGATAAAAACAAAATCACTCTTCCCCCAGGTGCTAGACCAAACAACCTCATACCTCCACCACCACCCTAGACTGCAACATAAATTTCATTATTTTAAAAGGCCCGAAGTGTTCAATATCTTTCAGAGTTTGGAATGAACGCTCTACAGTTGTATACACTTAGACAATGATTCTGAAAATTTGCTTTGGTGTGACTACAGCACGTCTCTATTATTCATTAAAGCAGCCAAACTTTTTAAAGGGTTCTCCACAAGTGTGAAAAAAAAGGTGCCACTGCTTTAAGAATGGCACTGTGAGTGGATTACTTCATGCAGTGGCATCTGTGAGAGCCAGTTTGGTCTAGTGGTTAAGGTGCTGGGCTAGAAACCAGGAGACTGGGAGTTCTAATCCTCCTTTAGGCATGAAAACAGCTGGGTGACTTTGGGCCAGTCCCTCTCTCAGCCCAGCCCACCTCACATGGTGGTTGTTGCGGGGAAAATAGGAGACAAGAGTATTAGGTATGTTTGCTATCTTGAGTAGACACACACACACACACACACACATATTGGGGTAAAAATATAATAATAATAATGATAATTATTATTATTATTATTTTCAAGCTTGCATGGAATCCTGAAAAAAGTTGGCCTGTGAGAGATGTTAGTTATGCTTGTATCTGGTCCAAATAACTTCTTCCAAAATCAAAATATGCTTAGCTTTAAATCATACCATCTTTTTCCATTAAAGTAGGATCATCATCAGATAGCCTACACCAGTTCACTCAGATGTAGCAGGTTAACTATTGGCTTGTGACATAATGTTTATGCCCACCCACTTGGACCAGGACTAGGGAGATGCTCATTAGGGTTCACATGTACACATATGGAAACTTGTAGTTTCTTGGCTGTCCATATACTATCACAGCCCAACCAATCTCAAAGGGATCTGTTGTGGGGATAACATGAAAGAAGATTCCTTTATAAGCTGTTTTGAACCACTCTAAATCAAAGAAATAAATACATTATATGGTCTACGATGTCCATTCTGTCCTTTAGGGATGGTGGATGTGCAAATATATCTAACAAAGGCTCATTATTAGTTCAAAGTGTGTATGTGTGTGTTTTAATGTAAAGAAAATGTAAATACTTAAATACTTTTGGAGGGGAAAAGGATGAAGCAAAAGATTGGGAGAGGAAAAACAATATTTGATGCTTTCTGCTTCTCTATATTGTCAAGGCTTGCTGCATGTATTTAAGTACAAGAATGTGTCTAAGCTTTCAGAAGATAATGCATAAGTGTTTAGTTGTGTTGGAAGAGATATGTGAGTTGCCCTAAAACTAAGATACAGGGAAGATTTACAATATGGCAAAGATACAGTATTCTCTCTTTGCTTTTTAAAATTATATTTATTGAAAATTTTCTTATAATAACAAACCAAAAGGAAGAAAAAGGAAAAAAAAAGAAAAATACAGAAAATAAAATAAAATTAAAGTTAAGAAACATATAGATGGCTTCCAACCTACTTTTCAACAGATAATTACATTTGTATTGTCCTTCTTTCCTCTTAAGTATTTTACAAGTCCCTTCACCCCTTCATTTAGTCTTCATCTTTCTTAGTCTTCAAATCCAGGCAAAGATATTCTCAATCATTATTGCTCCTAAAACACAAATTTACTGGAAATTTGACTTTATTTGTAGATAGTTTATTTACTACAGGTATCCAAAACAAAACAAATCAAACAAATAAAAAACCCTGTACAAATTGTATTCTGTGACAGTGCTGGGAATTGTTGTTGTTTATTCGTTTAGTCGCTTCCGACTCTTCGTGACTTCATGGACCAGCCCACGCCAGAGCTTCCTGTCGGTCGTCAACACCCCCAGCTCCCCCAGGGACGAGTCCGTCACCTCTAGAATATCATCCATCCATCTTGCCCTTGGTCGGCCCCTCTTCCTTTTGCCTTCCACTCTCCCTAGCATCAGCATCTTCTCCAGGGTGTCCTGTCTTCTCATGATGTGGCCAAAGTATTTCAGTTTGGCCTTTAATATCATTCCCTCAAGTGAGCAGTCTGGCTTGATTTCCTGGAGGATGGACTGGTTTGATCTTCTTGCAGTCCAAGGCACTCTCAGAATTTTCCTCCAACACCACAGTTCAAAAGCATCGATCTTCCTTCGCTCAGCCTTCCTTATGGTCCAGCTCTCGCAGCCATATGTTACTACAGGGAACACCATTGCTTTAACTATGCGGGCCTTTGTTGTCAGTGTGATGTCTCTGCTCTTAACTATTTTATCGAGATTTGTCATTGCTCTTCTTCCAAGGATTAAGCGTCTTCTGATTTCCTGACTGCAGTCAGCATCTGCAGTAATCTTTGCACCTAGGAATACAAAGTCTTTCACTGCTTCTACATTTTCTCCCTCTATTTGCCAGTTATCAATCAAGCTGGTTGCCATAATCTTGGTTTTTTTGAGGTTTAGCTGCAAACCAGCTTTTGCACTTTCTTCTTTCACCTTTATCATAAGGCTCCTCAGTTCCTCTTCACTTTCAGCCATCAAAGTGGTATCATCTGCATATCTGAGATTGTTAATGTTTCTTCCCGAGATTTTAACTCCAGCCTTGGATTCCTCAAGCCCAGCTTGTCGCATGATGTGTTCTGCATACAAGTTGAATAGGTAGGGCGAGAGTATACAGCCCTGCCGTACTCCTTTCCCAATCTTAAACCAGTCTGTTGTTCCGTGGTCTGTTCTTACTGTTGCTACTTGGTCGTTATACAGATTCTTCAGGAGGCATACAAGATGACTTGGTATCCCCATACCACTAAGAACTTGCCACAATTTGTTATGGTCCACACAGTCAAAGGCTTTAGAATAGTCAATAAAACAGAAATAGATGTTTTTCTGAAACTCCCTGGCTTTTTCCATTATCCAGCGGATATTGGCAATTTGGTCTCTAGTTCCTCTGCCTTTTCTAAACCCAGCTTGTACGTCTGGCAATTCTCGCTCCATGAACTGCTGAAGTCTACCTTGCAGGATCTTGAGCATTACCTTACTGGCATGTGAAATGAGTGCCACTGTTCGATAGTTTGAACATTCTTTAGTGTTTCCCTTTTTTGGTATGGGGATATAAGTTGATTTTTTCCAGTCTGATGGCCATTCTTGTGTTTTCCAAATTTGCTGGCATATAGCATGCATTACCTTGACAGCATCATCTTGCAAGATTTTGAACAGTTCAGCTGGGATGCCGTCGTCTCCTGTTGCCTTGTTATTAGCAATGCTTCTTAAGGCCCACTCAACCTCACTCTTCAGGATGTCTGGCTCTAGCTCACCGACCACACTGTCAAAGCTATCCCCGATATTGTTATCCTTCCTATACAGGTTTTCTGTATATTCTTGCCACCTTTTCTTGATCTCTTCTTCTTCTGTTAGGTCCTTGCCATCTTTGTTTTTGATCATACCCATTTTTGCCTGGAATTTACCTCCAATGTTTCTAATTTTCTGGAAGAGGTCTCTTGTCCTTCCTATTCTATTGTCTTCTTCCACTTCCGCGCATTGCTTGTTTAAAAATAATTCCTTATCTCTTCTGGCTAACCTCTGGAATTTTGCATTTAATTGGGCATATCTCCCCCTATCACTGTTGCCTTTTGCTTTCCTTCTTTCTTGGGCTACTTCTAGTGTCTCAGCAGACAGCCATTTTGCCTTCTTGGTTTTCTCTTTCTTTGGGATGTATTTTGTTGCCGCCTCCTGAACAATGCTGCCAACTTCTGTCCAGAGTTCTTCCGGGACCCTATCTACTAAGTCCAGTCCCTTAAATCTATTCTTCACCTCCACTGCATATTCCTGAGGAATATTAGTGAGCTCATATCTAGCTGATCTGTGGGTCTTCCCTAATCTCTTTAGTCTGATCCTAAATTGTGCAAGAAGAAGTTCGTGATCTGAACTACAGTCAGCTCCAGGCCTAGTTTTTACTGACTGTACAGATGTCCGCCACCTTTGGCTGCAAAGGATGTAATCAATCTGATTTCGGTGTTGTCCATCTGGTGAAGTCCATGTATAAAGCCGTCTCTTAGGTTGTTGGAAGAGAGTGTTTGTTATGCAGAGTGAATTGTCTTGGCAAAATTCTATCAGCCTGTGTCCTGTTTCGTTTTGTTCTCCCAGGCCATACTTACCTGTAATTCGAGGTGTCATTTGACTGCCCACCTTAGCATTCCAGTCTCCTGTGATGAAAATAACATCTCTTTTAGGCGTGTTGTCCAGTAGGTGCTGCAGATCCTCATAGAATTGCTCTACTTCAGCTTCTTCAGCATTTGTGGTTGGGGCGTATATTTGGATCACTGTGATGTTAGATGGCTTGCCCTGAATTCGAATTGAGATCATTCTATCATTTTTTGGGTTGTATCCAAGCACTGCTTTAGCCACTTTACTATTAATTATGAAGGCTACTCCATTTCTTCTGTGGTCCTCTTGTCCGCAGTAGTAGATCTGGTGGTCATTTGATGTGAAGTGGCCCATTCCAGTCCATTTCAGTTCACTGACGCCCAGAATGTCTATCTTTAATCTTGACATCTCACCAATAACCACATCCAATTTGCCCTGGCTCATAGATCTTACATTCCAGGTTCCGATGGTGTGTTGATCCTTAGAACATCGGATTCGCCGTTCACCACCAGCACCGTCGGCCGCTAGCCGTCCTTTCGGCTTTGAGCTAGCTGCGTCATCACGTCTGGGGCTAGTTGAGCTCATCCTCTGTTCCTCCCCAGTAGCATTTTGACCATCTTCCGACCTGGGGGTCTCATCTTCCGATGGTATACCGACATATCTCTGGTTGTACTGATCCATTTAGTTTTCACGGCAAGAATACTGGGGTAGGTTGCCATTACCTTCCCCAGGGATCGCATTTAGTCTGACCTCTCTGTCATGACCTTCCCGTCTTGGGTGGCCCTTCACGGTTTAGCTCATGGCATCATTGAGGTGCTCAAGCTCCAGCACCACGACAAGGTAACGATCCTTTGCTGAAGGTGCTGGGAATTACTTATTAAAAATCACTAGAATCTTTATAGAAGTATAGATCTTGGTTGACAGTCACTTTGAAGCTGTAAAATGCTTTAAATCTGTAATACAGGGTACTATTAAAGGCATAACTGTTTCCTGCTAGTTGTCTCACTAAACTGTACCAATCACACCATTTTTCTAGTGACCCATATCACTCTTGCCATTTTTTAAAGAGTTAACCTTTACCAGAAAAGAGAATTTTGTGACTTTTTAAAGGCTAAGAAATCTGTTAGCAAGATGTTACCAGACCCTGTTGCAAATTGTAGAATTGGTTTAACAGATTTCCATTTCAGTTGAAGGTGAATAGGAGAAATAGTTTTGGACAAATTTTAACGGAAGATCTAGTATTAAAACAAAACCAAACCAAGGGCATGCACCATGAATCGATACAGACAGTTGTTCTTGAAAAATTAGGAGGGAATGCATCTCACCAGTCTCCATTTGTCTGGTTTCCATCAAGGAACGGCTGCTTCCTGATGCGACACAGTTGGCTATGAGGCTGCCTTGGTGGGCAGATTTTGTGATGTGTGAAAGTATGAGATTATCATTGGAAGAAGCTGTTCTTTGGAGAACAAACCAGCTGCCATACTCCACAGAATTTCATGTCATTTATTTTCCCTGTCATAAAATGCAAATGTCCTTATCAGATATGTATCAAAATGCATACACACCAGGGCTTTATGACCCTTAAAAAAAACCTTCAGAGAAATAGCTCCAGTCAAGTGCCAATTCCCACCAGCAGATGAGATGCAGGTTAATTTCTTACTGAAATCCCTTTCTCCTTGTGGTTTCCAGAGTCACCTCCCACACCAAGCGTTGTTAAAGTGTTGGCAGAATGCAAACACTTATGTTAGGACAGCCTTCTGACCCTCTGGGTGCATGTCAAATGGGCTATCCATGCAAATCCCAGAATTACCTGTCGACATCGCAGTACATGGTCCTACCAGCTGGTATGCTGTGAGAGCCAGGTGGGGGAGGAGGAAGAATAGTTTGGTGGGTGTGAGAAGAGGTAGCACAGTCTACAACTGGGTACACAGTGAGTTTTTCTTTTAACACATCTGGGGGATATTAGGTTGGAAAAATAGCATGAGGAATCTTGAGTGGTTTGGATAACAAAATGGCTATCTTTTTAAGCAGGTATTCAGCAGCCCTAGTGAAATTTTAGGAACACGTATCATAATGCCTACATACAGTATGTCACTCATCAATACCCAATAGAGATCATCACTTTAAACTAGACAAATTTTGCTGTTGATTCTTACTTTAGCCTTCATTCTCCCATATAGATTTCTTGTGAAAAATTTATAGGGGTGTCTGCAGAGTATGTTTGTGTGTGTGTGTGTGTAAAAAAGTCAAGGTGGTGGTCATGCCCATATGATAGAAGCCCCACTCCTTTTTACATGAATTGTTAATTTGACACATGCAAAGGGGGTGGGGCTTCAATTGTCCAGGCGCAGCTTCCATCTTTTCATCACCTGTGAAGGCTCCTCTGGGTTGTATATGTGTGTGTGTGTGTTTGTGTGTGTATTTCATTTCTGACCAAGAATATAAATAAGCCAACTCTTTTAACCTAATGAGTTTGCTCTGGATTGCTGTACTGGTGTATATTTGTGTATACCTGAACAATTTTGGTGCGCGAGCTGCACTGTTTGCTTCCGGGTCCAATTCAAGGTGTTGGTTATCACCTTTAAAGCCCTACATGGCATGGGGCCAGGGTACCTGAGGGACCATCTCATCCCCATAACATCGGCCCGCCCTACCTGATCATGCAGAGAGGGCATGCTACGGACCCCGTTGTAAGAGAAGTCCATCTGGTGGGGTCCAGGAAGCGGGCCTTCTCTGCAGTGGCCCACGCCCTCTGGAACATCTTTCCCCTGGAGGTGAGGCAGGCCCCATCGCTCATGAGCATCAGGAAGGCCCTGAAGACTTGGCTCTGCTGTCTCGCTTGGGGTGGGAAGATGGGTAGCCATTCTTGGGGGTGGCTTGCTCCTTAGAGCCCCTCCCACCAGATTGGCATCTTAGAGCCACTTGGATTTTATATTTATTTACATTGGATTTTATATTGGTAATTTGTTTATTTTTATCAGATTTTAATGTTTATTGTTGTGGTATGAATTTTATTGTAAACTGCCTAGAGTCCCTCTTGGGGAAGATGGGCGGTAACAAAATTTGAATAATAAATAAAAATAAATAAATTCATTTTTCTTAATTCTGTACAAACAATTATTATTGTTTGGATGATTACACTTTTCACAACAAAATAGAGAAAACTTAAAGCATTTTTGCAAATTCTTTAACAGCCCTGGAATAGTTATTTTCCCTTTTTTTGTAATTGTTTTTCTTTATCATCCCATGTCTTCTATCCCACCCCAAAAACCATAATGAACAACTGCTGTGAGTCCAGCATTGCCACACCATGCTGGTTTCCCCTGTGGTTTTTTTCTTAACATAGAGACTTGGTTCACATATGCTGAACTATGACTATGTTCTCATTTCGTTTGTTTTTGTATGAGTGTTGTATGAGCCCAGCCTGTTCTATCTTACAGATTTAAGTAGGACAAAAAGGAATAGATTAGCTGGCCAAGGTCAAAATCATGTTAATCAATCTGACTAAGTAAAAAATTGCTTAGACAAAAAAAAAATCCAAATCCAACCTGTACATCAAGTATAGAAATACAATACTGTATCTGAAGGACGAGAACCACAATTGTGATTGTGATGCAGACAAAGGATGAGAAGCCTGCTGGGCATATTCAATTTAGAAGTCAGTTTGTTCACAATTCAAAAAGGTGAAAGATATGGGAAGAATTAAGGACCCTGATCTCTGGGGGATTTTATTGACTCACCTTCTGACCTCTCAGACATTGTGTCCTATGCTTTACAGCCAGAGGTGGATTGTGACAAAACCATTATGTATTGTGAACACAGGCATTATGCCTTATTCACTGTACCAGGGTTAAAAGAAACTGTGGCATAATATGATGTATGAACAACTGCCTGAGTCCACACAATATGGCCCCAAACAAACAAACTATATTATGGTGCTGTGTGTAAGCCAGTTGGAGTGAATTTCTCTTCCATATTTATAGAAGCAGTGAAAGAACCACCATAAACACAATTTGAAGATGTTTGGTTTATCCTGAATCATTTCCTGTACTGTGAGAGCAGGAAAAATGCTTACATGCTTATCTCTATTGGTTTCCCCAATTCCGCGTGATTTATACTTTTTTGTCCTAGGTCTAGATAAAAAAAACACGAAGTAAACTCCATTGGGTTGTTCTTTTGCATGATAAAAGTTTTATACGTTTATTGAAAGTCTATAGAATTTCCCAGACAGTTGTCTAATTGGAAGACATATTGCTGTGTTTGTGGGAATAATTATTATATGTTTTGTTTTGAGACAGATGGCTGTTACATATTAATAGGGTAGATTATTTAGTTGTATCAGGAAGCATTTGAGAGAAAGCTTCAGAAATACTAAGTCCTTTTAATTTGTATTCTTTTTCCATAGATATGAGAGTTGTTGCAATTTAAAATAAAGTAGTGCTCAGTGAGACATTTACTACTAATATATTATAATTAGGAGGCTTAAGAGCAATCAAACTTTAATAGGTTGCATTACTGAAAATTACACTGCTCTTTGCTTCTCAACTGAATTTCATTACAACAAAGAGGGAATCTAACTTGACCTCTTATTCTATCAGTCTTCTTTTGCTGTAGAGGATATTGAATACATAATGGAAAAAGATTCTTGCTAAAGACAGAGAATAGGAGTTATTAAATATATAGACAGGGTTGCCCAGGACAAAATTATTGCAGAATTGTTTGGCTGAATTTAATTATCATTACATATTAGAAAGCAACATGTCTATAAAGGCCGAAGAAAATTAATATCTCCAGAGGGCTATTTGTCCTATTTTTGTTCTTTGTTTTAATATATGTATTTGTGTTGGGTATATTAAAGTTTAGAAAAGGTGTTTAAAACCTAATGAGAGTAAACTATCGTAGAATACAATTCAGAAATATTAATAATATGCAAAGTTAATATTGTAATAAATATCCTGTACCCAAAACACTTCTAGTCAACTCTCAAATTTATTTGCTGTAAGTCAGCTCTGTCTGGATTAAAACAGCCATGTTTTTTTCCCCTCAACCACCATTCAGAGTACATATTTGAATCAAAAAATATTTCTGTTTTTTTACTTCAGTCATTTGATTTTGAAAAAACACCTTTCCTTTCAATACTGTTGATAAACTGTTAGTCATATGAGTGAACATCTCTGCCCAGTGAAATTCCACTGCTTGGAATTTTTGTGTTTTACATTCCGTTTAAACACGATTATTTACTAAATGCAAATAAAATGCCTTTGGTATTAGGTAGTTCCCTCTCCTTTGCCATAATTTTAGGCCCCCTTGAGAATGGGGGCTGATTGGGATGATGCCCCTATGAGATATCTCTGACCTTGGAATATGAGTCTCTGAGACATCAGTAAATGAAACAGATTGGAGAATTTTAAATCAATTAAAAAGTTTTGACAGCATAAGGCTGGAAAGTTCAAAATAATACAGGATAAATTTAGGACTAGAATGTTGCCACTTGGTTATGTAATATAGGAAAAATACTTACTTGTATCATGTACTGTTCTGCTATTGACCTTACAGCATCTGCAGTGCTCTTACTGAACCACTGCAGCAAACACAGCTACACAATATCTTAGCATCAGGCCATCACAATGCTATGTTTAAGTTCTCCACACAATCATTTTATAGTGGAGACAGAAAGAAATATTAAAAAGTGCTCTGGAGAACTAGTGTAACGTGCTTTGAGGATATAACAGTTCTTCCTAGATTATCATTCTTTGACTAAACTCAGAAAACTATTTTGTAAATTCCAAGTGCTTCATGCCATTTCCCTCAAATAAAATAGAGTTTACTTCATTGGGCTCTTTGTGTTTTCTGAGCTTCCTGGAGAAATTTCATGACCAGGTGAGGTATCATCCTGACTGTCCTAATTATGTACTTAGCCTGGTTAATAAAACAGCTGCAGGAAGATAAATGAATTGAGAGAACACCAAGAACCCAACAATTTAACCCTGAGTTACATAGAGAGCTGACTTCATCATCCTAGTGTTTTCTTGTTTTTGCATTTCTTTCCCCCTATCATTTAAAAGAGGTCTATTTCTAATGGGTGATATTTCATTCCAAAAGAGTTTTTGAAAGTTTAGGCAAATATGTCAAGTGTATAAGCTAAACCAAGGTTTAATTTATTCTCCATTAAACCTGCAGGAGTTGACTTGAGAACCTAGCAAAATGGCAGGTTTATTTAATGCATTTATGAAATTGTCAACTTGTATGCCCCCCTTGTATTGCTCTTGTCAGAGATGCAGTGAATAAACTTTAATCATGAGAGAAGTATGTAGTCAGAGTGGAAAGAGCTATACCATATGCAGTTATGCCATGATAAATGTTAATTATGTGAGTTGATTTAGTCACATTATAGACAGGCATTCACACATATGAAAATGTGCATGGCCAGATGTCTGAATTGGAGGTCTTTTCGCAGAGGTATATCATACACATGGCTGATTTATATACCGTTGCTTCACTAATTGAGGGAATAGCTACTGATAACTTCTAAATGGTCAGGAATTAGCTCAAAATCCTCACTCAGACCTATAAGCAAAGGAGAATGGTGCACACAGACAAGCATACAAGAAAAGGAGAATAAATAATTCGTGATAAAAAAGAAAAATGCTTAATTAGAATATCCAGTCCATAACAAATGGACTGGTATAGCATTCTGATACTGTACTCCTAGTTTAAAGATTCAGAAGATGAAGAGTACTGAAATAGTGTTGGGAGTTGACAGGAATGAAATACAATAGAAATGGTGGGATTGGGCTACTATTTGTGCAAAAGAAGCCAACTGTGAAAATGGCCACTTGTGTTTGTGGGGGACTATTTACAAAACTGATTACTGATGCCATCCTACCTCATGGAGTGACAGGGCTTAATTGATTGGCCCACCCCAGGTGACTAATGGACCTAATGAGGTTCCAGATGGAGCTTGGGGCTTTCCCTGAAGATCTGGTGGGCAGTTTGGCTGAGGCCTTGGTCACCACCTGGCCACCACCTGGTGGCTGGGGCCTTGAACCATATTGCCTTAATTGTCCTCTCCCTATACACCGATTCTGGGGTTCACCTCAGTTTCCTGAGGAGCTCCAGGAGATGAAGCACCACAAGAGATGCCTGGGGTACTGTTGGAGGAAGACTCAGAGTGAGCCTGTTTGAACATGGGTAAGAACCCCCATTAGGAATTACTTTGTGGCAATAAGGGAAGCAAAATGTCAGTATTTATCTGCCCTTATCGCATATCCTGACTGAAGTCCAGTGGCCTGATTTAGGGTGATTTGATCCCTGCTAGGTAGGAAAGGGTCACAGGGCCATCTGCAGGGCCTCTGTGAAGAATATTCTGTCTATCTGGTGGATAAAGTTGCTCACATCTGTGCTCGACATTGGGTTGTCCTTGAAGAATGCTCAAGAGCTTCAGTTGGTTCACAATGTAGCAGCACAGGCAGTGATAGGCTTGTCCCAGTATGTCCATGTGACACTGGCTTTGTGAGCTGCTGGTTATTACCTATAAATCCCTACATGGCCTAGGGCCCTATTATTCATGGGACTGCCTATCTCTCAGGTTTCTGTCCAGCCAGTATGAGCTGACAGAGTTGGTGCACTCTGGGTCCCTTTGATTAAACATTGCCATTTATTGGGACCCAGGAAGCATGTCTTCTCTGTTGTGGCATCTGCCCTTTGGAACAAGGTCCCCTCTGAGATCTGGACGGTTCCCACCCTGATGGTGTTCTGGAAGAGCTGTCTGTTGTCCCAGACCTTGGGTTAGGGTAAGTGGAACACCTTGCTGCATATGTTTTGTATATGTTTTGGTGCATCTTGTTCATTTGTTACTATTATACTTTCATTTTGTTCTTTTTACATTGTGAGTTGCCTTGATACTTGTACAGTAAGTAAAGCTGTAAATTTTGAAACTGTATGGCCTAAATTATTTGTGTCAGATTCTTGTTGAAAAAAAAAAAGTCCGTTCTAGGTTTATGGTAAAGCCTTGATATAACTGCATCATTTTTAACTGAATCTTTGAAATTATTTTAAAATTTAGTAACAACAGAAAGCAAGCAACGAAGTGAGCAAGCTGTCTTTAAGTAGATTTTTTAAACTCTGCTTTTGTTGAAACTTTATTTGTATTATTAGTAATAATATTGTGCAAAAATACTCCAGCTGTCCTAAAACTCCATAATTAAGGCTTATTCAGATATAACCCAGCCATCTGTTTACAACTCACTTTTCTTCTGAAATGGAACAAATTGTGGCATAACTTCTACTTAAAGGATTTTCTGCAAAAGAAGGAAATATGTCAGAAAGGGTTTTCTACAGTGGCAACCACAATGCATTAAAGGAAGCCCAGAATTCTAAACTAGCTATCAAAGTCCACTTTTTAGATCTCACTTTTTTCTGAAGTTCAGGAAAGCACCATTGGAATGAAAATCACTAACAACTTGTACTAAATCCTGTGCAATTCACATTTTGAATGGGAGGAACTCAGTAATCTTCTGTAGGTTAAAGGCTTCACTTTGGAGCATTTGATCTCTATCTGGTAATTGGAACAACATTTTTATCTGAACAAGTTTGAGTGGATATAAAATGTTCCATTTCATTGCATTTATAAATGAATAGTGCTAGGCCTGGGAACTTTTTTAGCACTTTGTTGGTGCATTATTCTATTGTTTATTAAAGCATTTATTTGGTGATATACTTAACAAAAGTAATTCTTTTGTTCTTTTACTCTGAATGGGTATTATGTCTTAATAGCTTTTTAGCATCCATACCTGAAAGGGGAGATATTAAAAAAAAGGGTTTTGAAGCCCATTTGAGTTAATTGTTTAATATGTTTCTATTTAGTTTATTATTACTACTGGTTTGTTCTGGTCATTCTTGATCTGCTTCATTAATCTTAATAATGATAATGAGGTCTATAGCTATCCCTTGCTTATCTTGGGAGCTCATTTCCTTGACCTTATTCATATTTTTTTTACTCTGAATCTCTACCCTTCCCAACACATATTTTTAAAAATTTGTCTGAGTGTGTCATAAAAAAAAAGATTAAATAAGAATTCAAATGACTAATCACATTGATTGGATCTTTTCAGAAATGGGAACTAGTCATGAGGACAAATTATGCTGCTATTTTGAAAGAGGTTTTTACAAGAAACCAGGCTACTGCCTTTTTCAACTTGAGCATTCATCATAAAATCTGAGCTCAAGAGTTCTTAATGGAAAATCCCAATATGAAGCTGCGGTGCACTGCTTTCATCTAAGGCTTCAGTGGTGTTTGATCTTCCCTTCATGCTTTTCTTTCCTTCCCCTTAGAGATGATTACTGTCCTTGAAATGTGTTCCGGTTCTGAAAGCAACCGATGCTATTTTCCTCTTAGATTATTTCTGAATTCTTTGGCTTGGAGCGGCATTTTCCTCACCTTGTACTCAAAGGTATAGGGCTGATTCCCTGATTTAATATGATGGCCAGGACATTGTTTTCTTTAGCCTTGCTAATATTAGCATATTATGTAGCAGAGACCCTCTACTTCTGCAGTGTTTAAAAGAAATTAGCAAAATAATGATGCATGCAATTGCTTTAACTTATTGGTCCCTTGAACGGAGAGAAAAAAAAGATGAAAGGGCATGAATGCATTCAGTAGAATAGCAGACATATATATCTGGACTCATTTTCTGGACTCATTTATACACTTAAAGTTTTCTTGGCATTGTTCCTTTACATATTCTGTAGTGAACAAAAACAATCCATAAGCATAATATATTCTAAACCACCTTGTTAGAAAAAAGAAGTGGAATGTGTTGTGACATCAAACACATGGTGATGACTTAAAAATGTTTTTATTGTGTGGATTAAAATCTTATGCTTTTTCATCCCAGAAACTTTTCTCCTTTTCCTGTAATCTAGTTCGAATTAGTTTGCCTACTATTACTGCTTCTCCATTCTTCCCAGACATCATGCAAAGAGCAGAAAAAGAGTAAGAGGTAATAAGCTGAGGCAGGAGTTAAGAGAAAAGAAAAGGGAAACTGCTGTAGAGTAAATCTACCTTACATCAACACCATTTGCAATACTTCTCCATACCTTTCTAATCTTGCAAATCATCCTTGCTTCCCTCCATATTTTATCTGAATTCTGCTTCATACATTGCCTTTTATTCCTCAAACTTCTCACCTCTTTCTTTTTGACAGTTTCCATCAGCTTCACCCAATCATGACTTTCTTGGTCTTTGTCTTCCTCTCAACCCATACAATTGTCCTTGTTTTGCAATTTGATCCTCATTAATTATCTGTCGGTGACCTAACCACCTCCATGCACTTCGTTTCCAACATTTATATTCAATTCACATTCATTCAGCACCCATTCATTCTTGACTCTCTGCCTTCTTGTTCTGCCATACACACTTCTTAAGTATCCTTATGTGCCCAATTTGTTTTAGCTGATACCTCCAATTCTCTCTTTACAGAATAAAGTGGGCACAAAAATACCCTTATACATAGCCATTTGTACTTCCTTCAGCAGACATTCATTTCTACCACATTTGCACAACATTTCTCTATTTATTTAACTATCTTTAGTAAACCTTATACCAAGGTATCATTAGAAGTAGGTTGTGACCTGACATCCTCCTGATGCTGTTATATCTTGCAGCTTGATTGGACAAAGGCTGCCATCCATGGCCTCTACCTTTACTTTTTGGAAATAGATGACAACACATCCTAGAAGAGCCTAGGTGTATTTTGTATAACAGGGATGGCTTTAGAGTTAAAGACGGTAAATCAAATATAGAAGTTTATTGCTTTCTGGAAGAGTGTCCAGACTTAGTCATAGAATGACTTCTGTGTGCATTTATCTTCTGTGCCTGAATGCAACACTATACTTTTAAGACAATGTAGACACATTTCTTAATTTTCTATTTAATGAAGTCAAATGAATGTAAATGATTTTTTATGTATAAATTAAAGGACAAGAAAGAAAATAGTGGAGTGATGATTTTTGTAATTATGTTATAATCTGTGGGCATACTTCACTGTGGCTGTTGAGTGAGTTAACTGCTTTTATTTCTTTTTTTAAAAAATCATCACTTGTTAGTTTGAATCAAAGCAACAATTCTTTCATCTCTTTTAAACTCTCAATTCTCTTTTCTCAAATGTTTGGAGTAAGGTAACTCAAAACATTTCAAATGGAAAAAACACATTTTAAAATTATGGTTTTTAGAGTAAAAGCATTATTTTAAAAATAAGTTATTAAAATATCCATTTTTATATCATACTGTTGTTTCTGTGCTGGATTTTACCTTGAAGGTGTTGGTAAAGCAATACAACCATCATTGCGCAATCCTGAGCAAAAAGCCTACATAATAAGCATTAAAGCTTATAAGATTATGAGAAGAAATTTGGAGGTTATGCCCACTGCTATGTTTTATCTGGCATCATGTTTCCAAACAATATTTATTTAATCATTCATTCATTCAGTTTATGTGGCCATCCATCTCATATATGTAACTCTGGGTGGCTAACAGAGAATAAAAACAAGATTAAAACATCATAAAAAAGAATAAATAGCAAATATAGGAGCCAAGATAAAACCAACCAACACCATTAATATAACCAAGATACGGGCTCAACCACACAACCCAGGCCCTAGGCTTGGCAACAAAGCCAGGTTTTTAAGGCCTTATGGAAGGCCAGTAGGGTCAGGGCACATTTAATTTCTGGGGGAATTATGTTCCAGAGGGTGGGTGCCCCAACAGAGAAGGCTGTCCTCTGGGAACCTGCCAAATAGCACTCCCTAACAGATGGGATCCTGAAAATGCCTCTCCTGCTGGATCTTATAGGATGGGTAAATACAAATACAGCCTCCCAAGTATTTGAACAAGCAAAAGGAAGACATAAATAGTTTTATCCATTGTTTGTTCCTTCCCTGCTTTTACACTCTGCTGATTAAAGGCATGTTGCCTCTGAACAGGGAGCTTCTATGTACTTCTCTCTGAAGTATCTTAGGTAATGCCTTTGGCTATCACAGCTAATAGATCATTAATGGGAATATTTTCTCAGTACTTTTTTGGAACTTTGCTTCTCAGACATGCTGTTGGCTTTAAGATTTAGCATGTAGACTTGGCACAAAGGACGGACCATTTGTATACCAGATCTGGTCATCTTCTGAACAACAGCTATTCTGAGTTTTCTTGTAGTAATAGCAATAAATACAACACATACAATAGTCAAGAAAGAGCAAGTGCCACATATCAGAACTAACATACACAATATTCTCTGTTAATTCATAGTAAACCTTGCAAACCCAGATGTACAGTATGAGAAAACAAAAGTGATTTGTTAGGAATGATATGGGTGGTTCTCATTTAGTGACCACAGTTGGAACCGGCAACTCATGACGTGGTCACAATGTGGAGAATCACATGACCGCAACTGTGCTTACGGTTCTACTTCAGCTTTCCTTTTCTCCCACTCCCCTGCCTTTGGAATGCTCACCCCGGTGCTGGGATAATTAGCAAGAAGAGAATTAATGTTTGCATTTTAATTCATTGGAGAGGAAGGGATTACAAGGGATTATTTTTTCAGCACTGTTGTAACTTCAGACAGTTGCTACACAAGGCAGTCAGTAAGTGAGGTCTGCCTGTACTACCAATTTTACATCCATTTCCTATTGTCACTTGCCAGAAGTTACAGCTAGTTTTAATTTATTGTAATCATAGTTTTCACTTCTGAGTGTGTGTAAATTACTCTTCTTTTAGTATTTTCAATGCATATGAAGGGTTAATATTCTGTTTTAAGGCCATTGCATGAAATGTGTGCATGTTGGCCAACAACGATATCCAGAATAAGCGACAATGTCAAAATGATGACTTATGCATTATAGTGTCACCAAGAAAACAATGCAGTTATATAATGATGCCCTGATGCCTGATGCGAATATGTAAATTATGTCATTGGGATGTTGATGTGATTTGCCTCCTTCCACCCATTGCTCCTTCTATGGTTGCCTATGCTCCATACCGTCCTGAGATTTTAGGAGGTTGGTGGCAGATTGGAACAAAAACAGTGGGCATTCTTCATCTAATGGAATATAAGCTTAAGGTACCTTCCTTTGTCAAACTTGCTTCACAACCCTATACAACTAACAGAAACTCTTCAGGGTTGAGGCAGAAGAAGTTTAGAGCTGTACTTAGGGATGTCAGGAAGTGAACCTTCGATGTTTGGTATGGAAAATATGTGCTGTACCACTGAGCTCTGGTGTTTCATCAAATATGAGGGAAGGATCAAATTATAAATGCATACTACTACTACTAATAATATATTTGAATTTATTAGCCACCAAACTCCATTGTCTGAGGAGTTACTTGTGTTACTATGAAAAAATACAGACTAGAAGAGGAATATAATTTCTAAGGAGAGGAACACAAAGATTGAAATAAAACATATATTTAGCTGCGAAAATTTCACTGTGTAGACTCGGCCCCACACATATGAACCTGTGTTCTGGAAACAGCATTGAGAATGATGTACTGCCTGTTTTCTCTCTGTAATTATGCTTCTACTTGAAATGCTTATCCTAATGGCTGAAGCTGATGGTGCTGAATACATGATTGAAAGTGGTCTGTCTCTATAACCTTACAGAAATCCCTTTGGAATGGGGACTTGACTGAGTAATTTGAGATGCAAAAACCTACAGTTTTATTGGCAGTAATTACCAAGCTAGTTTGATGTGACTGGAATTGAGAGGTGAATAAAATGGCAGTAATTATTGTACTTCCTTTGGCAAATTTCACAGATCTCAACTATTATTTCTTTGTTTATAGAGTTGTGTACATTTGAAGTTGACTTCTTTTAAACAGTCCTCCCAATTTATGAGAAAAGTCTTAAAAAATTAGATTTATGTCACTAATCTATTTTCTTCTGCTGCTGTAAAGAAGGAGCAATGGATTTTCCATTCTTCAAAGGGGCTTATATGCATGCAATATTTATTTAAAATGTATTTAGCATGGGTTGAATGAGGCTGAATTTGCCTGATTTTTTTCAGCTTTTTTAGAAAAGCTGAGAAGAAAATGGTAAAAGGGATGGATGACTCTGTCAACTTTGCTTTCTCTCAGTTTCTAATTTTTGCAAATATGGCATGTTTAGTTTATAAAACTTAGAATTTTTTTTTCAAAAATGCATGAAAATGTGTCCATATTTCTTTCAACATTTGCATTTTTTTACAATTATTGCCTAGTTTTGCCAATAAATTTCTACCAAAAATAATGTTGTATATTATTTTGAAGAATATTAAACTTAATTATTCAACATTTGCAGTGGTCTAAAATTTGTAGTGCAGTGTACCAATTTTGAATGCTTTTAAAATATTTATTTATTGGCTTTAATATAAAGAAATAAAGAAAAAAATATCCTCCCCCAAAAAGAGAAATAAGGGGAAAAATAGAAAAAAGGGAGAAAAATATGTACATATAGACTGTTAAACTCTTAATGGAGCCCTTCCTGTCCAAGGCATCATCTTGAATAATCTGTTGTCATGTTTTTATAACAGGCAAACAAATCTCAATCTATACTGTAAATGCAGATTGGTACTGACTTTCCATAATAATACTTAATGTTCCCCATAATAAATCTGTAGCTCTTATCATGATAGATTCCAAATTTTTGGTATATATTTCAGAATTACATTTACCCTAGCTATAACTATATTTGTCTTCCCAAACCATATTAATAAATTTATGGACCTAAACCAAAATGTCCATATTATATGCTTAAGCTTCCCTTCCATTATTTTACACTTCTAGCATAATACAGTTAACCAATTCTTTTAAAACATTCTCTGAGATATCTAATAAACATGAAAAATATTTTGCTGAATTGATCTCATTTTAAGATCATAAGAATCATATCTGATATTCTTTAAAACTGTTAACCATTTAACTCTTTGTTCCAAGATTCCTGCAAATAATTAATCACTATACAGATAGCATTGACAGTTAACTCAGGAATTTTAGAAGTTACTAAATGTATCTTGACCAAAATAGATGTTTTAACTGCCATTTCACAGTTTTAGACAATCCAAAATTACTTTTATTAACTCAGATGATTTAAAAACTTGGCAATTAGCTGATCTAAAATATTAATCTCCTTCTTAGCCCATGGGGTGGGGGGAAATTTTCCTGCAAGGTTCAGCTTTGGAATATCCTGAGTAATAATTTGGTTTCCATTCATTACTGATTCAAAAACGCAATTATTATATAGGTTTACATTCTCCTACATCCTATCCAGTTGTTCAGCAAACATTCAAATTAGGCAAATGAAAAAGTGTTTCTTTCTCCTCCAGCTGAGAAAAATATAATAACAAAAGCCATGCTAATTGGGAATGTAATGAGTTGAAGTGCAGTGCACCAGGAGGGAATCAGGTTAGGAAGACTGATCTATATATTACATTCTAAAATACTGTTGCTGGCCTCAATGTTATCTGTTTCAGAGATGTTTATGACATAGTCGAACCGAAACCAAGCCTGCTCTTTGTGGGCAGAGAGAATGGAAACCAGATAGAAGATGAGATTCCTTTAGAGCAGCCTTTCTCAACTCGGGTTCCACGAGAGATTGTGATTGAAAAAAAAGTCATTTTTTGAACCTCACGTACCATATAGTGCTAGTGCTTGCAGTGGTGCGAATTTTTATGCATTGCATAAAAATGAGAAGGCCTGCTTTAGAGCATTTTCCTTGGTTAGAAGTGATCTTTCCATCCATGACATCCTAATTCACGGGGGAAATCTAGCAATACTTATAAAAGTTTAGCTAGTCCTACTTAAGTATCCAAAGCCAAAATCTTTATTTCAAAAAACATAATAAATAACAAAGAACCACAGAGATACGAGGATTACAGCCATCTCAGCAGAAAATGAAACTTAATATTACTAACCTAATGATATAAAACATTATAGCTCCACATAAATTTCATTCGAGGTAAAATTGTAGTGCTGCTATTAAGTGATCTAAGCTATGAAATACAGCCCATAAAATAGAATAACGTAAAATGATTAATAATAAGAATAAAAGTTGCTAAACTGTATGTTTAAAAGTTGTTAAATTATATGCCTAAAACTAATCAGAAATTCAGTATCAGTTTATTGTGGAGGAAGAAATTGTATTACAACCAAAGATCAGTGAGATAAAATGCTCAGTGATACTAAGTGATAATATAAACACAATGAATCATTTATTGAAGGATGCATAATACAATTAAACATACACATTAGCTGTCTAAAACCATGCCAAGACAGATAAGAATTAAATTGTGATCAGCTAATAATCACATGGCTGGTTAGCAAAGATGCAAAATCTGATTTCATGGCAACCTCTGTGTGCTATTGCACAAATTTTTGTGCCATTGTGTGTGATAAAGTCACTCTTGTATGAAGCCAATGGAGACATAGCATTACTCTGATTGGCCTGGATGATGGCATGGAAAGTGTGATGTACCTAGTGCTGTAATCTCTATTTGAGGGTAGGTAAAGGTAAAGGTTTCCCTTGACATTAAGTCCAGTCGTGTCCGACTCTAGGGGGCGGTGTTCATCTCCGTTTCAAAGCCGAAGAGCCGGCGTTTGTCCGTAGACACTTCCTTCGTGGTCATGAGGGTACCATGGGGTAAAATATGGGCAGCGTCTTCTATTATTCCCTGCCCACAAGAGCAGGTGTGTTCCTGCTGATTTTAAGACAGCTGAAAGAAGCACTTACTCCTAGCCCAAGAAAGTAAACATTCTGGGGACAGACTGAGGGAGGGAAATGTCTACTTGGATTAAAAGTAATTAGAAAATACATATAAGAACAGACCTGCTGGGAGAAATGTATTCTTCAACTAGTAGATGACCATTGCTGACCCTCTGATGGCTAATGAAGCCTTCCAGCTGTGAGGTAGCATCTGAGACCTATCTAGGCAGGTATAAGTTGCTGTATGGAATTTGCTTGCACTGATTCAGGTGCATATGGCTGGGATAAGGCCAAGATGTGCATGGTAGAGAAGCTTTGCCAATAGTTTTGCCTGAGATAACTTTATGGCAGCAAGTATCAGCCTACCCTTTTTGTGTGCTGAGGTCCTTTTGAGCCACCAGCACTCCATGTCCTAGCTGGGCTTTTATATTCCCAGAGCTAATCCCATTGTTGTTCTCTAGAACTGCAACTAGAGGAGATATGAAATTAATTTATGAGAATATTTTTGATTAGAAGATCATAATTAGTAATGTTTGTTCAGTGATGGAAGGCGGTGAACCATTACTGTTGCAGAAAGCTTTTTTCTGAGAGATAAGGGAAGATGGTGCATTTTTGTAGCTAAAGAAATTGCATGTTGTTAAATTGTATGCTTCTTCACTGAGAAATAATGAGATAATAAACTGCTATTTCTAGTTTGTGTAAGAATATGCAACTAATCCAGTCTGGATTCAATTTATTGTCAAAAATAATTCTGCAGTAGCAAAAAGGCTCCTGTTTATTAGTGGCAGGGTATGTCAAATGTGTGATTAACCAGGGAAAATGGAAATTTCAACACTTTCCATTAAAAAAAAAAAAAAGAAAATACAGCAATTCCAGATTTTTGCCAGCTAGCTGTCCTAACAGTCAGAAATCACGCTGAGACGAGGAGTAGGTCTCTAGTGTTTATTACTGCTACATTAACAGAATCCTAACAAACTGAAGAAGCGTAGGAAAACCCAGACAGATAAAGGCTAAGGCGGGTCTGATCTGTGTCTCTTTGAACGGCTGCTTAATTCCTCAGTACTTCGCATGCGTTTGCCCCCCTGGATCGAGGCCCCCTCCTGCTCGCCATCAGTACTCATGACACTAGCAGTTCAAAGCATTGACTTAGAACCAACCCGGAGGAGAGTGACCAAAATGACAAGGAGCTTGGAAGGAGAAACTTATGAAGAACAGTTAGAGGAATATGTCTGGCCTAGAGTAGAGGAGACTACGAGGAAACACAATACTGTAACTACCTTCATGTATCTGAAGGGCTGCCCTATAGAAGAGTGGGTAGAATTGCTTAGAGTTGTTCCAGAAGACAGGACAAGAAATGATGGATATAAATTACAAGGAAGTTGATTTTGGCTGGACATCAGGAAAGAATTCTTAATAGTAAGACCTGTGCAATAATGGACTTCCTCAGAAGTGACCTGTCCTCTGTTGAAGGTATGAAAAAAGGCTAGACACCGTCTGTCAGGGATGCTGTAGTACTTGATTACTGCACTGGGAAGAGAGTTGGAATAAGTACTCTCCAAGACCCCTTCTAATCCTTACATTCTATGATTTTAGACATGACTTTAATGATGTGGATGTTCAACCAAATATAAATAGCAGATGCAGGGATTCCAACAGTAGCTAAACTGCTAATCTTACCTCGTGCAAATGGTAGCTACTGGGAGGAGAAGTTTGTCAAGACTACTGTGGGAAGGTGAAAGGTTAAACTTCTCCCCCTCTACTTTATTACTATTCTCCTCTCTATAGGAAGTTGACCGAATTGTAACTTTTATCTGACTGCTTTGATACCTCTACATTCTCTAACCACTCTGAGACTCTTTTAAGCATTATTTGGCTATAGTTGGCTGAGAAGGTACAAAAAAACCTGGTCGCAGATTTCATGTTATAATTCTATTATTTTCAACAGCAGAGGGCTCTCTAGAGTCAGCATTAGCTATGCATATGAAAAAACCCCATATTTAAATACTCCTTTGGTTTAACAGGCACTTAGTAGCATCTTGGTAGTTTTATATGAAGCTGATGACATTGTCAGCTGCTCTTTCTGCCATCCTGTGGTTGTTTTTAAGTACTGTCTAGCTACGATGTACCAAAAGTTTTCATTATATAAAGACTTTCTGGACAGATTGCAGAATTAGTATTTTTTACAGCAAAAATAGTTTTATGAAGCCTTGAGGACTAAGAAATGGTATTGTATAAATGGGATAATGAATCTGTTAGTGTTTAAGGTGGGAAAAAGTCTATTTTTTAAAAATAACATCCTTCCCCCAGAGGTCTGACAGGTCCCTTTGCTCCTGGACTTCCGAAAACGACTAAAGACCTGGTTTTGTCATCAGGCTTGGAATGGGAGCGGGGATAGTTATACCTGGGGCTGGCTAGCGCCCTAAGTGATTTTGAGGGTCGTCCTACACTCATGGACTGATTAAAATCTCTCGCCACTTAGATTTTACTATGTTCTTATTTTATTGTATTGTTATACTGAAATGGTTTTAAGTTTTAACTGCATTTTATTGTAAACCGCCCAGAGCCCCCCATGAGGGGGAGTTGGGCGGTGAATAAATTTATAAATAAATAAATAAATAAAATAAAATAAAATAATAAGAACAGGATGGTATGTTTTTTGTAGCAGGTCCTGAATTTCCATGATGATGTAGTTTCTCCAGACGTGATGCAGGCAACAACAACAACAAAAGTCAGACATAGTAATCTTTGGTTTCTCCCCATATTAACAGCGAGAATTAATACTCTCTCAAATATACTTTTTCAAATGAAGCTTGCTTCTAACCTGCTTACCTATCTGCTGTTCTAAAGAAGCAATTTCCAACTTGTGCTAGGTCTACACCTCCCAAATTCCTCACCAGTATGGCCAGTTTTGGATACTAAGTTGGGGGAACCTACTCTAAAGAGCATTATTTTCATATTGCTCTATGGGGATGAGGTGATTAAACAGTGCAGTTCTTTTAGTTAAATTATCTTTGCTAGAGCTAGTGGATACAACCTTTGGATTTATATCTTTGAATTATTTATTAGGCAGAATGATACGCTATGCAAGTCACACTATCCACTCTGATAGCCTTAGCTGTCCATTGGGTTACTGTGCCTGGATTTTAATCGCATGCTTTAAATAAAGAAGCAAAAGAAAAAAAAGGAGGATAATATTGAAAGGTTGGTTTGGGTTAAGAAAAAAACCTTGTTTCAATTTCAGGGAATTCTAGCAATGAAAGAAGGTTTTTGGCAATCAGCTATTACAACAGCGTCACTAAACATCTCTTCTTTGCTAGCATTAACTTTCATCTTCAGTAGCCAGTTTAAATCAGTCATATATTGACTGGGTTCATCCACCATGTTAATCCACAATATGTTTGTTTGGTCTGGTCTGATTCAGTGATGTGAATCCAGGCATTATCTTTAGCAAAACATGGTTTATCACTTAATGTGTGGTGTGATGTCAGGAATTTGTGGCTTATTCAGCAAACCATAGTTAACAAAATTGTGGCTTAGCATGGTATGTAAACCCAGCTGCCATTAAAGTTACTGAACTTCAAAGGGGTTGAAGTTGAAGCTCATCAAATTGGTTGGATACTTGGTGTGAATATTGAGAACTACAGTATCAACTGTTTGGAAGGCACCAGTTTAGGGAGGTTGCACAAACATTCCACATTCTGCGTGCAAATATGTCACTGAGCATAATAATAAGCATAACAAATTGTACTGAATTCACAAACTGCCTAATTACCCAAAACAGTTTCATGAAACTGGCCCTGACTTCTATCTATTTAATGAAATCCAAATATGTATGTGAGATTCATTTCCAGCTGTTGAGATTGGCAATACAGAGGATTTGTTTAATTTATGATTGAAGCAAAATGCTTGTTATTCTATGACAAGCTTCACAACTGTAAGAAAGCTCTAAGTGTTGGTTGTTGATATTTTCCATTGATAAGGATATTTCGTTGCAAGTGGAGTTTATCCCAGAGTAAAACTGCAGGAGTTTAGGCACTTTAAAAAATACTTTACACAATATCGCTGTTAACTACATTCTAGGCAAAGTGAAATGTGTCTTAAATATCACTAGCAATGACCTTCCCTTAAATTTTTAGGATATGTATTTGTTCAGACAATGGTGGATTATACCTTTTTGTAACACTGTCAACTGTACAGCAGAGGGAGTATTTTGTCAGCAATAGAACACATTTCTTTTTACATGTGCCTTATATTTTTATTTGCAGTACTGAAAGTCCAAAACAATATAAAATTAATGTACAGATTGGAGTAAATCCAGAAAAGTTTATTAAGTAATACTAGGTTTAGATTTTATCTTGTTGGCAGAAGGGAAAAAAAGATCCTCTAATATGTGAAAAAGTTTAATTGAATTGCTTCTAGTCAAACCTAAGGGAACAAGTAGTCGAAAATCATACTATTTATCTTGTTGGTGGGTAAATTAAACTTGCTTATGGAATTTTTCTCTGACTTGTTCTGTGCACTTGAAAAAACAATCCAAACAACTGTCAGTGATAAAATACATATTTTTCTCTTTCTACATATACACATGTGAGTGCACCATAATTAGGGAATATTATCAAAGTATTTCTATCTACTTTATAATTTTATACTGATTCTGTTGTATACTCCTGTGGTTAAACTTTTATAGTCTGTAAGTTCCTACTGAGGATCAGAAAACTCCAGGACAGTCTTTCCCAACGTGGGCACCTCCAAGTGTTTTGGAATACAACTCTCAGATTATCAAGTGTGGAGAGGAAACATGTGTGATTTTATAGTAGGGTGGTTCCAAATACAGAAATTGGTATCATGTTGGGAAACAGAGCAAAACACAAGGCCCAGCTAGATATTAGCCCTTGGGCAACCTTGGCTGTTCTTGGAAAGCTAAATATGGTGAGACCTGATTTGGAGATACTAGTGATCTCCCATAGAATTTTAGGGCTATGGACTACACTGGGAGGTTGACGAAGTATTCTAGAAGAAGACAATGGCAAACACTTTGATTCATAGGGGCCAGCAAAGGAGAAGAGTTGGAGTCATTTCAGAAAGTAGGAGATCTTTAGGAAGTCCAGCTTAAATGGATGAATAAGAGTCATGGAAAAGAACTAACTGGGCTTTAGAGGTTCCTGGTGCTTGCCTAGCAGAAAACAGATCCTCTGCATATATTTTGATACTTTCCCACTCTTTCCTTCCAAATACTTTCAGTGGCCATAAGCTGCTATCTTCAATAGTGTATTTGGGATCATCTTACAGCTGTGCTTAAATGTGTAAATACTGTGTGTTCAGTATTGAACACAATGAAACACGAAGCATTATTACATATGTTGGGTTCTTCTGGTATCAATTTTTATGTATTAAATGCCAGAAAAGTTGTGATATCAAGCCATGAAATATCCGAACACAATTTAAAAGACTACTTAACACTAACATTTATTGAAAATTGCTTCTTTTAAAAAAAATCTTTTATTTTAAATAGTGCTGTCTAAAACATGCTGTTCTTACAGTCATTGTCTGTGAAAAGTTCCATTTTGCTATTTTCAAGCAATTCAGTTCATCCATTAGCAGGAAGAAGCAGCAGGGCCCCTACTTCTAAGCCCTGAGGTTTATGAAAAAAAGATAAACATTTTTCAGAAATTATCTAAAGAGAACTTAGAAAGTTATAGTGATGTTTTCACATAAATTATATTTTCGCCAGAGATCAGGAAGAAGGGCTTTTTGTATACAGACTTTACAAACCATCAGTATCACCATGTATTATGATAGTGTTAGGTTCTTCCTCTTTCTGAAGGAATTTATTGTCAGATATTTGCTTCTTTATTTATTTGTAATGAAGTATTTACCTGGGGCAAATACAGTTTAGAAAAATAAAATGAAAGTGTTGATCAAAAAAGAACTTGATGGAACTGCCAGTTTGGTCTAGTGGTTAAGGTGCTGGGCTAGAAACCAGGAGACTGTGAGTTCTAGTCCTGCCTTAGGCATGAAAGCCGGCTGGGTGACCTTGGCCCAGTCGCTCTTTCTCAGCCCAACTCACCTCACAGGGTTGTTGTTGTGGGGAAAATAGGAGGAGGAAGAAGTATTAGGTATGTTTGCCGCCTTGAGTTATTTATAAAAATAATAAAGGTGGGATAGAAAATAAATAAAATAAACTTGATGACAAATTAAACTAATGGTTCCGTTGGCTCTGTAAAATAAAATAATGTCTTGCAATTTAGATATCAGACATCTGCATAGCTTGAATGAATTTCAAACAGTTGCATGAATTTTAAACTAAACATAATTGCCATTATTTTGAATTCAGTGCCCTGTAACAGCTGCAATAGGGCTTTTGTATAGTTCCATAATTACACTGCATTAACTTCATGTTTTTAAAATTGTATATTACATAAGCAGCAAGTGTTATGCTTCTGTTATTTAAGAAGTTTTGAAACTGCTTATTAACAGTTTGCCTTAGCATCTATTGGGATAGACACCATAGCGCCTAGTTGTCCCTCCCCGCCCCCCTGCTTCCTAGGCCATACAGTCCAGTTACATTTTCCTCTTTAATATTTTCATCTTTTGGCATTCCAGTATCCAACCACAAGCAGCACATCTTGCTTGCATGTTCTGTCAATTTCAGATTGAACTTGACCATAAAATTCATCAACCTCATCAATGGTTGGGGCATAAACTTTAGTAGTCATATTAAAGGGTTCTCTGCAAAGTGTAATTATTTGGTCATTGATTGCATTGTACCCAAATAGTGCCCTTGTTATATCGTTCCAGATTATGAAAGCAGTGCTGTTCTTTGTTTTTTGTGTTTTGATTAGAAAATAGTATGATCTTCTCACTGAAAGTATACAATTCTGGTCCATTTCAATTTGCTGATGTCTAAGATGTCTAAGATGTCAATGTGTACTGTAGCTGATGTGTACTGGATTCATTTGATCTTTCACTATGTTGATCTTTCCTGTGTTCATGCTTCTTATGTTCCATATTCCCACTATAATTCTGTCTTTGCAGCTTCAGATTTTGTTTTCCTTATGGCAACATCAGCAGCTGGATATCCCAAAAGCTTTAATCTAGCCAAATCATAAACACCATTAGTACTCTAAAAGTTGAGTGCCATCTCACCTGAGGGCCCATCATCTGGCATTATATCTTCAAACACTTTGTCTTGTCTATCTACATGGTTATCCTGGTAAAGTACAGGAGTGGTTTATCATTGCTCTCTCCCATGCAGTATGAAATTACGCTTTTGCCATTGTCTTTAACGTGACCATCTGCCTCCAACATCTTCCTCTATAGCTCTGTCCAATATAGTTGCCTGCTTGCTTTAGCTGGGCAGCTGGGATGACCTTCATGCCTTGGGCGACCCTGCTGGGATTTTATTTATTTATTTATTTATTTATTTTCTATCCCACCTCTATACTCTCGGCATATACACCTGGCATTCTTTACTCAACCCTTCCAGGAAAACCTCACCATGAGGCAGCACAGCAGAACGTGAGGGACACCACATGATTTAATTTAATGGGAGATATTCATAGATTTTGAAATTCAAACTCTAAGGTCTTACTTTGGTTTCAACTTTGTACCTCACAGTTCAAATTTACAACCCTCCTTTCTTTTTTAATGAATTCATAAAGTTTTTATTTCAGAAGCTCAAGTAGGTATACATAGCATTTTGTCCTCCAGTTTTCCCTTATCTCCTCTTCTAATTCTTCCCTATATCAATATCCTTCTGAGGTAGGTAGTGCTAAAAATAATGATCGATTCAGAGTAGTCCAGTGAAGATTCTAGGGCTGTGAGTAAACATGAATATGGGTCTCCCTGGGCATAAAGCTGGCATCTTAACCACCATGCTCAAGGGTGATAGCTATAATGAACGCTATGGTTTGCCAAGATTCACGCACTGACTGCCAAATGCTATTCACATTTTCTGGGGTTAATCTCAGCTCAGTTTAACCTCAATTTGTCTGTAGGTACTCTTGTGTCTATGACTATTTGATGTGTGTTTATGGTGCAGTGCAGTTACCAAGTGATGAAGGAGCAAAGACATTGCCAATATCACTGAATAAATCACATCAGGGAAACCAAATGATCAGAGTCAAGTACCAGCCTAGATCACATGTTTGAATGTTTTTTCATTAAAAATAAGTTTTTGCCCTTTATTCCATATGTTCTCCTCCCTCCCTCCCTCAATGCAGTCTGAAGGTTGTACAGGAAAATTTTAACAGTTTGTAACACTGAATGTATAAACTGACGCCTAGTTAAACTGTGTAGCTTTGTGGTTTGTACTATGTATGTATGTATTTAATTTATTTATTAAATTTATATCACCGCCGATCTCCCCCAATGGGCGGTTTACAATAAAATAGCACTAAAAACATAACCATGTAAAAATTACCATTAAAATATACATTAAAACAAATGTAAAATCCAAGTGGAGATGGAACACAATCACTATCTTCTCCAAAACCCATTTACTCAGCACACTCAGTTCTCTTCAACATGTAAGGTAAAGGTAAAGGTTTCCCTTGACGTAAAGTCCAGTCGTGTCCGACTCTAGGGGGCGGTGCTCATCTCCGTTTCTAAGCCTTAGAGCCGGTGTTGTCCGTAGACATTTTCTGGGTCATGTGGCCAGCATGACGACACGGAACGCCGTTACCTTCCCGCCGAAGCGGTACCTATTGATCTACTCACATTTGCATGTTTTCGAACTGCTAGGTGAGCAAGAGCTGGGACTAGCAACGGGAGCTCACCCCGCCGCGCGGTTTCAGACCGCCGACCTTCTGATCGGCAGCTCAGCGGTTTAACCCGCAGCGCCACCGCGTCCCTAGTCTTCAACATGTATGTATACAATAAAATCCAAACCAAAAAAATCCTAATTCTCCAAGTCTAGCATAATGATCTAAAATTCCCATTACACAGTTTAAACTTGAAGGATCAAAGTCAAAAGTATAATGGGTATTCTACTAAGCCATTAATGTATCTTTTCCTCTGAATGTACTACACAAGATTCAAGGGTTTGTTTGTTTTAAAATCCAAACATTTCAGAAAATTTACCTGTATTTGCAGGTTCCTGGTTCCCTGAATCTGTTATTTTAAAACTGCCAAATTATTCACATGATCAACCAAAGTTGAATAGTAAGGCTTGTCTCCAGTTAGGTACTAAAAAATTGAATGCATTACCTGAAGTCAACCTCAGAGTTGCATATTAGTTTAGCCACTTACTACTATACGTAACTGACAATAGGTCCATTGGAAAGAAAGTGAGAGAAAATATTGAATGAGATAACAACAAGTAGGAATCAAGTAAGTTATGGTTTAAGGAGAATTTGGATTTTTTTTTTCTGTTCGTTTACCCAGGTTTGTTATGGAGGTTAAGCCTGGGTGAAATGGCCTGGGTTTATTATGTGAAGTACTGATATTCCAGAAATTGTTTGAATTATGTGAGTCCACAAGTATTCTCTGAATTTTAGTATCCTTTACATTGGCCAGACTAGATAATGGTGTTTAAACTGTCGTGTGAGAATCAGAGTTTGAAGGACCTCAACTCTAAAGAAGTCCAATCTGTCTCTTTCTGGTTTTTTCTTTTCAACGGGTTTTGAACTCTCCTGAAACTGTGATCCTGACCCATCTCATTAGGTATGCCTCGGGAGGGGGTGCTTTGGAGGGTGATTTTGAATGGAAACATGGCATGGGGAAATGTTTTAAAGTAACTCTCACAAACCATATTACCATCTGTAAAAGCTCCTCCAGGAGTATATTTCTGCTGGGAAATAACTATAAACTGTGAGAATATATAAAAAAAGGTGATGTATCAGAACTAACATCAGAATATACTTAAACAGTGACTCTGTCATCCCTCATCAAGTGAAGAGTTGCCAGGCCCTCCCAAGAACAATCCTACTGACCCCCATTATGCATTCCATGTGCCCTTAAGCTGTTGGGTCCACCTTTCCTTTATCTCAGTGGAAAAACTGGTAGGGCAAAGGACCGTCTTTTTTCCCTCCCTCTTTCTGTGCGTGATTGGAAATGTGAATAGGATGGCTGATGTGCTAGCTCAGTTTTTTTTCAAACTTAAGATGTATGGACTTCAATTCCCAGAATTCTTCAGTTCTGGGAGTTGAAGTCCACACATCTTAATGTTGCCAAGTTTGAGGAATAATGTGTTAGCTCATCCTTGGCCTGGGGGAGGATCCAAAAAATGTTGTAACAACTGGTAAATAATGCCAGACTTGCCATCTTACACTGAACAGATTTATTAATCCTGGTAAGAAATATTAAACTGAGAAATGTTCTTATCTTTTTCTGGGGTTCAGAAACAAGGTCTGGAAAAGTCTAATGTAGCTGACCAAGTTTATAATTAGAGTCCCCCAGATCTTTTTTTTTTCCTTTTCAATCTTGCTGTAAACTTTCAAAGAAACACCTTGTCATAGGCAGTAAAGCTCTGAATCAATTCCTGTACTTGTACCACAAATTAAAACATATTGGACAATATTATTTTCTAGTTACTGTCAGCATACTTTAGCTGAGAATTTTAAAAAAATAGAATTGCTTTAACTACTTTGTCTGATATCTTTTTAGTTAATTAGAAATAAGTTTTATTTCGAGCTAGAAGCAGAACAGCCCCTGGAACATTCTGTTGGCTGCGCTCCATTGGAGCAAACCTCAAAAAAAATCTTGAATGTTTTTTTGTTTCAGACCTTGAAATAAAACTCTTGGAAAGTATGTGGTTTGTTTCAAGCTTGGAACATTTAAAATTACTTACTTGTCTGACTACTGCCCAGAACAATGGATTGATTTTGAAACAAAGCTCAGAATATACATTAAAAAAAATTCATTTTGAGGTTGGATTACTCCAAATGGTCCTTTTTCTGTGATTGTTTCCTATGACCAGAACTTTACAAATGAAAAATGACCAAGTTTTGTTCCATCTTCAAAACAAAGCTGTTGGAATCCATATATTTTTTTTAGCTTAAGACACTTGGACCATCCATTGAAGTGAAAGCATACCCAGATAGTTAACTTTGTTGATGTTTGAAAAATCGAATTGTACTGTGATGTTGGTCATGAGTGCACATTCCATGAACCTGAGCTGAATTTACAGAGGGGAAAGGGAAGTGAAGGTGGACGAACACTTCTCTAATTCATTTTGCTCCTTTTTAAAAATCTGCTGCTCATCCCACTGCTACCCTTGATTCAATACTGACTTGTAAGTTCTTCCTGCTTTGCAGATTTATCATTATGTTCACTTCATTCTGCACTAAAAAGCTGCTACCATACGTGCTTGCTATCTATTCCACTGCCATTCGCTGTACATTTGCTACTTCTGCTGCAGTGCCAATCTATTGTATCCTCAGTGACAGTGGTTCTTGGCAGGCATTGCTATAACATACAATTAAATTGTGTTCTGTAAATGGTACATCAGAGGTGACAGGGGAGGCACATCTTTCATCTTTTTGATATATAATGACATTCAGAATGATCTCTAGCACTCAAGTTGTTAAACAGCCTAAAGAGTCAAGAGGACTGTAGAGTTTCTTGTCTAATTTTAAATGTATGAAGATCAGCAGATGATTTTCTCTTGAGTACCCTGCATACTAATGTGCTCTGTGTAACTAATGTCATTAACAGAGCATGTTGAATATAAAAATATTAAGTTTCAAATTGGCAGAGTTGGGGTACTTATAAAGAAGACGATAAAAACATAGATGAGCGCTGTCATTTTGTAATGAACATCGACATTGCTTTTACATTAAGAGGGAGGGGGACAAGTGAGTGCAGTTCAATACATTGCCAGCTTATTACAATAAATACGTTATTTATTCTGAATGGGAAAAACCCTCAAATTCACTCTTTAACTACTCTTCATGTGGGTAATTTTTATGCTATTGATTTTCCTCCCCTTAAAAAATTACTAGTTTTGTTTTATTTTGAAAACTGGCTTCAATTCTATTGCAATTTTTTAAAATCTAAATGGGTGGCTTGTTTTAAACAGGATGGTTCTTAAAGCAAATAATAATGTAAAACAACTTCTCCTTGCCCAAACCAGGATTAATTGTATTCATGTAGTATCCACTTTCTATGAGAGGGAGAAAGAACCTTGATCTTTTAACTCTTGCTGCACCACATGTCTTAAAAGTGCAGCCAGCATAGCCAGCGATGAGAACTGCTGACAGTTTGTGGTAACCTGAAGTTACCATTAAAAAAAAAAGTCAGACTTCTTAGTGGATGTTCCCAGCAGAGAGTCACATCTAGCCTTAGCGTGCACGGAACTCTTCTGCTTTGGATACGTAAATAAAAATCTTATCCACATGTCTAAACAATGTAATATTTAAAGTAGTCCTGAATTATGTCATCTGGTGATGGAGCTATGCAAGGAACTAGATTGCAGAAAATTATCTGTTGGGAATTGCCTGACTAATAAGTTCATCAGATCTTTAAGGACAGAGAGATAAGGCAATTATGTAAAAGAGAGGTTTCACATGGAAGAGATGTTTGGAGATGATTATGCCTGTAGTCACAGATCTTTTCTTTTTGCCATTGAACAGATTGACTGTGTAGATCCAAACACCATTCCTGCAGAGTAATCCCACAGTGCAGAACAGCCTTTCTCAACCTTTTGACCCTGGAGGAACCCTTGAAATATTTTTCAGCCCTCAGGGGAACCCTGCACATTCAGGCTCAAATATAGGCCAGAAGTTACAAAATTAATACATTCGTTTCATATGTAGGCCTGTATGTATGCATTAACAGTGTTCTTAAACTTAAAATGAAGAATGAAACTTGCCTCTTTAATGTGAAGTTGCCTGAATTTGAAATAATTTTTTAAATCATTCGTGATCTCCCAGGGAACCCCTAGAGACCTCTCACGGAACCCTGGTTGAGAAACCCTGGTGCAGTGGTTTTACTTAATTCTAGGCAACTATCACAGTTTTCTACCTACCCCTCAGTTCCAGGACTGTTTTTGTGAAACAAGAGTGGTTTGGATTTTGTGGTTTAGTGCAAAGTACTGTTTTTTCCATATTCTTTCATGTTTCATTAAGCATATATGGAATATGTAATAGACTTGGCATGGCTGCTCCTTTTTCTTGTATTTTTTGCTGAAGGATGAAAAAGAAAGTAGACTTTTCTTCTCTTTCTTTTAGTACAGGAAGGGTCAGAATATTGTAAATTTATGCCACTGTTTCAGGTTCTTGTAAATGTGAAGGTTTTCTCAAGAGAGTGCAGGTTTTCCTAGCTGGATGTCCCATTTCTAGATCAGCCTGTTCAGAAGTGCCTCAAACTCAGTATGAATCAATAAGGGCAAAACTAAACACACTCAGGAAATTGAACTATTTCCTGTAAGGTGAATATGAGAATGAATTCTAAGGAAACAGTCTTTTATTATACATCTTGTTCCTTGCCTCACTCTCTGGAAGCATAAGTGTGTTTTGCTCTTCCTAAGGCCTAGGAGAAAAGCTAGAAAAGTGTATTTGAATGCCCTAAAATAAATGGAATTTAAAAACATCCTATTTAATGCTGTGAAATTAATGGCATTCTTGTTCAACTGTGGTAGAAAATCCCTCAGCCCTTTAGGAAGAGCATTAGCAAATTACAGCCAAATTTTTATTTCAGAAGTCATTTTCATCCCTGATAAGCTGAGGCTGCAAGGTCAACACGTCAATTTGGTATCCAATTTCCATTTCCATAACATTGTACAGCACACTGGCATTTTTCCTAGAGCTTCATCTTTTCTTCATGTGAGTTTTATAGGGAGCTTTTCTTACAGACAAAAAACATTTCTTTTCTCTATCCCGAGGGTATTATTAAGAATTAAAATACACTGTTTAAGTAATGGTGGGATTTTCTTTGCATCTTCATGTCTTTTTCATTGTTATTTAATCCATGTCACCTGCTCAAACGAGGTATTGTTCTCATTTAATTCGATGTGTTGAGTTACTATCTTAAGGGCTAGATATATAGGCTATAATTAGAATCGGAAAATTTGAATAATCTTTAAAATTTAGTAACCTCTTGAAAAAAATTAAGCTTTATATCTAGCATACAAAAAAAAAGCTTTTCATTAAGGGAAAGTATGAAATGATTTGTTAAATAAATTGGGAGTTTTTGCATTTTTTCCTCTTATTAAAATATGAAAAGTTGTATACTAAATGCAGACAACTTTCTAACTTGAAATAGCTAACTATTTAGCTTACTACTTATTTATTTAAACAAAAAGGAATATGGAATCATAGATATTATGAGTCTGAATGGACCATAAAAGTAAACTAGTCCAATGCTTTGTTAGGTAAAAATGGTCTACTAAACTGTTCCAGACAGATAGCCATCCAACCCTTTGTAAAAAAAACACTGGTGAGTGGGGTCCACCACCCTTCTAGGCAGTCTCTTCCTCTGCTTGCCATCGGGTGGTTCTTCCTAATATTCAACCATAACTGCTTTCCTTTTAATTTTAACTTGTTGGTACTTGACCTACTCTGAGTTTTAAAAGAGAGTAGATGTTTTTCTTCTTCCATGTGATGGATGCCCATCACTGGGCATAGTACTCCAAGTGAGATCTAATTAGTGCAGAGCTATTATTTGTGTCCATGATTTGGAGACAATGCTTCTTTTAACACAGTCTTTGATTGCCTTGGCCATTTTAGCTGTGGCATCACCCACACTGCTTGCTCCTGTTCAGCTGGTGGTCCATTAGTACTTCTAGTTCCTTCTTGCATGCACTGCTGCAAGACAGGTCTCCAATCCTGCACTTTTGCATTTGTTTTTCTTTCTCAAATATTGCATTTATCAGTTGAACATCAACCTATTAGATATGGTCCAATGTTCAATCCTTGTAACTTCATTTTGAATTGTGATTTTACCCGCTAAGGCAGGTTTTTTCAAGCTGGGGAACCCCAGGGTTCCATAAAAACTTGTGGGGGTTCTGTGAGAGGATAAGGACAGTGGAAAAAAAAAGTTCACTTGGACATAGCCAATGCTGTATCACTAGAGCTTTGCCTCTTGAACGGGAATTCTGGGAATTTTTTAAAAAAACTAACAGATTCTGCCTCCTGAAAAAGTTTGAAAACCCTGCTCTAACATGTTAGTCAATCTCTCTAGTTTGGTAGTATCTGAAAATGTGATAAGCAACCTTCCATTCCATCCCCTATACAGTTTATAAAGATGTTGACTACTAATGAGCTGAACATGGAGTCCTGGGAGACACCATTCAATTCTTCCCTCCTGGGAACTGTCTTCTGGAATGATGCAGAACTATTTTCAAGCACCTGGTGGGTACAGTTGATCAACTAGTTGCAAGTCTATTGGACTGCAGTACTGTGTAACCTTCCTTTATCCATCTTCTCTATAAATATATTATGACAGATCCTGTCAGAAACTTTACTGAGATTAACTTATACTTCATACATAGCATTCCCTTGGTCTTTTAAACAAGTCACTTTTGTAATAAAAGGAAATAAGGTAAATCTGAGTTGACCTATTCTGTGTTGCCTCCTGGTAATGTTTGGAGACATAATGCTTGACAATCTGCTCCAGTACCTCATCCAAGTTAGATGTTAAAGACATTGTTCCACACTTTCCTAGATTTCCCCTCTTCCGCTTTTTAGTGTTGAGCCTAATATGCTTTTCTCCAGTCTCACTACTCTTATAAATTCTCACTTGTTCTCTTGGAACTTACAGTTCTCCAAAAAATTATGATCAGCAATTCTGAGAATACGTCTGCCAGTTCTTCTGACATCGTGGGATGTAATTCATCTGGCTCTGGAGATGTGAATTACTTTAAGGTGGAAGAGTGGATTCCTTCTATATCAGTCCTGAGCTGTGTCTCCCCTGTTTCCTCAATCTTGTTGCTGTTCAGTCATGTCCAATAATTCATAACTGGATGGACCTCATTTCAACATGGTAACTGCTTCTTCGAGTTCTTGTAAACTCATATTTCTGCCATTAGTGACAGTGTCTAGCACCTTCCTCTTCTGTTGGCCTCTTTTGCAATTTTGTCTTCCATTAGGGTCTTCTCCCGTGACTCTTGCCTTCACATTATGTGTCCAAAATATATACATTTTATCATTAGCATTAATTAATTAATTAATTTAGTATTAGTGTTTCCAGAGAGCAGTCTGGTTTCCCTTCAATTAGTATTGAACAATTTCTTCTTCTTGTGGTCCAAAATATTGTAACAGTTTTTTTCAGCTCCACAATTTAAAGGCATATTTTTCTTCAAATCTGTTAAGAAAAGCTTTCCCCCCTCTTCTAATAGATGTAAAGAAGTTATCAGGTACCTCCCCCACCATCTTTCCCTATTTCCTCTTATTTCTTCCCCATCTTCCCTGGGTAACAGCCCAACAGCTTCCTTGATTCTTCTTTTATTTCAGATACATCCCTACATCTCTTTTTATTATATGTTGCATTCCTTGATAGTTTCTTCTCATTTTGTGCTTTAGCCTCCTAAATTCCATCCTCGGATTCAAGCTGCCAGTCTGTACACCTGCTTGGTTATCAGCCTCTGCTTCTATTTTCTATACGTCTCCTTTCTTCTTCTCAGCCTGTCAAGTGAGCTCACTGTTTGTGCATATTGGCCTCTTAAAGCTTTCCCCATTGTTCTTCTCATGTGGGTTTGTTGTGCCTACTGTACGCTTTCGATATCTTATTTTTCAGGACCTTCAATCCTCCTTGACTTTTTTATTTATTAGATTTTATGTCGTGCCATGTTACCCACCTTTTGCCTGATTTCATTGAAATCTGCCTTTCTGAAATCTAAACCGTTCTCTCAGCTTCTCTTCCCCTCTTCGTCATGAAATCCAACAAGATGTGGCCTCCATTTCCCAAGGTAGCTGATCTCTTTAGTCAATCAATTTGTCTCAACTGGTCAGGATTAGGTCCAGGATTGCTGGTCCCCTTATTTCTTCTTCCACATTTTGAAAAACTGAATTATCAGCAAAATAAATCAGAAATCTATTGAACCTTCCACTCTTGCTGAGTTAGTTTTCCAGCCGCTATTGTGTTAGTTGAAGTCACCCGTTATTGCTTAGCTCGCTCTCTTGAGAACTCAGTGGATTTAGAAAGGCATCATCCACATTTTCTGTCTGGACAGGTGGTCTATAGTAAACTCCCATAACAGTAATACATTTTTTTCTTAATCTTTTTAATCTTACCCGAGTACTTTCAACAGAAGCTCCAGATTGTGGGACATGTATTTCTTCATGGGGTTATGATTTCTTTACATACAAAACTTCCTTTTTTGTTGGGGCTATTTCTTTTGAACAATTTATGGCCTTCAAATACTACGTTTCCATCATGACTTTCATTCCACTAGTTTTCTGTGATTTAAAAAATCCTCATAGTTGTGTTCTTTATTTTTACGGTAGGACTTCCCTGTTTTTTTCCTGTGTTTTAAAAGAACTGTAATAGTTTAGTCTGTATACAACTATAATAAATGTTGCATAGGATGTTCAACTCCAGTCTTCAATACTGGTGAAATGTAGCATCTTTTGCATAGATTGAACATACAGAATCTGCTCCTGTTATTTCTCCTCTCAAAAGGAAAATCTTATTTATCTTTGTTTTATATTGGTTTGGATGCTAATTTTAACTGCAAAATCTTTAATGCAAACTGTCAATATGAGACAGATATGGAGTAAAAAGCTATAATCAATGAGTTTGCCAAGTTGAAAGATCAGTCATTTATCTTTTAGCTTCAGACATTTTATTTAGTTTTGTGTTACATCCTGTTACCATATTAACTAGCTACTATAACTAAAAACTGGTCTTCTCTGACTAATTAACTCACTGGGGATAGAATTTTCAAGATTACAGGTTTTCTTGTGGGTGTCTGATGATGACTTGCTCCCAGGGGAATGTTAAGTGATTGGTTTTATAGTCTTGTATTCTCATCATTTTCCTTCTGCTTCGTTTCCCTTTGATTCAGGTTATATTGTGTGTCTTTTGGCCTTTAAAAGAAAAGAAGGAATAATGGAAATCATCTTCCTTGAGGCTTCAGCTTCTTATGCCCCTACTATCAGTGTTTAAATAAGTCCTCATTAAAGGAAGCAAGATTGCTATAGGTTTACTTAAAAATCAGTGGACTTCAGGTAGTGATAATAATACTGTGGCTAGTACTGTGTGGCTAGTACATTGTCTTATTTTTGCTGGCAACAGTTCTATACAATAGATACTAACACAACCTGTTTTACATCAAACTGTGAAGATGATATCATAGGACTAGCCAGTCTGGAACTGAATCAGAGCTGATCCTGAATCAGAATTAAGCAGAATCAGGAAAGGGTTGACGTAGTGTTGGTTTAAATATTAGTCTGGTGGTTTTTACTGGTTTATCCCATGGATTAAACCAGGGTTTCTCACCCAGGGTTCTGTGGCACCCTAGGGTTCTGTGAGAGGCCACTAGGGGTTCCCTGGGAGATCACAATTTACTTAAAAAATTATTTCAAATTCATCAACTTCACATTGAAAAGGTAAGTTTCATTCTTTATTTTTAGTATAAGAACACTGTTAATGCATCTGTCCAGGCCTACCCATGAAACCAATATAATCATTTTGTAACTTCTGGCCTATATTTGAGCCTGAATGTTCAGGTGTCCCCTGAGGGCTGAAAAATATTTCAAGGGTTCCTCCAGGGTCAAAAGGTTGAGAAAGGTTGGATTAAACTATAGCATGGCTGGCTGGAGAATTCTGGGAGCTGAAGTCCTCATATCTTAAAGTTGCCAAGGTTGAGAAACACTGGTGTAGCGATACTTCTGTCTAAGCATGTTGCAATATGGATGGCTGGGTACAAGGCATAGGCTGGGTATAGAATTGAGAGTGTATGTAAAAGCGTTTCTGAACATCTCTAAATCTCTCCGAGGAGGATTGCGTGTCTGGACTACATATACTTTCTGTTAGCTAACTTACTGTATATTAAAAACTGTCAGAGAAAGGAAAGCAATTTCACAAGGTCCTTAAATTAATGAGAGTCTGGATGCATGTTAGTTGCTTTTTTTCCACGCATCTGGGCTCTCGTTCAGACTGCCATTCTTAATCATATTTTAATTTTCAAATAAATTGCTTTCATTATCCTTTCATTTACAATACCATGTGTCCATTACTGCTCATTAATGTTTGTCATCTACTATTCTGAGACTGTGGTTTTAAATAACCGTGGTTGCAACATAGTAATTAAAGATGATCCATGTTGGTTTTACAGAAATTATTCTGAAGCTTTTAAAAGCACCAGATCCGGAGTGCAGCAGGAATTAGATGAAAGATGTAGACACTCCCCAGCCACCCATACACAAAGTGTTTTAGTTTGTTTGTTTATAAAAAGAAGGTGACTTAATAGTGCTAGATAACCCAAAGACCCTCATTATTTTGTATCCTCCCATTAAGCTGTTTTACCTGGTTATAATGGACAGACCTGTTGGTTCTTGGTACTGATATATCTTCAAGCTGCTGATTTGTACATCAGTTTAGTCCTGTTGTTCTAAGTGGTCAGGAAAGCAAATAAAAACATTCAGATAATTAGATGTTTGGTTAAGCAAGAATGCTGCTTATGCTGGTTTGTTTTGACGTGGTGCTACATGTGAATTTACAGGGAAGTGAGATAATTGTGACAGATAATAGATGTCTGGCTAATGGGAACCTTGTTGTATATAAAAGAAAACATCCCAAATGAATTTGCCACAAAATGCAGTTAGGGTAATTTGATTGGTTCCCCTCCAAATGGCTTGATGTCTAGGTGGATCTGTTTAATAATTCAAAGAGTGCAGAATAATTTAGCTCTTTCCTCATTTACAGTGAATTGCTGTGTAGTAAGCATGCCCAAGACTGAAGGCTGCATATGCTGAAACTCCATGCTTAATCCTAAGTAGAACTCAGTGTGATTGGGTCCCCCCCACCTCCACCAGGAATTAAAATCCTAGAGAAGGAAACAATTGTCCATATGACAGTTATGAAGCCTGTGTTTTAACCCAGTATTTCATACATTGACTGCATTCTTACATAATACGAACCCAAGTATTTAAAGCCACGATTTACAGTAGTAACCTTTTGGCTAATTTCCTTTTCATGTTTTCTTTGCTGAGTTTGTATTTCTTGCTGTCCTGAGAATACTCCAAATAAAGGTTCTAAAATTGAAGTTCTCCACTTGCAGTTAAATTTTTAAACTGAATTGTTTGTAGTTCTCTTCAAAAGAAGCAAGAGATTGAGCATTCAGTAGAACCATCTGCATATATAATTATTATATAAATAGTATTTTCCCCATTTGAATTGAAAACTGAGAAACTGGGGAGATTTGATGGTAAATTTTCCAAGTCTCTCAAACAGTGAAGAAATTTCCTTTTTACTTTGTGTATTCCTTTTACTCTGGAATGAGATAATTATAACTATTTTGTCCCTGAATATTTTGCCACTATATATCATTCCTCATCTCTCTGTCTCATTATTCATAATACTTTTTTCTATTTTTATTTGCCAAATTTTAACCTCCTCCAATTTTGTATTCCTTGAGCCCTGAAGTTAGGCTGATTAAGTGTTGTTTTCTGATGTGCTATGTGGCTACTATCTTAGCCAATCCTTTTTTATTCTTTCTAATTCAACAGAATATTCAAAAGAAGTTATATAAGGTAGTCTGGAGACTCTCTGTCCATCCATCTCTCTGTAGGATATTTCTCCAAAGGCTGAATAGAAGGGACCAAACTTGATGTGAGGAGATGCTGGCAAAAGAGAGATTGAGTTTGAAAATGGACTGGATCAGGCTAGGGACTCTAGAGAAAAATAATCCAGAAAAATATCCTCCAGTTGATTCCTATGGGAGAGGTAGCCTGGCAGTGACCCAGAAGGTTGCTGACTGTTTCATTCTAAGTCCCAGTCTCCTTCCTGGTCACATGACTCAGAACAGAGCTTTACGTGCTTCCCAGAATACACACACGTGCAGATGCAGCGCATTATCTTACTACAAGAACAAAATGCAGACGTCTCCTAGGACCATTGTTGCTAAAATGGTTAGAAGCGATTCTAGTAGCCATGCTCGGCAGGCATCCTCTAACTTGTCATTACTTATAACCTAATGGAATATTGCAATATTGCAAAGAAATTCTAAGTGCCCTGCCTTGGTCACATGACCCAGAGTGGTATATCTGTGAACCTAGCCAATTCAACAAAATGTGGATGAGCAAACTGTGTCTTAACGGAATCTGTGAATCTGTATGTGTTAGAATGAAAGCTTATATCCTTCCATGTGACCAGCATGATTATTTAAGCTATTTTTCCCCATTTAAGGACAGCTATTCCCCAGTTTGTCAAAGCACAGTCCATCCATCTGCTATGTGCATGTCACACCCATGTGAACAGAGTAACAAAAAAGAGTCATATACTCCAATGACATGTAAGAATGAGTCTTAAAGGTTTATGCTGACATATGGCCTGGCTCTTTGAAGCCGAAGTCCTCAAAACTCACAAAGACTCTTACACAGATAGAAACAACACCTTGCAGCAAACTAACATAGTTACCATTCTAGAAATTTATGTTATCTCCATCCAGCAAATCAGTCCAGTTAGATGGGTATTGTTTATTTGAAATTTTAATCCGGGTCTTAATATTTAAACTAAGGGTAATAGAAAATCAGCCTTTCCTGTCTCTTTGGAAAGACACATTCACCTAATCTCACGGAGTAGGACTACTCCGTATGGGCTGTGAAAATCACTAGATGGCACCAAAGAGATATAAAAAGCGAAGTGTTCGTTGCCATCTGGTGTTTGTCTGGATTTTTGCAGACCTGATATGATAGCATATGGGTAAGTAGGTTTACTTCTGATTAGAAAGGTTGTATATGCTCTAGGCCAACCTGGGAACCTCCAAAAGTAATAGATTTCAGCATCCATATTCCAGCCAGCTAATGATGTATGCCACTGCTTCTCAGCCTTGCCAGCTTTCAGATGGGTGGACTTAAAACTCCCAGAATTTCCCAGGCAGCACACTGATGCATATAATGAGTATCACATTAGGAGCTTTTGGGGCTTCAGAGTAATGCAGAGGTAAGCATTAGAAATAGTTATTTCTCTGAAGAGAGAATGATAACCACTGAGCCTTCCATCATTAAACCGGATGTGTTTTAAGCAACTTATTCAAAATTCATTAAAAGTATCCAAGAAGATTAAAAAAAAATCCTTCTCCTAGCCTGGAATAGAAAAAGAGAAAATGTCGAGTGACGACTCAGATGGAAAATGTGTACTGTTCTGTGAAAGAATCGATGATGCAGATAACATAACATTGTTGATTTGTCATTTACTCTTCTTGCAAACAATGGACAAAGCATCCGCACACCGCCTCCTTGCCACAAACACTCGGATGGGCCCTGAACAGGAACCTGAGAAATGGCTTCTATAAAAGGAATTGGTGGATGTGAATAAGCAGCTCACCAAGGAGAACTAGAAGGATCTTATTTATGCAAATGTTTGTCCTTCTACCCACCCACCACAGACTGTTTGTTTTTGTGGTTTAGAATGAGCGGAACAGAAAATGCACTCTCTCTCTTTTTTTTTAAGCACTATCCACTGACGACCCAGATAAAGGGAAGGCTAAAAGATTTCTCTTCCCCTCCCACCCATCATGTGCCAGTTTTATTTTGTGCTGCTTATAAGCCTCCATGTCACAGCTTTCTATTCTTGTCTGAATAGTCAATGAAACATTAGGAAGCTGATAAGAGTACCCTGGCCTGTTACTTGGCAACGGTTGTTGAGCAGAGCTGGGAGCTGTTGATTGAAGAGATTAGCTGCCATAGATAATGCGCCTCCATTTTGCTGCTTGGCTGATGCCTGTTTTTCTATCCTCATATGTGAACCAGTAGCTCCCATTATGACTCCAGCTGGGAAGAAGACACCAGGTTGTCTTGACAGAGTTCAGGGCACTGCCTTAAAAAATCTCTGCTTCCATTCAACTGATTGCATTGCAGCTTAAATTCTTTTCCCCTGGTTCCAGAGTAAAATATGTTGCTATGGTTTTGGGGGGGAAGGCTGCGCATCTTCATAAGATAATATTTTGCTGGTACCCTTCTGCTACCACAAGCCTAAAGCCATTTAACTTCATGGCAGGTCTGTTGACGCTGCTCAGATCATATAAAAGCTCTGGTGTCTGTCAGAATAAATGTTCGGGATAGAAAATTAATATACAATAATCAGTTAATGCTCTTGTTCAAATATGTTTAATAAAACAACATCCCAGTCTCAGGTAGCTTAGGGACAAAATGGTTTTGTTAGTTAAATGGGCTCGGAGCTATTTTGAAGTAGAGTGACACTGAAATGCCAGAAATGAATAAATAAATAGCTGTATTTTTAATCAATAACCTGCAGTAACTTTTCCATAGTCCGTTCAGAAAAGTGGTGCTTCTGTTACACTACCAACAGCATCAAAAGAATATTGCTGTATCACAGTTTATAACAATTTAATGGTTTTGTGTGGATAAGAATATAATCTAGGTAAGAAAATGTTAAACTTGATGTAGAGGAATTGACTGTTCCTGTTATCAGAATTCAGCATTAATACAAAACCCGTACCATCTCTGTGACACTTCATTGAAGCAAAATTGCAGGTTCAATGGATCTTACATAGCAAGTGCAAAATTCACTGGGGAGTCATCCCAAATTAAAAAAAAAAGGTTAAATCTTCTAAGCATATCACAGAATATGATTCACCAGAAGTCTGAAGGCTGGTTCATGAGAAATTTCTAGAGCTTCTACTGGGAGCAGAAGCATTTTGCAGTTAAGAGGAATGCAACATTTGTCAACAAATTACAGCTGACTAGAATCTTTTGAGGTTGTGGCTGGTTATAAATATGGTTAAATAAATAAATAAATACCAGTTTGCAACATTGTTAGGTGAAATCAGCTAAAACTACAGCAGGTTGGAATGCAATGGCAGTATGAGGAATAATAATAATAATAATAATAATAATAATAATGGAATAAAAAAAAGAGTCCACTTTTTGGGAGAGATGGGCGGTGCTAGAAATTTGAAAAATAAATACATTAAATAATTTGAGGAGAATGATCACTTTTAATTTTTTTTCAATGACCTTCCAGAAAATATTTCCTTTCTTTTTGTTAAATACCAGAGCATTAAATTTAAAATACACATAGGATAGTGCTGGCTGTGAGGCATTTGCTAACAACTCATCGCTGTTCCTCTATAATTCCAAATCATGTTTGCAGGTTGAGGGGGAGTGGGATTGAATACCCAGAGGCCTCATTCCTCCATTAACTACATACTGTAATAAGTGTAGGGCTACCAGACTGCAAATATCCAGACCACTAGATGGCAGCAAAGAGAAAGTCTAGAAAATGCTTGCATTTTACTGCCATCTAGTGGTCTTACCATTGTTTTGCAGCTCAGATATGGTAATCCTAAACCGATGGCTTTAAGTACAGTACAGAATTTCTCACCTTTTATTGAAACAGAATGGCTGTGTTGGCTCAAGCACTCTACCCTATGATTAATTGAAGCACGAACTACTGTGTTTCTTGAATTAGCACAATTGTCTAATTGTATTAGTTTGCACAGCATCCTAAAACATAAACTAGCCTTGCACATTTTAGAATAGCATGTTATGCTAACCCAGCCTGTAATTAAGAAAAAAACAAAGGTTCTGGCAAAAGATTAATTGAAAGATCATTTTGCACAGAAGTTGGATCTCTTTAAAATATTCCATAAGCAGCTCTGGATATTCAGTTACAATGACAGTATTTGCAAAAATCAAAACAAAGAAAAACATCCCCCTTCCCCCGCAGTACTATCCAGTCAGACTTGATTTTGCACAGGATTACACTGTATGACTGAGTTTCTGAATTATATTAAGCCCTGTTTTTTTAAATTATCATGACTTGGTTTGCACATAATGCAGATAAGCCATAAACCATGATGGGTAAACTTGGGTAAATGGGCACATTTGTAAACAAACCATGTATTGGAAGCAACATGAGATTTTTAATTTCTAAGAATACTTGTGGGGTCCATGTGGAGCCCAAAGTCTTGAAATAAAGATGATGCTGGATACTGAAGTATGGAATGAGGTTCTTTGTAGGGAGAGAGAAGCTCCTTTAGAAGGGTTTATTTATTTTATTTATTTAATTTATTTTTCAAATTTCTATCACTGCCCATCTCTCCCGAAAAGGGGACTCTGGGCGGTTTAAGTGATAGTGCCAATCTCACTTCGAGCCAGAATTCATGTTTTCTTAGTAGGACTGTTTTCTTATCCTGTGGGATTGTTAGGCTGCTAAAATTAGGTGGGTGTAGTCAATAATGCCTTATTGCAGTGTTTTTCAAACTGGGCAACTTTAAGATGTGTGGACTTCAACTCCTTGAATTCCCCAGCCAGCAGTATTGAAGAAGTCCACACATCTTAAAGTTGCCAAGTTTGAAAAACACTGCCTTATTGGATCATCCCTTATTTATAAATTAACAACAGCTCTCAGGGGAAGAGCAATAAAGCAAATTTTAAAACAGCTCCTTTACTGCATAAAGGAAAATAGCTAGCTCTTATGAATTCTAATGAATAAAGCCAGTCCTCTGTTAACAACTGTAATTGGGACTGGCAATTCTATCACTCAGTGACGCGGTCATAAAGCAAAAATCATGTGACTGTGCTGACGTATGACCGCAGTCCTGGCAGTTTGGGTTGCAGTCATTAAGCAAATCACGCAAGATCATTAAGCGCAATATCACATGACTGCGACTTGCATCTTCCTGCTGTCTTCCTCGCTGACTTTGCTTGTTGGAAGCTGGCAGTGAAGGTTGCATATGGTGATCATGTGACTGCGGGGATGCTGTGACGGCCGAAACTTCGCAGACCGGTTGTAAGTCTCGCCATCGTAACTTTGAATGGTTGCTGAATGAGTGGTTGCTGAGTGAGGACGACCTGTAGTTACAAAATCAGACTACTAAAGAATGGAGCCAAATCAGTATGAGAAGGAAATATAAGATGTAGTGGGGAGCTGCTGACCCTTTAAATCACAAGCCTGCCCTCTGTGCACAGAGGGGGTCACCTGACCCCTGGGAGCCAATCAAGGAGAAGGAGAGGGTCCTGTCAGGTTTGGGGCGGGAAGAGTTTTGGCGGCTTTTGTGAGGAAGTTGCCTGGAGCCCTGGAGGAGGTGGTTGCCTCGGGCAAGGCTGGAAACCATGTTCTTCGGCTGTAGTTAGGACTGCATTAGAGGGTTGGGGTTTTTGTTTTTTGTTTTTTGTATTTTATCTCTCTTTCACTGTGTGTAGGATGTGGGGAGACTTGTCTTCTTTTGGCATCTTTCATGAAGGTGAATTTTGGTTAAACCCTGGAGTTGACCAGCAGCCTCCTAGCCCCCGTCTCAGCTCGGCTGAGCTACTGACTCCCCCAGGTTTTGTTCGGTTTCCCTTTCTCCCTTCAGCCAGGCCCAGCACGGGGTGAGGATGTCCCCTTCAGTCCTCTCCTGGCTCCCCAAAGGGCTGGTGGGGAGGGGAGAAACCCATTTATAACTGGGGTGGGGAATGGCAGAGAGTCCTAATTTTCCAGTCATGATTCACCCCCAGTTGTGGGTTTCCTCAGAACTGAAACGCCTCAGAGGGAGGGGTCGGTTTGACCTGAGGGCGCCTTTTCCCTCATGAACGTACCCTTCCTTTATTCATCTCCTTTGCAAATAAATTTATATGCTTCCCAGCACCTCTGGGCAGTTTACAATTGTTAAAACATTTAAAAACAAAGAATACAAACACACACACACACACACACACACACAAACAGCACAAGACAAAAGAACAACAATGGCAAAGAAAACAAACCCGGAGGGGAACAGAAAGGAGGAAAGGGGCGTCAGTCGTCCTCTCCAGAGGCCTGGGCAGAGAGACAGGTCTTTAAGGCCCTTTGAAATATCACTGTTTTAATTATGAGAGATCATGCCGAAAACTTTACTGAGATTAACTTATATTGCATCCATAGTGGCCCCTTGGTCTATCAAACTAGTCACTCTCGTCCTAAAGGGAGATCAGTTAAGTCTGACTTGACCTATTCTCAGTTGCCTCCTCGTGATGTTGGGAGACCTAGTGCTTGACCATCTGTTCTCATACCTAATTCAAGTTAGATGTTAAACTCATTGTTCTGTACTTTCCCAGGTCTCCCCTCTTCCACTGTTCAGTATTTTCAGTTTATAATGAAGGGGTGGCGGTGGCAGCAGCAGCAGCAGCAGCAGCAGCAAAGGGGCCTAATTTTCCAGTTGCTGCTCACCCCCAGGTGTGGGTTACCTCAGAACCGAAGACCTCAGAGGAGGGGCTGGTTTGAACCTGAGAGCACCTTTTCCCTCATTACATATTGCCATAAGCTTAGGGGGTCCCATGTTGGACTTTGTATCTGGAAAGAAGATGTATGAAAGCAATGCTGTCTTATGTGAAAAGGATGAACTCTCAAGTCGAATTAGATTTAATCACAGCGACGTTCTACAAAATAGTTTGGGTTTTGTTCTGTTTTTGTCAAACATTGTGTTATCCAGAGACAGCTGTAGTGCATCTCCCATTCTTCCTCCCCCTCCTCTTTGATTGTCTTCCCTATAGAGGGCTTGGTTTCTCACCAAGGAGGTTCTGATAGGTACAGCTTCAAAATTCTGAACAGCTCTTCAGTCAAGTTTGTTCTGCACCCTAGAAGAATGCATTGTTTAATTAAACAATGCAATTATTAGAGTGACTAACAAACCATAAAGATAAAAGTTTAAAAGTTAAATATTTCAGACCCCCCCCTTTTTACTAATCCTCTGTAATATAATTCAAAATCTGTAAAGTAGTTGTAAAACATTTTAGGTTGAAATATTCAGATAATTACATTTTGTCTGATTCAGAGTTGCCGCCTGATTGATCAATTCTAAATATAAGAGAAGGCTTTTGGATCCATAAAGTGGGCATATTTGTATCACATTGCCTCAGCTTGGTGGATATTCTGTGTTATCACTGATATACAATTAATACTGTAGTTTGAAATATTAAAGAATTGTTTTGTTCTGGTAGGGACAGCCAGGTGAAAGGTTTAGGGAACAGCTAGGAAGAAGAGTATGAAACCAAATACAAAATATATGGCATGGCAAGATTTTTGATTTTCTTTGAGGAACTCCTTTGTTCTTGATAAAACAGATTAAGTGGGGGCTAACTTTGCTGACACTGTGCTTCAGCAATATGGTATGAACGTTTGTGATGTTCTTTATCTTAATTTGCCTCCCAACAATTTTAGGTTAATAATTTATTCCAGTCTTAAAATGCAGAAGTAATTACGCTGATATAGACCTATATTATATAGGTTTATATCAGTGTAATTACTTCTGGATTTTATAAATTACAGATGTATTGCTTGCATTGTGAGAACAGGTTTTTTTTTATTCTTTCATGTTGTTGAAATCCCAAAGAAAAAGATACTTGTAAATTAATTCTTAATATTAGGTTCTGCTAGTCAAATTGCACTGTCCCTTTTGATTATAAATGCAATATCTTCAGTAATTACTAAATTAAAACATGCTATACAAAGAACAGCATGCTAATTAAACTTGTTGCATTTGAATGGTTTTTCTTTGGATCACTGTATACAGGAGAGAACAACAATAAATGCATCTCTCTTTCCTTTTTTTTTTAGAGCCTAGGGCTGCAGATGGTCAGAGGGTGTTATAAACACCTAGATTCTAAATTTGTTTTTTGTATGGGAGAAAGGTAATTTCATGTTTGAACTCTCCTCCACTGCCTATCTTCTTCCCACACAGGAAGCTTGTCTTGAAATGAACAATTCTCTAAATAAAGACTAATTAGGACCTAAATTAATTAGAAGGTGTGATATGAAAAGAGTTTGATGAGAAGAGTCTGTCATTTTAGACAAATGGAATGGAGCTAAATAAATTAGGTTTCATTAATATCTCATTGTTGTGTGAGCAGCTCCCTTTTATTGCATTCATTAGATGGTACTACAGTAAGCTAGCTTTGGCTGCCTATTATTGATTCAACATTCATTTACCACTCCAGAGTTTTCTGTATTAAAAGGAGAGAGAGGAAAAAAATTACTACTTCTCAAAATGAACATTGGTGTTTCCTTTGCTTCTGGTTTTCACAAGGAATATTTATTTTATTTCTTTCCTCTCACATTGCTTAGAAAGGGGATATAGATAGAAAGGAATGGAAGAGTGATGATAGAAATGCCCAACAGTTTATCTTGCATTTCATGGAATCAGGATACATTGTAAAGGATAATACAGATTTCTTGATGTATTAGAGGTAACATAGAATAACATGATTTCTTTTCCTGTTTACCTCCCCCTTTTCTCCCTTCCTTCTCCAGATGGAGTATTTGGGAAATGTCAACGAGTACCAGTGATAGATGTAAACAAGTATGAAGTTTCACCACTGACTCTCCAGCGCTTGAGAATTGTCTTAGAGAAGCTGCTGCACAGAGGTACTTTGCAGAATAGAGTTGGTACAGAACATAGGTGCTCTTAAAAAATATAGAAGGCTGGAGGTCTTGAGCAACTCTGCGCCAATGTTTTAACTTCCAGCATCTTTATTTTACAATATCATTTATAGAGAGGGGGAAGGGGATGATCTAAGTAGTTTTTAAAAAATGATCAGGCAGCCATTCTTCCTCAGCGTTCTGTAGTATATGCTACACTAATTGCACTTCTTTGGTTGCCTTGTTCCAGGAGTACCCTTCTTCTTTAAGCCAAGGAAGAGGGGGAGCCACTCTGGCTTGCTGGTCCCAACCCTATTTAGGATTATAGCATGTTAAAGGGTAAAGGTAAATCCCCCCCTTGAATTCAACTCAATTCCTGATGACTCTATGGACACACTCATGTTGTTTTCTTGGCAACAATATGGAAATGGTTTGCCACAGCCTTCTTTCAGATGTAATTTGACTTCTAGTCTAGCCTACCATAGTAGTATTCCCTTGGGGTCTCCAATCCAAGGTGACATTGATTATTGCATGTTGAGGCTACTAACTTCAATGAAGCCAGTCTGCTGTTGTGAATCAAATCATGCACTTACCACACACATACACAACTGTCAGCTCATTGCCAAATATCAACCAATTTCTCTCTTTCCTTTTCATATTTTCCCTGCTAGTTTCATTCCATGCAATTTGGACCTATGTCTTCTCTGTTAATAAGATATTCACTTTTATTTCTCTTACAATTACCATCTGTGTTTTCTTCCCTTTATTCTGCCATTGATTAATTCCAAATTAGGCCTGTGATCAAAGCAAAGATCAAAGATGTGTTAGGTTCATTATCAATAAAATAAAGTTCTTTAAAAAATAACCAAAACATTTCTATTAATTCAGAAGACCAAAAAAGGCTAGTTTCACAAACTGCAGACTCTAATATGAAGTTGATTCTACTTACTGTTGATATAAAGCATTTTTTTAATCAAAGGATTTTCAACTTTTGTGAAATGTTTCATTTCCATCTAAATGCACAGTAGCTGATTGCTGCTCTGTATAAGTTATCTCTTTGTTCCCCTGTACTTATTATGGTGCTCTGTCTGATGTTCCCTGCAGTATTATAATCAATATGGAAATGCAAAAAATCCAGATTTCTTCAATCTTATTTTGTTCTCCTTTGTGTACCTGCAAGCCATCTCTTTCTTTTAAAAATCACATGTTATCTGTATTGCAAGAAAACACCTTTGTTTTCCATCTGCACAGCATCACAAAATACAACATCTGTCTTTACTCTTATCTTCTGCATCAATAACAAGTGACCCTTTTGTGACCAAGGTCAGCTCATTTTTTTTTTAAAGAAATCTGGAAGCCAAGGACTACAGGGGGCATTAGAGTAGAATGGTGATAGCTGTGGAAAAGTCTGGGGCAGATTTTGGTTTTTTAAACACACTTTGTGTTATCTTAATTTCCTGCTAAAATTCTATGAAAAATTGCACAGCTCTTATTCACTGAAATTCTGTGGATAATCTTGTTAGTCTCTGATTGGGGTGGAAGGGGACTGAGAGAAGGGCTGGGTGTGGCCCATCCTTTTCTACATCATCATAAGTTAGCTATTACCCCAAATGCATGCATAATATGGGTATGCAACATACACATCACTTGAAATTGGCAGCCTAGAGAGATAGGTTAAAATATTTTGCACTTTTTTTTTTGCTTATATAAAAAATACGAGGTGGGATCTGAAAGGTGGGAGGCAGCATTTGGAAAAATTTTGTCTTCTGGGCAGATAGCTAAAAAATTAATTCTTCTTAATGAAGCAGGTCACTTACAGAAGTGGATGAGGACTCCAGGCACCTACCCTCAGGATAGGAGCTCAAAGGATGACAGATCCTTCACTCTGAATGAAACAGCTTGCCTGCCCCCACACTTGTTCTTTAGAAGAACAGTGGCAGTAGTCCTCCTCTACTGAGCATTTGATAGGGAGGTTTTCTGATTGTGAATAAGTGGCCTTTTGGGTATGATAACGGGAACCTTACTTTAGTCTGCCTAGAGTTTGATGAGTTGGTTAGCCTATGATTTTTTTAAAGAAATAATAAATAAATAAGAGGTCTTAGATCACACCTGATCTGAAGATACTATCAGAAAGATAAGTGAGCTCATATAACCTCATATGTTCATGGTTGTTAGCATCTAAGACCACACAGTTGTTCTCCTTCTACATCAGTTGTTCTATATCTCCCACAAATCACTGTCTGTATGCAGCTACTCTGCTTGTTGAAGGAAAGAGATGCCCACATTTCAGTTTGATGAGATTCCTACCCACACAGGAATTTGATGATTATTTAACAGCTGGAAGAAAACAAATATAATAGGCTTAGGAACTTGGTTCTAAACTTAGTAACTCTCTTGATGCTGATCTTGGTTGTTCTAAGTGTGCTTTTGTACCTGCCTGCAATTACTTCAACATTTTTAAATTCTTTGTCTCTGATTTCTTTATAAATGAAGGGGTTTTTTTTGTAAATCATAAACTCTATAAATTGAAAACTGCAGGAGCAAACCTGTTGGCATAATAATATAGACTAGGTAGAAAAGCTTAAGATAGACTTCAATTTTCTGGAAAATTTATCCTTCATCTTAGTTTGTAAAAACAACAGCTTTACTCTTACTTAGCATAAGAAAATGCTATAAATTACTCAGACAATGCAAAATATGCTAGTACAGTGGTTAAAATTAGGAAATTGCCTTGCTATAATACTAGCCCTGCACAGGAAAAAAGGTCTGATATGTGGAAGTTTGGCAACATAATTCCAAATCAAATGCAGCCTTTTTACTGTACTCTTGTACTGCACCAGCCATCTTGCTTAGAGATACTGTAGACAGGGAAGTTCATTAATGTTCAGGCAAACAATATAGGAAGACTCTCTTCATGCTATGCCACCCTTCCCCAATCAAGTGCCTTTCAATGTATTCAGAGATTTGTAGAAATTCAGAACCAGCATGAGGAAAGAGACCAGGTTAAAAAAGGCTGTCCTCTGTTTGGAACTGCTATATATCACAATAAGATACTTAGTGTACAGAACGATATACAATAACTTTCTGAAATGATGTATTACAAAACACACCTAAAAGTGTGTTTGCTTGGGTTGCATTATAGTGTTGTGCAAGCATACTTATTATGTTAATTATTATACTGATTTACAAGGTAGTGTGAGAGATATGTTGGGAATTAGCAGGAATACCAACTGCATCAATAACTAGCTGTCACCTAGTACTGAGGATCAGAAATGCAAAGCAAGGTGTCCATTAAGCTGTGGAAAGAGGGGAAGAAGCCATGTCAGATTTAAACCAAAGAAGGTACTGCTTCAAATGACTTCATTCTAGTATGCAGTGGAAAAGATGATGATGCCTAAGTAGGAGCTAAAGTTCAGCACTCCTATTTGGGTGGGTTGGTCTTTTTCTGTCATTTATATATATATACACACAGAGAGAGTTCTTGCATTCTTCCTGTTTCTTCCTTTTTACATTCCTGATACAGCTTGAATCTTCTTTTTGTTCAATCCTCAACGAAATCCTCTCTGTGTTATGTAATCAGGATGATAATATGATGCCTTGGAGTGAAGAAGCCACATTCAACATCTACAGAAATAGGACTCTGGAAAACAAAATTAAATGCAGCTTATCCCTACTGAGAAGATAGCCGAATCCAAAGCTGGATCTACAAAGCTCTTAGAAATAATGGAATATTTTGAGCAAAACTGCTGTGTTATCTTATTGCTTAAGTATCAATAAGAAAAAAAATTCATAGGAAGAGGAAAAAAGGAAGACATTTGGACCTCTCAGAGAATTACTAGAAAATGCTGGTTGTCACCATCATTTTGTTCAAACTGAAAAATGCTGGATGGGGGTCATATACAGATATAATACAAATTTGTCCCATTTTTGTTTTAATATTTGTATATTTGTTAATATAATTTTGTGAAAAGACCGTAGCCATTTCACTTATAACACATGCAAAACCACTCTTAAACTGGAATCCCTCTTATAAATGGAATCCTTTATAAATTTTATTAATACAGATAGAAAGCAAAATAATTTAATTAAACTAGCTATTTACATATGTATTACATATGCTGAAAAAAGTCCTTTACAGTTATTTATATGTCGCAGAGATGTCTGTTAAGACCCACCTTTTTTGTCTAGCACACAACACAGGAGGAGGTGATGCTTTGATTAGAAGTAGGATTGCAAGTAATTTTGCTGTAATTTTCTGATTTTATTTTTTGACTTTTTTATTCCTGTGTCTTTTTTTACTTGAAGTTTTATTTTATTATGAGATTGTTAGCTGCCTAGAGCCTTTTGGGATTGGGTGGTGCAAATAAATAATAGGATCTCAGAAATTTTATTTGGTTCACCTGTTAGCTCTTTAATAACAGAAACATTTAATAGGAAGTTTGTTGTAGGCTAAACAGAAGTGTTTCTAGAAGGTCGTCTAGTGACATTACATTCCACATGAATGTTCCTTGGGGATAAGAAGCAAGACACAGAAAGAGTGTGAAATTGTAGCTGATTCTTGGACTCTCGGCTTGTGTCGATGTGTGAATTAAGTAAGGTGATTTTGCAATAAAAATCCCATACTGAGGTATCTTAGCTCATCTGTAATTCTGATAATTGCTACAGTAATTGAGTTTGAGGATTGTACTTTGCTTTTATATAAACTTAATGTGCTTCTTACATAGCTTTTAGTAGTTCTTCAAGGCTGGATGGACTATGAAAGAGGGTTGATTGTTTTTTTCCTGAATTATTCTGGAAGCTTTGGCACCACTTTCATCCATTTTATGTTTTAATGATTTGAGGAAGAATTACCATTTTAAGCATTCACTGTAATTTCAGAATAAAAAAAGGATACTACTTCCTTTTTGTATAAAGGAACATTTTAAATATATAGAATATTTCTTAATTTCTCTTTAAGAAAAATAAAGTCAAGAAAAGCTTTAATTACATACATTCAGTAATGCAACACTTACTTATTATTCTAACACTATCTTTAAAACCTTAATTGAGAAGTGGAACTTTCTGTTGTTGTTGTTTATTCGTTTAGTCGCTTCCGACTCTTCGTGACTTCATGGACCAGCCCACGCCAGAGCTTCCTGTCGGTCGTCAACACCCCCAGCTCCCCCAGGGACGAGTCCGTCACCTCTAGAATATCATCCATCCATCTTGCCCTTGGTCGGCCCCTCTTCCTTTTGCCTTCCACTCTCCCTAGCATCAGCATCTTCTCCAGGGTGTCCTGTCTTCTCATGATGTGGCCAAAGTATTTCAGTTTTGCCTTTAATATCATTCCCTCAAGTGAGCAGTCTGGCTTTATTTCCTGGAGGATGGACTGGTTGGATCTTCTTGCAGTCCAAGGCACTCTCAGAATTTTCCTCCAACACCACAGTTCAAAAGCATCGATCTTCCTTCGCTCAGCCTTCCTTATGGTCCAGCTCTCGCAGCCATATGTTACTACAGGGAACACCATTGCTTTAACTATGCGGGCCTTTGTTGTCAGTGTGATGTCTCTGCTCTTAACTATTTTATCGAGATTTGTCATTGCTCTTCTTCCAAGGATTAAGCGTCTTCTGATTTCCTGACTGCAGTCAGCATCTGCAGTCATCTTCGCACCTAGGAATATAAAGTCTTTCACTGCTTCTACATTTTCTCCCTCTATTTGCCAGTTATCAATCAAGCTGGTTGCCATAATCTTGGTTTTTTTGAGGTTTAGCTGCAAGCCAGCTTTTGCACTTTCTTCTTTCACCTTCATCATAAGGCTCCTCAGTTCCTCTTCACTTTCAGCCATCAAAGTGGTATCATCTGCATATCTGAGATTGTTAATGTTTCTTCCAGAGATTTTAACTCCAGCCTTGGATTCCTCAAGGCCAGCTTGTCGCATGATGTGTTCTGCATACAAGTTGAATAGGTAGGGTGAGAGTATACAGCCCTGCCGTACTCCTTTCCCAATCTTAAACCAGTCTGTTGTTCCGTGGTCTGTTCTTACTGTTGCTACTTGGTCGTTATACAGATTCTTCAGGAGGCATACAAGATGACTTGGTATCCCCATACCACTAAGAACTTGCCACAATTTGTTATGGTCCACACAGTCAAAGGCTTTAGAATAGTCAATAAAACAGAAATAGATGTTTTTCTGAAACTCCCTGGCTTTTTCCATTATCCAGCGGATATTGGCAATTTGGTCTCTAGTTCCTCTGCCTTTTCTAAACCCAGCTTGTACGTCTGGCAATTCTCGCTCCATGAACTGCTGAAGTCTACCTTGCAGGATCTTGAGCATTACCTTACTGGCATGTGAAATGAGTGCCACTGTTCGATAGTTTGAACATTCTTTAGTGTTTCCCTTTTTTGGTATGGGGATATAAGTTGATTTTTTCCAGTCTGATGGCCATTCTTGTGTTTTCCAAATTTGCTGGCATATAGCATGCATTACCTTGACAGCATCATCTTGCAAGATTTTGAACAGTTCAGCTGGGATGCCGTCGTCTCCTGCTGCCTTGTTATTAGCAATGCTTCTTAAGGCCCACTCAACCTCACTCTTCAGGATGTCTGGCTCTAGCTCACCGACCACACTGTCAAAGCTATCCCCGATATTGTTATCCTTCCTATACAGGTTTTCTGTATATTCTTGCCACCTTTTCTTGATCTCTTCTTCTTCTGTTAGGTCCTTGCCATCTTTGTTTTTGATCATACCCATTTTTGCCTGGAATTTACCTCCGATGTTTCTAATTTTCTGGAAGAGGTCTCTTGTCCTTCCTATTCTATTGTCTTCTTCCACTTCTGCGCATTGCTTGTTTAAAAATAATTCCTTATCTCTTCTGGCTAACCTCTGGAATTTTGCATTTAATTGGGCATATCTCCCCCTATCACTGTTGCCTTTTGCTTTCCTTCTTTCTTGGGCTACTTCTAGTGTCTCAGCAGACAGCCATTTTGCCTTCTTGGTTTTCTCTTTCTTTGGGATGTATTTTGTTGCCGCCTCCTGAACAATGCTGCCAACTTCTGTCCAGAGTTCTTCCGGGACCCTATCTACTAAGTCCAGTCCCTTAAATCGATTCCTCACCTCCACTGCATATTCCTTAGGAATATTAGTGAGCTCATATCTAGCTGATCTGTGGGTCTTCCCTAATGTCTTGAGTCTGATCCTAAATTGTGCAAGAAGAAGTTCGTGATCTGAACTACAGTCAGCTCCAGGCCTTGTTTTTACCGACTGTACAGATGTCCGCCACCTTTGGCTGCAAAGGATGTAATCAATCTGATTTCGGTGTTGTCCATCTGGTGAAGTCCATGTATAAAGCCGTCTCTTAGGTTGTTGGAAGAGAGTGTTTGTTATGCAGAGTGAATTGTCTTGGCAAAATTCTATCAGCCTATGTCCTGCTTCGTTTTGTTCTCCCAGGCCATACTTACCTGTAATTCGAGGTGTCATTTGACTGCCCACCTTAGCATTCCAGTCTCCTGTGATGAAAATAACATCTCTTTTAGGCGTGTTGTCCAGTAGGTGCTGCAGATCCTCATAGAACTGCTCTACTTCAGCTTCTTCAGCATTTGTGGTTGGGGCGTATATTTGGATCACTGTGATGTTAGATGGCTTGCCCTGAATTCGAATTGAGATCATTCTATCATTTTTTGGGTTGTATCCAAGCACTGCTTTAGCCACTTTACTATTAATTATGAAGGCTACTCCATTTCTTCTGTGGTCCTCTTGTCCGCAGTAGTAGATCTGGTGGTCGTTTGATGTGAAGTGGCCCATTCCAGTCCATTTCAGTTCACTGACGCCCAGAATGTCTATCTTTAATCTTGACATCTCACCAATAACCACATCCAATTTGCCCTGGCTCATAGATCTTACATTCCAGGTTCCGATGGTGTGTTGATCCTTAGAACATCGGATTCGCCGTTCACCACCAGCACCGTCGGCCGCTAGCCGTCCTTTCGGCTTTGAGCTAGCTGCGTCATCACGTCTGGGGCTAGTTGAGCTCATCCTCTGTTCCTCCCCAGTAGCATTTTGACCATCTTCCGACCTGGGGGTCTCATCTTCCGATGGTATACCGACATATCTCTGGTTGTACTGATCCATTTAGTTTTCACGGCAAGAATACTGGGGTGGGTTGCCATTACCTTCCCCAGGGATCGCATTTAGTCTGACCTCTCTGTCATGACCTTCCCGTCTTGGGTGGCCCTTCACGGTTTAGCTCATGGCATCATTGAGGTGCTCAAGCTCCAGCACCACGACAAGGTAACGATCCTTTGCTGAAGGGAACTTTCTATTAAAAGTGAAATACTATGGCATGAAGGCACACTATGAAATGTGTTCAGATTTTTTTTTTTAATTATAGGAGACCAAAGATTTGATCCTGTATCTATTTTACAATTAACCACGCATCTTTTACCTGTTGCCTTAGCTTAAAACAGCAAATTCTTGTTTCTTTGGGAGAACTGAAACCTGGGTTTGTCCAGTCAGCTGTATTTTGCTTTATCAGTTTCCAAACTTGGCAATAAAAATAAACAAATAGGGCATCTCATAATTTATGTTATTGGCTCTTTTGAAATGTTTGGAAAGAATCTGGGAATCTTAAAAATACACTTCTATGCTTGAAAGCATTTTCTTCCTTTTTAGTATTTGATTTTGATAAACAATAACACTACAGTAAAGAGATCATACATTGTTTTAAGCAAACCCTGTTGAATTATCTTCACTGTGAAAAATGAGAGCATATAAACAGGTTTCCATGTGCAATAGATTGACAGTATTTCATCCCATCACTTGACATGCTTTTGTGTAGGTTACAGTCCAACAAGAAAAAACTCAGTATACAACGCTTGAAGCTGAAGTTGTAAAATACAGTCTTATTGTCAGGTCATTTCTGATTTAATTGGGTGGACCTCCCTGACATCTTTCTTTGGGAGTTGAACTTTTCAAGCAGAATGGTGGTTAGTGACATCGGAACACAGTTTGTAGCTTGAAGGGAGACAAAATAAATCCTGGACCCCTGCTCCCATAACAAGGACACTTCATGGCAATTACTTTAACGGAAAAATAGTGTGCAATTTCTTAAACAGAAAAACTGAGCTGGTTTTATATTTATTTAAAACAAATAATGTTCTACAGAAGATTAGAACTTACGTTGTGGTTTGTTACCTTAATATTTTGATCTTCTTAATTCAGAAGTACATTCTCTGAACTTACATCTCTCCTCTGTTATTTAGGCATGACCTACATGATTTTTTTTAGTTTAATGTTTTGCTAATCTGCCTCCAGATGCTTTTTAATGAGCATATCATCTCTTCCATGTTGTGTCATGAATTTAGTACTTTTTTTCTGGCATTTGCCTATCTTAAGTATTTCCTTAGTTTCCCATTTCCTTGTAACAGCTTTTTTCTTTTTTGTTTCCATACGATTGTAGCTCTGCCTCTCTGTTACGTTCTGTTTTTTCTGTACTCAGCTATCCCATCATATTCATGCAGTTATTAGGTTCTGTGTCTTTTCTCCTTTCTTTTGCTGCCTGTCATGGTGGCACTTTTGTCATTATTTATGACAAGCCAGGAAAGCTTTTTCCATTACTTATCAGTACAGTTTTTCTGATCCTTCCTTCTTTATGCTTCATCACTATTAATTCTATCTATCCTGCTCATTTTTTCCATAGAATGAGTTTTTTTTCTCCTGTGCTCACATTATATTAGATTTTAATTACATTTCTTTCTTTCTTTCTTTCTTTCTTTCTTTCTTTCTCACATTTCTTCACTGGCCATCTTACCAAGTGACTCTGGGTGGTTTACAATTCAGTTAAAATAACAAGAGATTACAATCATACAAACAAGTGCAGTATAAAATAGAAATATAAAATCCTGGATGGACAGACAATCTCAATAAAATTCCTTGGGGCCACATCATATGTTAATGTCTGGCTTCTAAATCATCAAAGCAGCACAGCCTTTTTGAAGGACATGTACATGCACATGGAGAAGGTTGGGAGCAACTTATGAAGCAGCTGTGTGTGTCTGGAAACAGACATAGTTCTGCATATATGCTTAACCGTCATTTCTGCACACCACAAAGCACCTCTTTCAAAAGATTTGCACAACCATCCTCTTGAGCCTGTGCCTGAATTCCTGGTTCATACTGATGATTCCTTTGTGGCCAATCAAGTTTAATATAAATTAAAGCAACTTGTGCCATAGTCAATAGTAAAACACAACAATCTGACAGTGCAAGCATGTTCAACAGATGCTGTGCAGTTCCATCATTCCTATTTGGCAGAATTTGAACTGGGATGTATTCTAGTTCTAACAAGCCAAGATGGAAACCATGAACATTCCATTGCTTCCAACCATGGCTAGTTAGAATAGGACAGAGATCCTAGTTCAGACTTCACGTTACCCCTAAATTAGGGGTAACATAAACCATGATCACCTTGCCACATGCTTCCCTTAGTCCCAATTTTATGCACCTCATAAACCTCCCCCTTCCCCACAAATTTCACTGCTTAAATTTGGCCGCACTTAGTTGATTTAGAATGGTACAATTTTTCACTAATTCTTGTAACAATTCATAAAATTCATAAAATAACCCAACATTTCAACTTCACTTGCATCATTGCCAAGTTCTCTGCAGCCTTCAAAGCCTGGTAAGAAATTTAGAAGGTTGCTCATAAAATAGCAAGGAGCCTCTCTTGTTTGTTTTAATCAGTTCTGGAGTTCCAGCCTCTGACATCTTAACATGGATGGAATAAGGTTTCTATGAGAATAGAACATCTCTTGGTCTATGAAAAGAGGGTTTTATGCACCTTATGGTGATGCATATGTAGTTCATGGAAGTGATGAGATCTTTTTAAGTAATGTGTATTCATAAATTTTAACTGTTCTGTACATTCCAAGGTTCATACTTTTTTAGGTATCGTATTTTTTTAAAGGATGTTAAAAGGTGCAATACTTAGACATACGCAATAAAATATGTGGGTAAACTCATGATGATGATGGAAACCATCCTACTATTCTTGATAAAAATTGCATGTTAAAAAAAACCTAGTGGACTTTGCCCTTTCTCTTGACCATTGCTACTTAAAATGGCTTTTAATTGGCGATATTATATTACAGATCCTGTTATTTCTTTTGCATTATGGCCATACCTTGTCAACAATCCAGTTAAGCTTTGCCAAAAAAAGGCAGTGGTTATTTTTTGTACAGTGAAAACAACTGAATTTCATTTTTCAATGGAAACAGATCTATTTAAAAGAACTATAAACAGTTCACTTTGTTGAAAGTTTGAGTGAAGAGACTATAACAAAATTACAAAAGGAAGGAACACCTTGCTTCTAAACAATGGAGTACCTGCATCACTTTGCTGGATAACAGACTTCTTGTATATAGCTCATGAAGCAATGTCCATCATGGGCGAACTGTCAAAGAAGGCAAAATGGCCAAAGCTACATTGTGATGCAACCCCCAGCCCTTGCATTAGAGCAATACTTCCACCATTTTGACTATGATGTAATTAAGAATACCTACAATTGCATCACCTCAAACTTCAAAGTCATAAAAAAAAGTGGAAGAACTTGGGGGCTCAGCTAGTGTTCTCATTTCATTTTTCTAGACCCTGGGTCAGAATATTGCAAACAAATAACTAGAAACACCCTTGGTGGGAGAGATTATATTCTGGGAGTGTGATCTGTGTTACTGGATGATGGACTACTGGCATAGGATGGATTAGAACTGACAAAGACTGGGAAGAATGTGTTTGACTGAAGCATGATGAACTTGATCAGGAGGGCTTCAAAGTGAATTCTGTGAGGATTGGAGGTGGGGCCTAGAACAAAGATATGGATGTGTACTTGCGGGAATAAATGAGACACTTATAAAAATAGTCTATTAAACCATTCAATAAAAACTCAGGAAGACCACTGACTTGTAAGATTCATATCCTTAGTTGTTTATATCTTAATTCCCATGCTATAGGAAATAAACAAGTTAACCTTGAACTCCTAGTACAGGAAGGCAATGATGATTTTGTAGGTATCTCCAAGATCTGGCAGAGTGATTGTCCTGATTGGAATAGAGCAATTGAAGGGTATAATTGTGAGAGCTGGTTCTCACATGTCAGTAAAAGTACAACATTATAACAAATTTGTTGCAAAAACAAGGGACAGATGAAAACAAGCCAGCCCTTTCAAAAGAGAGCCAGGTAATCTGTTACGTAGGGAAGGAAGACAAACAAGACACAAGAGGATTTGAACATTGTTCTTATACATAGGGCTAGTTCTTGAATCACAGCAGTTGCTGAAATTCATAGGAAGCCATATCCAAAAGAATTTAGCAACTGCTACAATTCAAGAATTAGCCCTGTTTGTTTACAGATTGGATTTGAGTCAATAGTGCAAAACAGTTGCTAAAAGACAGAAGTGTCACACAGATGATGATCAGACTTCTCTTTCATCTCAAGGTTTAGAACATGTAATAATATCTTAAGTTACAGGAAACCAGATTTGTGTAACTAGGAAAAAAATTCTTAGGAGCAGGAGCAGTTTGAGCAGAACCAGAAAGAAGAATGTCTAAGAATAAGATATATTGCCTTTACCATGATGCTTTAATCTGGATTCCTGTACTGAGCAGGAAGTTGGACTGCATGGCATAAATGCTCTTTTTCAATTCTCTGTTATTATGAAACTACATTAAAAGTACATGGAATGTTTAGAATAACACATGGTGGAGTGGGCCAGCTCTCCAAATATATTGCTAGGGTTAACCAACAGTAGAAAATTGCATCATGTTGGAGTTTAATATCCTTCCCAATGTCTTGAAGACATAGTTTTTTAAAAATATGCATATTCTGCCTGCCTTGAGCTGGATTTATGTAATGGTCAGCTTCATTGATGATGATACCACTTTGATGGCTGAAAGCGAAGAGGAACTGAGGAGCCTTATGATGAAGGTGAGAGAAGAAAGTGCAAAAGCTGGCTTGCAGCTAAACCTCAAAAACACCAAGATTATGGCAACCAGCTTGATTGATAACTGGCAAATAGAGGGAGAAAATGTAGAAGCCGTGAAAGACTTTGTATTTCTAGGTGCAAAGATTACTGCAGATGCTGACTGCAGTCAGGAAATCAGAAGACGCTTAATCCTTGTGAGAAGAGCAATGACCAATCTCGATAAAATAGTTAAGAGCAGAGACCTCACACTGACAACAAAGGTCCGCATAGTTAAAGCAATGGTGTTCCCCGTAGTAACATATGGCTGCGAGAGCTGGACCATAAGGAAGGCTGAGAGAAGGAAGATCGATGTTTTGGAACTGTGGTGTTGGAGGAAAATTCTGAGAGTGCCTTGGACTGCAAGAAGATCAGACCAGTCCATCCTCCAGGAAATAAAGCCAGACTGCTCCCTTGAGGGAATGATATTAAAGGCAAAACTGAAATATGTTGGCCACATAATGAGAAGACAGGACACCCTGGAGAAGATGCTGATGCTAGGGAGAGTGGAGGGCAAAAGGAAGAGGGGCCAACTAAGGGCAAGGTGGATGGATGATATTCTAGAGGTGACGGACTCGTCCCTGGGGGAGCTGGGGGTGTTGACGACTGACAGGAAGCTCTGGCATGGGCTGGTCCATGAAGTCACGAAGAGTCGGAAGCGACTAAACAAATAAACAACAACAGCTTCAAGATGCTTAAGATATTAGGCAGCAAACAGCAAAATAAACTTTTCATGGAATTTTGGGAAATACATTAAGACATACGGTTTTGGAATCATCCTCAGTTGAAATTGTGTTTATCAGTTTGTGGAAATATTTTTATTATAAGCACATATGGGTCCAGATACAGATACTAGTCATCATTAACATTGCCTGTCAAAAAAAAATGCATGTTATATAGGAAAAAACTAGTTATATGGGTATTGAGTGGCTTTTGAGGTTAATCCTTACAAAGAGAGAAGTTATCAGGTGTTTGCAAAGCTCTGCTGATGTAGGTAGCTATTTGATATTGAAGAAAAACCCTGGAAGCTTATGTCAGCTCTTGTATATTCAATACTTATGTCAGCTTTGGTAAATTCAATACTTGTACAGGCGAACAAGGGACGCGGTGGCGCTGTGGGTTAAACCGCTGAGCTGCCGATCGGAAGGTCGGCGGTTCGAAACCGCGCGGCGGAGTGAGCTCCCGTTGCTAGTCCCAGCTCCTGCCAACCTAGCAGTTCGAAAACATGCCAATGTGAGTAGATCAATAGGTACCGCTTCGGCGAGAAGGTAACGGCGTTCTGTGTCGTCATGCTGGCCACATGCTTCGGAAGTGTCTACGGACAATGCCGGCTCTAAGGCTTAGAAACGGAGATGAGCACCACCCCCTAGAGTCGGACACGACTGGACTTTACATCAAGGGAAACCTTTACCTTTACCTACAGGCGAACAACCTTCAGACATTGTTTTTCCTATTAAAAAAAATCAAGAGATGTTCCAGAGATGTAATCCATGAATTTCTGGTGGCTGCTCATGCTATAATCCTGTGGGTAATGTAACAGGAGGTAGTCAATTTACAAAGGAGCTCTTTTAGATCACAGGAGGCAGAAACTGATATTTTGATTGATCAAAGTTATGTCTTGGAACACTGGAAATAGGATATATGGTTCCTTTTTTGTTCACTAAGATATATCTTTCTATTGTTAAATTTTCAGGCATATGAGAAAACCTGATGGGAAATATATGTCATTATTCTTCATGGTTAGTATAAACCATTACCTAAAATAGAAGTTGTTCAGAAAATACTGACATTACCTACTTGTTGATTTCAATATTTACCTTTTGAGGGAAACCTCACTCATTTTCTATTCTTCATTTGGAATTGGGAGTTTTACTGATGTAATTTTTCTTCTTTTTAGGGTTTGAAACAGGTTATATAATTATTTGTAGATTTATTATTCACTGTACTTCTTGATCACTGTTTTCTGAATGCTGAAGAATTCAATAATTAAAAAAAATATTAAAAGATAAACAGTATAAATGCCAACATAGTAACAGGTTTTTTTTTTGTGCCTTCAAGTCAGTGTTGACTTGTGGTGACTGTCTGCACTAGTCCCTGCAGTTTTCTTGGCAAGGTTTTTCAGAAGTGGTTTGCCATTGCCTCCTTCCTAGGTCTGAGAGAGAGTGACTGGCCCAAGGAACCCAGCCACCCAGCTGGCTTCATGCCTAAGTGGGACTGGAACTCACAGTCTCCCAGTTTCTACCCTGATGCCTTAACTCAGCCTTTCTCAACCTTTTGACCCTGGAGGAACCCTTGAAATAAACCTCTGCACATTCAAGCTCAAATACAGGTAATCCTCATTTAACAACCATTCATTTAGTAATGGTTTGGACTTACAACCGAAGAAAAAACAACTTATGACCAGTTCTCACACTTATGACCATCGCAGTGTCCCCATGGTCACATGATCATGATTTGGGTGCTTGGCAGCCGGTTCACATTTATGACCATCGCAGCATCATGTGGTCATGTGATTCCCAGCTGGCTTCTGGCAAGCAAAATCAATGGGGAACCACATGATTCACTTAACAACTATGTGATTTGCTTAATGCCCACAGTGATTTGCTTAACAGCCACCGCAAAAAAGGTTGTAAAATCAGGTCAGATTTGCTTAATGACCACTTCGCTTAGCAACCAAAATTCTGGTCCCAATTGTAGTAATTAAGCGAGGACTACCTATATAGGCTAGAAGTTACAAAATTATTATATTTGTTTCATGTGTAGGCCTGTATATATGCATTAACAGTGTTCTTAAACTATTTTTAGTTTAAGAATGAAACTTACCTCTTTAATGTGAAGTTGTCTGAACTTGAAATAATTTTTAAAATAAATTGTGATCTCCCAGGCAACCTAATGACCTCTCGTGGAACCCTAGGGTGCCATGGAACCCTGGCTGAGAAACCCTACCTTAACCACTACACTAAACTGGCTCTCTTATTAAGTATTAATGCCAACATAATGCCAACATAGTAACAGTACAGTATGATAAAAATAAAACAGCATTAAAAAATTGTATGGTGCTTTGGATACTGAATAACAAAGAATGCAGCTGATATAATTGAAGGTGTCATTCTAGCAGTCCACCTGAAGTAATGACTTCAATGTCACTTCTACTTCCTCATTTTAAGAACTGTGAATAATTAAATATTATGATATGGATACTCTTCGAAGTCAAGCAAACATACAAGTTATTTATTAGTGCACTCTCAGATTCAATAACTCTCAAACTTACATGTTTATGCCACACAAGGAAAGTCCTTAGTTCTGAAGTATGTCACTATTTTCATGTAGATTATCCTGCAACAGAGCCAAAGCTATTTCCATTTGTTTGGTAACATGATTGTAGGCCCTAATAATATCATGCAGTTTCAGGATTTCATATATATTTAACCAATCTGTTCATTTTCCAATATGCAATACATCCTCATTTCCTATCTTACACAAAACAAAGAGGAACATCTACACAAAAGGTGATTCATATGTAACAGCAATATTGGCAACTTTCCTGTGTTCTTGTGCCTTTCTGTTCAAGGGAGGGACATTTTTGTTTGCTTTTACCCAAATTATTCCTCATCTGTCTACTCAATTTAAAGTTTGCAAAAGTTTGAATGTAATGTTTTCCACAGGTGACATTTGATTTGTTTCTTCATTTCTAGTCACTTTATTTATTACATTTTTAGATTACACAATACTTCTGGAAAGTGCATAACTCAAAGCATTTTATAAAAAAGAAAAAAGCAATATAGAAATCAACATAAAAAGGGTCATACTAGTGCAGACTTAACAGTTAAGGGTTAAATAAATGTAGGAATGTATGTAATGAGAACATTTAAATTCTTCTAGTTCCCTTATTTTAGAAAACTTATTATGAATCTTGAATCAGAACCTACATAAATAGAAGTGGAATTTTAAATATTTTGTAACATTTCCCTCCTAAAACTACTGTTGCCTTTCTTCCTTTCTTAGTTTTATGTTTGCACTATTCAGAAAGCACTAATTTTAACTAAATAACTGTAAGTCCTTCTTGTGTGATGTGAGAATGATTTTTCTATAATTTAATATATGCAAAATCTTTTAGAGAAGATGGGGATATCTGAATTTGCATTCCTAGTTGCAATTTTTGAAACGTTTATGAGCAGGGGAAATAATGCTGTTCTTTTATATGTAAATTTTAAGTTGTGACATTGATCAATGCCCCCTCCCTTTCTTCCTATGTCTCTAAGGGAATGAAGTGCTATTACTAGATAACCAGTTCAAGCTATACACACCATTCATAGCAAAGCTAAAGTACCCACTAGGGAGAGAAATGATTAGCAATACATTCCCGTTTACACTCTGCAGAATGTTTTCCATCCCAGAATACTACTCCTTTCAGCTCATTTACATGGGAGAGACTGATAGCTGCTGATTTCTGAAAGCTGTAAATGAGCTTTTCCTTTCACTAATAGTTTTTACTAACCATAGATTATGCTCCCAATGCCTAAAGCTGTTTGCTGCATCCATCACTGATACCGCTTAATGAGAGTTCATATAATTTGCCTTTAGAGGACAATGTTTGTAGGGTCCTCAAGAAGTGCTTGTAAGATGTGCATAATTTATACATATAGGATTTATATACACTATATTTAAAGGCCCAGTATGAAAGAAACACAAGTGGAACTGTTCAGCTAATAACTCCAAGGATTGGCGAGAGTTTGCTTGCTTTTTCTGTATCCTTTATTAATAAGGCATGAAGTAATCAGGAGTCAAATGTTGTCAGGCACACAGTTAAGCTTACAAAAAACTTTTAAGATATTTCTTTTTTTTTTTAAATCTCTTAAACTAGTATCACAATGGCTGAAATATAATAATAATAAAAAGAAGTAGCTGAAAAATACCATAGAATGAATTGGCTACTTTGGTGAATTGAGTGTTACCATTCTGCTGTTTTCTTGTTTCTGAACAACTACAGTTGTTTAGTAATCCCAACTTTTTTTATAGCAAAAGGACGAGGACAGTTGAAAGAATAATTGGAAAAGGTATCACTGTCACAAGGATTACTGCACACAACAGAGATATAAAAACTTGGCAACTTATATTAATATATTTTCCCGCTTATACACTTTAAAAAAATTAATATAAAATCAAACATCAAAATTAATCATATATAGCAATATATCTTGCTAATAAACTGTGCTTTCAGCCCTTAGTTGATTCTGGGCCCCTTATCATAGGAAATATAATAATATGATTGTTTTAATTGATTTTGTACTCCTGTTTGTCTAAATGTTATTGTTTCTGTTCTGTTATTTGCCATCCGGAGTTTGTTAAGAGTGGGAAGGGTTAGATAGATACTGTAGATATAGACAGACAAACAAATAAATGCTGGAATCCATGCAGTAAAAAGGAAAGAATCAAAAACTAATCACAAAACTTTATAGCCACTAAACAATGTGGAAAAGCACATAGAAACAAGCAATGAATTTATGTGATTTGGCTTGGTCAAAGATGCTAATAGTTTCCCAGTTAAGAGTGGTAGTGTCTGTCCATGTGTTGTGAGATTAAGGAGTTTTCGTCCTGTCTGACAGCTAGTTGGTGTTCATGAACGCATTCTGCTAGTCTTCTGCCTGTCTTTCCTACATAGTGTCTGTTACAGTTCTTGCATTATATGTTGTACAGGTAGTTCTCATTTAACTACCACAATTGGGACCTGCAACTTAGTCATTAAGCGAAGCAGTTGCTAAATGAAACCATAACTGTGCTTATGACCTTTCTTCAGCTTTCCTTTGCAGACCTGCAAAGATTGTAAATGTGAGGATTGGTTATAAAGTTACTTTTTCATCGCCATCGAAACTACAAATGGTTGCTAAATGAGGCAGTCACTAAATGAGGACTAGCTGTAGATAACCCCTGTTATTTCTTCTTGGGCTCCTGGGTCTTTTGGTTTGCTTAAGATGTTTTCCAAAACCAAGTCAAAAGTGCTAGGGAATTCCTGGAAGCTTGGCATTCAAACAAATCAGCCATCAATAGACACATAGAGATAAACTACATTTACAGACCATGCAAAAGATACAATAAAAAGCCTAGGAAGGAAACAAAAAGACTAGAACACATCCTCTCCAGCAGCCAACATTCAGATAAGCAGGGATTGGCACCAAACAATGAGGCAGAAAAAAAAATACTCTAATCAAGGAACCACCAAGGATTAAATTACACCCCCATCAAAACTGGCAGGGTAGTTTTCTCCTTGGTGGTTCCTACTCATACAAATGTGCAGCAAACCCCACACTCAGTTGCACTGACAATGTTACCTAGTTGGGTAATGAAATGTCTGCAAACAAACAACCAAGTACAGAGAGCTTGGAGAACTCCATACTGTAGAATTTTGGTAGATAACTTTTCATTTGGTCATGGTGAAGAAAGATACATTTTAAGTGGAAGGGGGAAATAGAAATGCATTTTTTTAAAGATAAAAAATACTTAGAATATTGAGTTTATATTTGTTCTTATCTAAAACTGCTTTGATCACAAGGAATTGTCAGTGCACATGGGACTCTCATCAGAAGACCTCGACTGCTTAAAAGAAGGACAAGACTTTTATGTATCTGCTGGAGAATAGATATCTCTGCTCAGTTTCAGGAATATTGCTATTGGCATATGAAGTGATCTGAGACCATCAGTACAAACTCTGAGTAATTGTTTGTTACTGGAATAATTGAAGGTCCAATATGAAAACCTGAAATAGCCTCAAAATTCACACATTGTATCAGATATGCTATCTAAATGATTTTGTCCTTATTGAGTGTCTGCAGACCATGCATTTTTTGTTGTTGATGTTGTTGCTCAGTGTTCAGTTCCTTGTTCATCTATTTTTTTTAAATTTTATACTGTAATTTGTTTTGTCATATTCTGAAAATTGGCCATTTTCCTTTTACTAAAAAATTCTTAAGAAGTTGAATTTCTGCAGAAACATCCATTTTTCAACTTACCCATTTTTTCAAAATCTTATCTGAAAGGCCAGCTTTCTGTTTTGCCAAAGTGCCATCTTTTCAGCAAAGCCTTATTTTCAGAAGGGCAGAATGGTATCAAAATAGGAAGAAACCTGAATCTCGTTTAAGCTTGAAAGCTTACCAAATGGAATAACCCATCCCCCACTTTTATAAGAGGAAGGGAAAGCCATTCATGAGCTGTATAAAATGTAATTTTGAGTGAAAGCTTACTAAAAGCTATATAGGTCATGAAGACAATAAGTCTTTTATTCTTTGAAATAATTCACATTACAGCCCTGTGTATTACCACCCTTATCAAAGAAAAGCCTTTAGATTTTTGTTGGCAGATAATTACAAATTGATTTTTTTTTGGACCACTTCATTTGGGAATGGCTTTAAAAACCTTTACTTTTCCTTCCCTTCCCTTCCATCTCCAATCCTCTGCTCTTGGTAAAAGCCTCTTATTATTTTTCTCCTGCATCATATTGAAAAACTACTATTACACTGAGCTGTTCAGGTGTGGTAAGCCACAAAACAACACAAAAGAATTGCCTTATAGAAACACTGGAACTGAAATCAAACATATAATGTCATAGATATGTGACATTCCCATAGCAGGCCTTAAATCCAGAGTTTTATTTGTTTACAGTATAGTTGCAAGGATTAATAGTGTCAAAACATGTAAACTTAATCAGTTTGTGATAGCTGCCTTCTTTGGTAAGGATCTATTGAACCGTGAAACTATATATATGAACTCAAGGGAAGATAAATATGTTTTTTTCTCAGATACTTTTTCGATATGATGTGGAAATCAGTTATTTAAAAATACCATCAAAAGTTTGATCAGTACCTTTATCTAAGTCTTAACAGTCTTTATGTCACATTTTTTTGTAGTAATGCTTCTTCATACCAGGCACAGTGGCTAGAAATTGAGGACCAGGCTATTTGTTAAGTCAACATTTCTTTTTCTCATCTGCCAAAAAGCTATTGAACTCCATGGTCCATTATTAGGCATATTGCCCAATAACTGTGTTAATTTAAGTTGATTTAACTAACCGAATTCTTAGTCTTCTGTTATTCTGGTATGATGCAGTGATACTGACTACAGAGGGCAACCAGAATGGTGAGGAGGTAGAGTTAGAATGGAAAGAAAATTCAGCAGCTGTAGCTGTGAATATGCTGGACCCAAGCCCTGTCATGGTGACCACACATATCCATGACATATCCACTTGATCTAAAGATCCCAGCACTGAGACCTCTAGCAGTATTGGGGCATGACATACTTGAAGGAGTGTACCCCTTCTGCACCAGGGACCACATACTTTTCAGTGTCTGCTTATCATGAAGCAGGATGTAACAGAGAGGAAGCTGAATCTAACACTTTTAAGATTTTCAGGCTCTCAAGAATGATTGGAGCTAAAGAGAAGTAATCACATCCAGACACATTTAAGTGCCTGCTTCTGTTCCCTTTTTGTAGGTTGCTGTCTAATCTAGATTGCTATTAAGAGTTGAGGATCCTGTAAATTCCCAGACAAGTATTAGAAGAATGCCTTCCAGTTCAAGGATTTTACTATACAAGTGACATGTCTTGTAAAATAGGTTGCATAAACTTAGCCAAGTTTCAAAACAAATCGTTCCCTGTGTGAAACAGCTGTTGTGTGGATTATTCAAGATATGTGGACAATACAAAACCAGGACTGGTCTGTTGGCATGCAGGATAACAACTGACATTCATATGATTTTGAGGAATGTTACATATTCTGTTTTGGGTGCCATGTTTTTCTGTGTATTGGATTCTTTCCCAGGTTCCCTTCCTGTAGGTTCCAGAATGCTCCTAAAATGATTATTTAAACACTCTAAAATTGTGCAAGATGCTGGATTATGGATCTCATATGAATTGCCAATCCAAAATGAAATGCATTTCTTTTCCTATATCATTCATGTCTCTCTCCCATTCATTTTCTATATTTCATATATCTTCTTTTTTGGTTTATGTCTTTCCCTGGTTTTCTCTGATCCTTTTTAAATGCTAATTTTTCCTCATTTTGAATAGTGTTTTTTAAGAGCCCAGCATAGAATAAGAATGTGTGGAAAGCCTTTGATATGTCCAGTTATAAACATAAAAGTATTATAAATAACACTAAACTTTTACCCGAATACCTCATTTAAAAAGTAATTGAAGTATGTGCAAATAGACAGACACATTTTGCTTTTTGATCTTGTTTTAAATATCTGTTTCTTTGTATCAGTATTTCTGCTATTGATTTGTGGGATAGAATTCTTCATGTTATATCGTAATGGCAAAGAAAATGCTACAGAAAAGCAGTAAAGGTTCCCTCTCCCACAAGATCTGCTGTAGAATGTGATGCTATAGTAAAACAAGTTTCATATATGAGTGGATCAACAAATTATTTTCTAAGATCATTATTACAAGGCTAAATTAATGAGAGCCAGCTTGGTATAGAGCCATTAATTAATGAGAGCCAGTTTGGTGCAGTGGTTAAGGCATCAGGCTAGAAACCAGGAGACTGTGAGTTCTAGTCCCACCTTAGACACAAAGCAAGCTGGGTGACCTTGGGCCAGTCACTTTCTCTCAGCTCTAGGAAGGAGGCAACAGCAAATCACTTCCGAAAACCTTCCAGGCAGTCGCCAGGAGTCAAAAACTAGCTCGAAGTCACCAAAAACAAACAAAAAACAAACAAAGATCACCAATAAAGTTGCATAGTCAACAGTTGAAAAGGCTTGAAGAAGCTAGGTTAGGACTATAACTCACTTGTCCAAACAGTTCTTGGTATTGAAAATGACTGACACTCAAACCTTGGCATCTCCATTTAAAATCGGAATTGGATAAAGTGACATAGTTGAGATCTGCTATCAGATATTGCTCTAGTTTAGGTGTTCTTAATCTTAATCCATAACCCCCTTGAGGGTCTGTAGATAGATTTCAGGGGGTCTGTAGACCTGAATAGGAAAAAAATTGCAACTTTATTCTCACTAACTGAAATTTAGCTTGTTATTGATTTAATGGATTAATAAAAAAGACATATTACCTATTTGCTATTTTTTAAATATTTTTATAACTGTATTTGAGTATAATTAGTTTCTTTTATACAAAAATATATAGCTTTGTATTTTATGCATTTAGATACATTTTTCTGAGATGGTGTCTGTAGCTTTCACCAGGCTTTAAAAGTCTGTGTCCAGGCCACATAAAAGTTGAGAACCTAGATGGTATAAAGCCACTGGCTTGGAATCTTAGAAGTTGTAGTCCAATGCATCTGGAAAGCACCATATTAAGAAAGACTGCTCTCCAGGTTTTAGATGTATCAATGATTCTAGCGTCTGTCAATTTTCTGCTTCATATGATATCTTTTTTTTAAAAAAAGGAACATACTCGTTTTCCCCACCTCACCTCACTGCCCTGCTGTGTTTTTCCAGTGCTGATCCCTATTTAATATTCAGGTAATATAAACTGAAAGAATGTTACAGCTCAGTCAAATCACTTGCTTCTGAATTTTATGTAGAATTCCTCATATGGTTGGTAATAAATTAGTCTGAAATTGTAGAAATAGAAACAGGAAAGCACCAACAATAATAGTCTTTTAATACTGGAATGTCAAATATACTATTTCATTTCTATTTTGATCCATGTTTCTCAACATTCTTCATCTAGTATCTGTAAAACTTAAATTACATCTACCTCACTTGTCCTGATAAAATACAATATGTTCCATTATATAATGGAGAAAAGAGCCCTTCGTTTTCTGAAGAATAACGAGTAAAGTCTTGAGTAAAGAGTAAAGAGTAAAGTCTTGAGACAACCTTAAAGACTTAACAAATTTAGGAAGGCATAAGGGTTAGAGTTCCTTCCATCAGATTTACAAGCTATTAACCTAAGATAAAGTAATTCTTGTTTGGTAAGAAGGCTATGGTAAAAGGAGAGGTTAGAGGGAAATGAAATATAGGATATAAAGGCAAGATAATTGCCTATAGATTATAGACATCCACAAAGCAGTTATTGAATGTGACATAGTCATTCTTGCATTGGTGAATTGATTAACTCATGGAGTGCACTGACAAAACCTTGGCTTCTATTTTACTCTTGAGAAATAAACCTACAGTTACATTTCAGACCAGTTATGTGATGAAATTGATCTTTGTAATTCTTGGAGAAGTATTTCACAATTTTCTATAGGTTTTGACATGTCTGTAAGAAATTGAGTAAACAAATAATATTAAAGTGTTGTGAAATGTGTTAATCAAATATACTGGGGGGTGGGATAAAATATACGCTCTTCTTTTTGCACGTGTGTCCTCTTAAGTTTTGATCGAAAGGTCATTTTCTGTCTTCTCTGAATGGAACTGCAGGCTGATTTGCAGAGTTAATGAGAGCTGTGAACCTATCTGTATAGCAATAATGCAATGATTGGGATAAAAAAAGAAGAGAAGATGCTTTTTTTTTCCAATCAGAATTTTTTAAAAAAAAGACCACTATGGGACACTGATAGTTATTCTTGCTGCCTTAGCTCTCTTATATCCTAACCATTTGTTACTGTATATAAGCAGTAAATGACTTTGGCTAATAAAGATGGCTGTCCTGATTACCAGGAAACACACTGAGACAATGACTTGGTCTCTAATATTTATTAGTAGTACTTAACAAGAATCCTAACAAACTGAGGAAGCGTGGGAAAAACCCAGCCATATAAACCCCAAAGGTTAAGGCGGTCCCGATCTGTGTCTCTTTGAATGGCTGAACAGTTCCTCAGTGCTACGCATGCGCTTGACAGGCTGGGTGGGAGCCCCCTGCTCGCCATCCTTACTCATGACAATGGCTTGTCATGTGTGAAGGAGAGAGGGAAAGAACAAAGATGACAGATCTTTTTTAAGAGAGCTATCAGCAACTGAAGGAGGGATTCAGTTTCTGAATAGGAAGTTTATAACAGAATGAGGAAAGGGTCAAATCATGTGTTAACATACAATACGGAACTGTGTATTTACCCCTATAGCTCAGGAGCACATCCACAGTCAGGGACAACTGCTGCTGCAACCCCCCTGCTCCCCTTCTTCTGTGTTAAGGCAATAAGAGGTGTGGCGATTACATATCATCAGGGTGCAGAGTTTATTTTTTTGCCCTCTTTTGGGGGGAATGGGTTTTTGCTTAACTCAAAACAGATGTCTGAAGCTTAGTAACAACTATATTTTAGGGATTCCTTAGGAAAGAATAAAATCATTCTGCCAAAAATTGGCAACCTGTTGAATTTTGTCAGCCTCATCTTAAAAGGTTCCTTGAGCTACAAATGGGAAAAAGGGGGCTTTTGCAACCTGCCATCTACTTACACCTGCTGTAGTTCTTTGCAACACCTTGTGTTGCGGGGTTTGTCAGGATCCAACCAGACCAACTCCAGCATATAAAGTATGTTTTGTAAACTTTTTTGTTTTGTTTTGTAACATAGATAGGAAAGTCTTGGTTTCTCTTTTAGTCATGCAAAGTTAATCATGTAAATGGCATTTAGCTTAAGCAGATACATAATCAGGTCTCCCTCCCAACTCCCTCTAACAGTCCAGCTATGGTATAAAAAAGATTGGTATGTAGTAAAAAGCAGGAAACTTCTTTGTAATGTTTCATTATAAACACTATCATTCAGCAATTAACTAGCTCTTTGCCTGCAACAATAAAGTTTCTGCTATTGTCAGCACATTGAACTTACAGTAAGCCTGTAACTTTGGGTGTAGCTATTTTTAAATCCTCTTAGTTCCTCAGGGGTACTGGTTACTCTTAGCTGGCAACTTCTCAGGCTGGCAGAATGCTAGTCTTCTTTCTCTTGATCCTCTTCTCCTTCTGGCCATCTGTGCAGAGTAGACATGATTGGGCATTGCATTGTCCTCTGTTTTTATTATCTTCCTCTTCACCTTGGAACTTTGGGTGAGTTTTGGACCATCCCAGAATAGCCAAATCATTAACAGCCAAAAGTACCTAAACCTAAGATTAGAATTTAAGATTACTAATCATTTTCTTCTGCCTCCAAAACTTCTTCAAACCAACTTTCCCTTTCTGGCAGATCAGATCTATTTTCAACTTCTTCTCATCCCCATCCCCAGCATGAGAAACTATGTATGTGTATTACCTGTCAGAACTTACCACCTGTCAAGTACAGCTTGTCTGTCCAGAGATCACAAAACAGGAGGGAAGACAATGCTTAGATGCACCACCCAGTCACATATCTTGCAGACAAATACAATGTACAAGTCTTAAGTTATGTCTGCAGTAGAATGTACTCAGTGTATATTATTCATATATGCTGTATTTCCTGCCCTTCTCACAGGAGCTCATCTGTGATGTATACATAATACTTCCAACTTTATTTTCATAATGATCCTGTGCAGTAAATTGGGCTGAGAGAGTCATTGACCTCAAGTCACTGGCTGAGCTTCATGGCTAATGAGGATTTAGAGCTGGGCAGTTCCTCATTCTGCAGTCTAAGCTCAGCACCACACTGGCTCTATTTGGTTTGTTATATTCCATTCAAGACATGATAAATTGAAGGCAGATGGAATAGTAATTAGACAAGAGCTTTGAAGATGATAAAAAGTTCCAAAAGGCAAAATTTATGAGGAAAGGCTGTACAAACCGGTGTGTTTCACCTTCAGAAACAATATGAATAAATGAAAGGGTTTCACATATTTGTAATAGTACTTTCATCAGTCTCCTGAAGATACTAAAAAGGCACTGTATTTGAAGTAATTATATGGGAACACACATAAACCCACTGATCTAAACCAATTATTTACTTAAACAATATCAACTTATGCAGATATCTAAATTGATAGCCAGTTGAACAATTGTATTCGGCTCTAATTTCCCTAAGTTCAGTGTTAAATGAAGCTTTTCCTAAAACAACAAATTTATATACTTTGGTTATTCTTGCTCACTTTATTCACTGGGGCTTTTCACCTATGAAGAAAACAAATTGATGATCCAACGAAACAATGATAAATATGCATATTGGATATTTTCGATGGTGCAAAACAGGTGAAACATACAATAGCTGATCCCCTTTTTTCCCCTACACATGCAAATCTGCTCTCATTGCTTTGCCTGAGCTGATCGCTAAGTGAAAAAGTTAGCACTACATAGGAATAAAACACTCCTTGGTTTTTTTTAAGTAATAGCCTTGCTTTTTCCACTTTGAATAGCTTGTCTTAATGGCATGATCTGGTAATATGGATTCTGTTACAATGTGGAGTAGGAATAGCACAGAGAATTTTCTACTGCCTATAATTCTTAGCCCAGTCTGTCCCAAACAGCATGTTTTGGGGAAAATAGCTTACAGATAAAATATATATTATAAGTAATTGCTGAAAAATGTCCATATGAAGAAAAAATTGTGTGCAGAAAATGTTTATTGGAAACGTTATGTCCCAGATACTTCTAAAATGAAAGTTTCAAATGAAAAGACATTAAGATTTTCTTGCATTCTTTTGAAAATAGCAGAAAAGTCGATGGAACAGAATAAGTGGATCCATATAATATTATCAAGCTGTGGACAGCTCAATGATCTTCTAACCTATTCCAGCTAAATCTAAATACATACAACAAACACTTTCTAAAAATACCCAATTATCCCTACCAGAATCATATGAGCAAATAATGGAAACAAAGTGTAGAGCCAAAATAAACACAGTATTTCATTCTACAAAACACCCTCCCCCACACCCACTATAGCAATTGGTAATAGATAGTAATTATGTACTAATTAGTTCATTTACTATGTGATGTATTTGTATTGTGGCATTTATGACTGTCCTGTTAATGTACATTTTTATGTCTTGTAATTAGAATACATCATGATGTAGAAATGTTAATTTTCAGCCATTGAGTTTGAATCATTAGTTTAAACCTAACTGAGTGTTGAGTGACCTTTTAAGAGGTTGGGAAATGAATTGGTCTTCAGCAAATATAATCTTGGTGTGAGGCCAGGGTACCTGTAAAGATATGCAAGAAGAAATGGGCAATGCTGGTTTTCCTTTGAATTACTGAATCCTTCTGAATTACTTGAGTATTGTCCTGTAGAAAATACAAGCAGTCTTCATGCTGTAGAGAGTGGGGCATCCAGTAGTTGTGCTTAACTATATTAATGTACTTTCACTTGAAATTAAGTCTTGTCTTTAACTATAATAAGGAATTACCTACTTGAAACATAATACTACGGTATTTAACTATGGTTTGCTGATCAAGCCATAGTAGCATAGTTTGCATACCACACTAAGCAAAACCAAAGGAACCATATTATGGCTTAGCATTATGTCTCAATCAAGCCAATGTTTTCAATGTTTAGGATTTATTTTCTAGGAACAGCATTAAAACCCTTTCTAGAAATGCAGACACACTCACAAACTTAGCAGAACATTCAGGGATGAGGTTTGGAGTGATTTGCTGAAGATCCCAAACAATCCTAAGTACAATGAAGATCAGCTTCTACAGGGTCTGTGAATCTGGTTCTCTCTATACGTAAGTCCCAAGGTGTACCTTCTGACTTTCTTTCTCCTACTATTGTATTGTAAGGAACTGCTTGCTGCCTGTTTCTCAGGTTGATCTACTGATAACACCTGTTTACAAAATAATCTTGTCAGGTCATGGGCTCTTTGTTTTTTTTACCTTACCAGATCCAGCCCTCACATCTACAGATAGAACAGCAGATGTTCACGTCATGCTTTACTGCTTGCAGATGTTTTGACTTAAATACCAGTTTTCTCCCATAATTCCTTCTTGCTAATGGCAATGTATATTTGGAATTCTGTGTAGCTTTAGAATTCTTCTTGTCCTCAGTTTGTTATCAAGATCTTACTCATATGAGGAATTCTGTAGACTTACATTTACGTAGAATCTTCTTGAATTTTCATTAAAAAAAATCTCTTCTGGGACTCACCATGAAACATCTTCACCACTACCAGAGCCTGTGTGCTTTAGCAACAAGGCAAGAATTTTGCTGCTTATAGGTTTTACTCTGGCTAAATGACCATTTTTTAATTAATTCTATCTATCTATCTATCTATCTATCTATCTATCTATCTATCTATCTATTGTGTGAATGTGGAGAAATCCAAGATCCAGCGCATCTGATGGTGTGCCGATTATTGATGGAGCCTTGTACTGTCAATGACCTACAGCAAGCTAATGACAAAGCTGTGGCCGTGGCCAAGTTTGATTGGGACACTAAATAACTAACTAACCAACCAACCAACCAGATAACCAACCAACCATTAAAAAAAAAATCTATTCAATTGTGTCTGATTCTGGGAGACTGCCTGGACAAGTCCTTGCAGTTTTCTTGGCAGGGTTGAAAAGAGCAATTGCAGCAACACTAAGGTACTGCAGACAAAACCATTTGGTTCTTAACTTTGACAAATCAAAAATTCTAGTTTTTGCCAAGAGAGCTAGGCAGCATTCCTGGAAAGTCGAAGGGCATAAATTAGAACAGGTCAGTGTACAGCATTTAAATACCTTGGGGTGATCTTCCATTCGAAAGGTACTTGGAATGCACATCAGAACTACGTAGTGCAATCAGCCCTCAGGTCAATGAATGCTATTAAACTTTTTTTTTTTTTTTACACTGGTGGAGGACAATTACTACCTGCTGCTCTAAAACTTTTTGAGGCCAAAATTTTGGCTCAACTGCTTTATGGGGCACAAATAGGAATTTATATGAAGAAGGTGCCGCAGGAAACAGTCCAAACAAAATTCCTGCGACCAATTTTGGCCTCACCGAATGGTACATCAAATGCCCAGTTAAGGCTCGAGACAGGAATGCCGTCAATTCAAGTGAGGGCCTGGAAGCTGATGATAAATTATTGGCTAAAAATCCAATTTTTCCCAGTTGGTTTAACTCCTTTAGTCCTAGCAGATAATTTCTCTTCACCCTGGAAGCAGGCGGTAGAATATAAGCTGACTTCGTACAGAGTCTCTCCTCTATTCTTAACATCATTAGGCTATGATCAAGCCAAACAAATAGTCATCCAAAGAATAAAGGACATGGAGTTCCAGAATGAACTCAATAGGCTTCCACAACATAACAGAATTTGGATAAACGGGCGTATGGGAACCAGCAAGATATCTCCTAAGTTTAACATTTCCTAAGTTGAGAATCGCATTCTTTAAAGCCAGATTCAATGTTCTCCCCTCTGCACTACTTCAAGGCAGATACAACGAAGTCCCCACAGCTGAGTGTATCTGCCCATGCAGTGAAGAAGAAATAGAAACCATTTTACATGTACTGCTACAGTGTAAATTATATAGGGCTATCAGGTCAACTTACATTTTGCCCCTAATAGAAAAACTCCCTGGGTATCCAGATAATTTTTACGTGAACTATCTACTTCAGGATTTAAAACCTTACATTACATGTACAGTTGCCAAATTCTGTGTTGCTGCAATGAAAATAAGACAAATCCAGACAAAGAAATAACTCCCTATTTTAAAAAGTACTTTTAAATTTGAAATATTTTCATTGATAAGTTGTCAGGGGATATATATTTTACTTTTATTTTATAAGTTCTTACCATATAATTTCTAATGTTTTAGGCTCGCCCCATGAGGTAACAAATGTATTAAGACAGTAATAGCAGAATGAATGCTGTATTATTATGTGATATATTTTGTTAGTTTGTAGTTTATTATTGTATTTCTTGATTGTACTTTGTTTTTTCTTTTAAATTTTGCTGGTCATTGACCGAATAAATACAAAGAAGTTTTCTTGGCAGGTTTTTCAGAAGCGGTTTGCCATTGCTGTCTTCCTAGGGCTGAGAGAAAGTGACTGGCCCAAGGTCACCCAGCTGGCTTTGTGCCTAATGTGAGACTAGAACTCACGGTCTGCTGGCTTCTAGCCTGAGGCCTTAAGCGCTACACCAGACTGGCTCTCTAAATGACCACTAATTAGTTGCAAAATCTTCCCAAAGTTAGTGTTTCCCATTCTTCCACAAGCCAGTAGATTAAAAACATTTCTGAATAAGGGGATATTGAGCATGCATTAATGGCTTTGAACTGAAGTGGAACATTGGATTTCAGAAGATTAGGAAGCCATATGCAGAGCTCACTATGAATTGCAATGGACTACATTTTCTTTATAATGTATATTTTCCAACATTCCTCTTTATAGAAAAGGCCTCTTTAATTTTTGGAGGCAGAATTTAGCCACAGAATTGTTTGCAGCTGGCCTTGAGGATCAGGACTTAGCCTCCCTTGAATAATTGGGATCAGGTTGTGGTCATTTCAGTCATTATACCAAGGTGTTCCAGGTATTTAGTCAATTTCTAAAAGCAGATGGGACAGAGGCAGGGAGAGTTGTGTGGAAGAACAGTGATGCACATTGATTGAGAAGACTGTTGAAAGTTAAAAAAAAGCTATTTGTTAATCCTTCTACTATTTCCTGGCATGCTTCTGCATCTTAGGCTAGAGGTAGGCAAATAACACCCCACAAACTATATATGTCTCCTCAACCTCATTTGTTATGGCCCATAGAATTTCTCAAGATCATTTAATCTTGCAATCTTATAGTAAGATACTAAATAATTATTTTCCAGACAAATGTAGAAATAAAACATTGCATTAAGCCTTCAAAAAGCATGAGGGCTATGTTGCACTTTAGATTCAAAAGCTAAAGTGAGCACCTATCTGCAGGCCTTAAATCAAGTATGTTTTCTCAGGATAGTGCTGAAGCCATGAAGGACAGCTGTGTGATCCTGGAAAAAATATAGCTGCTGTAATGAGTTTTAAGGGATGAAGGTTTGATATGAATTTGTATTACAGTTTTATTTGTATCTACTATTTTTTACGTGTATGTTTATAATGATTTTTATTTTATTTTATTTCACATTTGATATGGTCAAAAGACTAAATCAATAAAGTATCTAATTATTTGTACTAACTGATTTTAATATGTGCTAATTCAGAATAACCCCAATTGATAGTTATTAAACTGTACTTGAATTCTGAAATCCTAGGCTAGTATGCAAAATAGTTAGAAATATTAAACCATGAAAAGTCCTAAATGAAAAGTAAATAGAAGTACTGTAAAAAATGAATAAAAACAAGGTATGCATGATATTTCTTCAAATTCTTTTGTATATTTTGTCATTGTGTAAAGAAAAGTGGTATAGTCAGTCCTCTTTATTTCCACATAGTTTCCACATGAAAAATATATACATCATTCTATACACAGACATACATATACTGTATATTGGCTAAAAATGAGTGGGGGGAATGTAAGAATCTGTTTAGTGGAGTAGCTGATGCAATGTCAAACACAGATAGAAGGAATAAAGAAAACTAATAATAGAAGGATCTGAATATGAAAAATCCCTGGCACCAAACCTTTGTCTTGAAAGAGAAAGCAGAAAGATGTTATCACACATGGATTCCAGCTTCCCTTTTGTTGAGATGTGAATAAATTCTCCAGAAATGAAATGCCTTTCACTTTATCTGGGCAGATAGACTTTATTCCCTTTTCAAATTAGTCATTTCTGCTGTGCATGGCTTCTCCTGCCTTTGTGTGTGTGTGTGTGCGCGTGCTGTAATTGAAACTTCAATAATTGATGTCACATTTTACATATTTATTTCCTGTTAAGAAATAGTTGATACAACACAGCCTGGGAATGATATGGATGGTGGACAGAACAATTTTCAGGGAGGATATAAACTTTTCTCTGTCTTCACCTTTTGATAAAAGTAATTTCCTATTAAATAGGAAATAACATATGTGATAGTTTACGTACAAAATGTTATTTACTGAATAGCTAAACATTATGCATGAACAGTGAATTGTGGATAAGTCTCAAAATTAGGGCTGTATGGTGCTTTGGACTCAGGATATGTGGGAACAGAAATCTGTAGCTCTTTAAAGCAGCCATATCTTTTCCCAGGACTACATATGCTCCAAAGCACCTTATTGGGTTCAGATATGAAGCATTACATGGTCCTATCAAAAAATAAAATCTAATGAACCTTAATGGGAATATTAGAAAAAAACATGCTTACCAGTTTCACTGTATTCTCTGCAAATCTAAGATGGTTATCCTATTAAAAATATTTTAGGAAAAACAATAGTATTCCTTTAGGGTAAATACCTTATGTATCTAAATGTTGGGTTCCTAAAATTATTTTTGTAAAGAAATGGAGATTGAGATTCAAATAATGTCCTATGGAAGGCTGTAGTCCATTATATGCATAGCCTTTCACTATAAAATGAGTATTTCAATTCTTAACTGTATCTCTGTACCTCAGACTGTTACATGCCTTTGGACTACTTGAGCACAATAACAAAGAGGCAGAATTGACATTTGTATTGAAAAAGAAAAAGGTAACATAACTGATTTGCAATAGATTCTGATTTCAATATGTGTTTGCCAAAATCCAATTTCTGCGTCCTATTAGCAGCAAATATTGATTAAGGTAAACCAAAGAACACTTGAATTAGACTGAGGTCTAATTAGCTGCAAGTATTGGGAGAGCCCAAAGATTATCAGAAATGAATAGCAACAAGCTTATAAACTAAGCCTCAGCAAGATCAATGAGATAACTGATAGTGAAGGCAGGAGGTTCCTGATTTGTCTGTTCTATAACATTTTGCAAAGCAGAAAACGTAGATAGAAGACTGGAGCTGATTGGTGTCCGTGTGTGAGTTGGGGTGAGCTATTATATCACCCAAACTGTTTGGTGGATAAGGACCAATGTTCAAAGACGCTCATGGGATTCCCAGATAAGGTCGATTCTTTATGCCCTAAACAACGTTAGAAACCTTTTATTTCCTGCTATTGGCAACAGTACTAAAGTTAGTGAACTTAGTGTTAGTTATTCAACAACAAATGAAGAGAATGTGAAACATTAAAAAAAAACTGATGGCCTTCCTTTGTGATGCTTATTGGACTTTTTGGCTTAGAAACTATAACTGCATTTTCTGGTTCTCAGTGAGAATTACTTAAAATGCAAATTATTGAAGTTTGTAGACTCATGCTTTAGAGATTATGAAAGGACTGTATTTTTCATTCTGATTAAGCAGCTTTGCAGCTAATAGTTATTAGGATGCCTTAATAGAACCATTTTCAAGCTCACTCTATCCAAATGTATTAGGACAGCAGCTCCCTGAATTTCCAGGTTGCCTTAATAAAAATTGGAGTCCAGCAGGGAAGTATGGGAATAATCTGAATAAAGCCCTGAGCATTAAAAAATGCATGATCCTAGAAGAAAATATCCTCAGAAACTGGTTGTAAAGTCAGAGGCTGCAGAAAAGTATCTCTAATTGGAATAGGAGTGACAGAAGACAATATCTTATCATCTTGCTTCAGAACCATATTTTTCCCCTAGAAGAAAGGAGCAGGGCTCCAAGCCAGAGTATGAGACAACAAAGTTTAATATAAACTAAGTTGTATGTGATAATGGATAGACTATAGACCTAAAGTAGCCAAAAAGTATTATGGGCTTCACTGCTTGAGAAAGAGGGGATGCAGGTTTTTTACTACCATGAATCCAAAAATTTCAGGTGAAAGGGGAGGAATGGCTGCATATCAGGTAGTTTGGAGAAAGGGTTGTGAGAGTGGAGTAAAATTTAGCATACCCATTAATTTTACAAGTGGGGAGCCTGGCAGGCCTATTGTGTCGGTTTGCAAAAAGCAGCTAATAGATTTACAGAATGCTTCTATGAAACACTGGCGTAGGTGCCGTTACTGGAAAATAGAACAGAGCTAAAACAATGTGAGGTGATCATTTCACTGGCCTTTAGCATAAAATTCTTTGCAAGGCAGTATTCCATGGTAACCCATAAGATTGAGGGCCTTGGCACATGGCATTTAAGAAGTTAAGACCATTTTAGGATTAGATTAAGCAGTAATTAGATTAAATATTCTATGCTAAGCAATCAAATGTTTATATGCATGATTTGGTTGGAATACACGAAATGTAGCAACATTAATTGCCAAAAATTAATGGGTGAGAGAGGAAAATCTCAAAATAATGAGAGCAGAAGCTTTATATAAGGGCTTTAATCATATTACATATATGTGACTAAATAATATAGAATGGAATTGTGGTAATCTTTTAGGATTGCTTTAACCTTTAACCATCTTTTTAAATATTTGATATATGAATGCCCTCTTATTATACTCATGGAGAATACAATAATGATGATGAAGGGCATTAAGTGTAGTTTTAGCAGGACAGCTGGATTATTGTTCCTTTCCTGTAATCAAAATTTTATCTCATAAATTCTTTTGAAGAGAATAAAAATAATTGCATATTTCCGAGATATCTTTATTCCAAACAAAATAGAGCTAGTATCTTCCTCACAGTAAGATGAATGCCTCCTTGGGTGCCTGCATAACAAAACAACAATTCTTCCCCAGCAGAAAACTTTAACAAGACATTAAACTGTTTCTGAAATTCTGCTCTTCAGGAATCAAGAGAGTGTGTGTGTACTAGAACTCTTTCCAAGCGACATTTTAAGGGAGATTCTGCCTGAACAGTCAAAGATACCTGGGTGAGACATGACCTTTTCAGCTCATATTTATTGTGTCTTTCCAAATACACATCAAATTATGTACAGCACCTGTCAACATGTCAGTGGGCCACACAGGCACTGAGTGGGAAATGGCCTCTAATTCTGTGCTGCATCATTTCCACAGAGAAGTCAGTCTTGGAAGGAAAAAAAGAAATGGCAAAAAACACAAGCAAGCCAGAAAACTAGGCTGGGATGGGGGAATGGGATTTCATTGTTTTCTTCTCCCCACTTTAATTTGCTCAAAGTTTCTCCTGCTCTGAAACACGGTTCAACTTTCCTAGTTTGAGCTCCATTGCTTTCTCTCTGCCTGAAAATTGGGGTTGTTTTTGCCAGGTAATTAGTGTTCTATTTTGCCGTCATTTTCTGTGTTGTTTTGCGTGATCCGTTCAGCTGCTCTGAATTTGTAAGGGATGGCAAAAATGTGAGGAATGGTATACAGAACACTCAGATTCCAGCATGTCAGTGGGTATCATACAATAGCCTGTGAGAATGCTGGAGAGCTCTGGATCTCTAGGATCCATAGTAGTGGCAGCATTTGTGAGCTGAGTATATTTATTTCTTGCTCAGCTGGGGTATAGTTCAAAAAAAGTGCATATTTTTTAAATGCTGCAGTTTTCTGAAGTTTTCAGTCCATTATCTATTTGCAGGAACTCCTGCCTCCCTGTGTATCCCAGCTCTTGAACTTCAGGTTTTTGAAGAGGAATGGTGGCTTGATGGCTTTTCAGTTCATCTTCATAGGAATCACTGCAAACCAATGCACAAAACCTAAAATAATGAAGTCGAACTGAGGAAGCAATTTATTTTATTTTTCTTTTGCATGGAGAGGAAGTGAATGGATTTTTTTTTCAGGAGTGCAGCATCTCAGAGTGAGTCCTTTGATTCTTTAGTGCTTAGTTTCAGCATTGCAGAGTCAGTAAAAATGAAGGTGGTATCAGTATGGTGGAACTTTAACTGAGGTCAGAACAGAAGGGGAGAACTTTGTTGTCTGAAAAACATCGAACAGAGTTGCAACAACCATCCAACAACCAGAGTTGCAATATCATGGCAATGTCATAGCAAAATTGTAGAGATAATTTGGTGATGTTTCAGTTAAACTGTGGAGAAGATGTGATGATGCCTCCCTATCAGCTAGATACTGAAAAAGCCCATCTGCTCATACATCCTGTTACTTTTAGCCCATTCGAACCACACAACTAGCCATCCTGGGAATGTTTCAGCACCTTCTATGCATAATCCCCCTTGGACAGAGAGAGGAAGGTATTAGAACCTAAAGACTGTGGCATCCATGTCTTCTAGTGTTCAATTCATATTGAACTGTACATTGCTTATTACTACATTTAGTCAAGTTCACAAAGGGATAAAGGAGCTATAGAGCCTTTCTAGAGGGAGGTTTGATGAGAGGACCCAAATCTCTTTTTTGGCACAAAGGTTGAAGTGGAGGAGAATCAACTTCCTAGCATCACAAATTTATCAGATTTCAAATCTGTCCATGGTGGTAACATCTTCTGGTAGCAGATTCTGTTCTATAATTCTGTACTCTATGGAAAAATACTTCTTTGTATCTACTGACTGCCCCATTATTTAATTTTTATTGGGTGTTAATGACCTGCATCGATAGTGCTACATTACAGTAATTGCATTAGGCAATAGCCCTAAGAATATATTTTGAACAATAAGTTCTATTGAAACACAAACATTTTCCTAGTAAATTTGCTTAAGATTGTGCTTTACAAAGCAGAGTGGGATCACGTTCCAGCACACTTAAGCCAGGATGTTTCAGCAGTGGCATGTTAGGAGATGGCAGGGAAGGAGGGCCGCACTGACAAAAGGAATGTTACAGCATTGTGATGCAGTCCCTGATCCTTTTCTGCTTGCATCATGACATCATATCCACACCCCAAAAGGGGTAGAGCTTGCAGTGTTATTTTGAAGGAAGCAGCAACATCCTGCAGACTGCTGTGTTTCAGTCAGCTTTGCTTAAGCTTGTGGCTGTGCCCATGTTTGTACTCAGCCATAAAATAATTTATTTTATTTGTATTTAATGTACTATGTGAATCCAAGCATTGTAGTTTATAATGTATAGTTTTGGGCTTACTTTGTTGTGTGAACTCAAACACTGTAATTTATTCAGTCAATGTGGTGAAACAAACCATGATCAATGCGAAATATAAATCCAATCTGTGCTGAATTGGATCTTGGTGCCCTTTAGTTTGGGTTTCACTTTTCCCTATGTTATACTTTTGTGATTTGATGAAGGAAGAATCAGAGCTTCTGTGTTCTAATATGGCATTGAATGTTAACATTCTGAATTTCCTTTTAAATTAAGAAGATCTTGATTCTTTTGTAAGAGCTGCAAGTCCAGTCTCTGTAGTACATGGATGGTAAACCTTTGAGAATCCAAGGGCCATAAAATGAGTGAGGCCATATCAAACATATGAGTGTGACTGGGTTTGGGAGGAAATTTTGTGGAGTTTTGTTTTAAATCATATTATGCCTATTTTAGGGCATATAATATTATGTTCATGTGTTTCTATCAGACCTTCAAGTAGTCCAGATCAAGAAACAAGCATGACAGGGATTCCAGGAATGTTCTTTACTGTAGTATGGTAGAATAACAGAATTTTGAAAGCCTGATCAAGTTTTTGCCTGTCCCATCTTATACTTAACAAAATCAAGGTGAGGTTATTTTGAGTTTCTTTCTCATACTTGCCTCTTTCTTAGGACTGAATAATCCTTTTTACAAAGCCACCCCCTTGGTGGCTGACTCATCCCTTCCCTATTCTCAAGGTTAACTCTACATTCCTTCAGTTTCCTAGCTCAAAATGGCAGGAAATTGTCAATTTTCAAGAGAGGGTCTCTAAAAGCAATCAAAAGGATCTTGGATTATGGGTTGCCCATTTCTACTGTACTATGTATAAAACAAAGCTTGAAAGGAACTCAGTGTTTATACCGAATTGCCTGCCCTTTCAAGATCTGAAAGCTTAAATTACTGTATTGGATGATACCAAGTTCAAAAACAGAAGGAAAAGAGGAAGACTAGTATGAGTCTTCCTTATGACTACCGTAAGTTCATTAGCACTCAGCATATTTAGGGTATTAAGCAGATTTGGCCCATGCTGAGGCAGCTCTGAGGAATACATTCTCCAACTCTAATTTCTTCTGTCAGGAGCCTGATTAACAAAGACATTTAAATAATGTCACTGCACTCTCTAATGATCTGATCCCATTTTCTCTTTTGTGTGGCCACTAAAAGCATTCCCTCCTCCTCCCCCAACTTGGCAGATTTGACCTCCATTTCTTAATGGTGTCGACCAATGATACTTTGAATTATTTTTCTGAATATGAATTTTGTGTTGAGAAATTAGCAGAGGTTTTTGTCACTGTGGCTGATAAAAGCACAATATTGCACTGGCTTTAATAACTATCCTTTCTGTTGATAGGTTGATGAGTTTCTCAAAGCCTCCATTAGAGACCTTTGTTTTCAGAAGCTGCCTTGGGTTTTTTTTTTTTAAAGAAAAGGGTTGATGTGCTGATCCCAGAATGAGAAATACTGAAACACTGACATGGTAATTATTATATAGGATCAGCAGGTAAGAGACGAAGGAATATGTTACCTCTTAAGTTATATGTAACTGTTCTTCATACTAGGACTGCATATCATGTAAAGTCATAATGTAGTTTGTTTCATATGGGTTTAGCATACTGTGTGACTCCAGCCTATTGAGTTTATTCAGCCAATGAATCAAGATTACACTTGTTGCAGAATGTGGATCCAGCCATCAAATAGGCAATGAACTCTTAGCTACAGTTGCTGATGCAAACCCTAAAAACTTTTAATCCATCAGTGTGAATGCTGTTCAATAATGTCTTAATCTCATTTTTGTTGGTGTGTGGGAATACAAAAGAGGGTAGCTGTTGAGGGCATGCAAGGCCACAGTCTAAGGCCAGACTGATTTTGGATATCTGGGATTTGATATACCTTGAATCCTAGGGGCTGAGACAATCCTCATAAGGAATTTTGAAATGGCACTCAGGGAATTGATTTGAGCCATGCCCAGTGAGTAGGTGGATCCACAACGACCTCTCATACTGGAAGGGCCCTAATTCCATGCAATACTTCAACTTCTCCTCAGCACTGAAATTAGGGTAGCAAAAATACTCTTCTTTTCCTCTCCCAACATATATATCTTACATATGTGTAAATGTAAGATTCTGTAGTTTTTCTAGATTGGACTGAACAGTATACCCTCTGACACATGAACGAAAAGTCAACACTACTGTACATGATAAACAAGTCTGAGTCTTTATGACGTCTGGAGAAGTCCTCATAAAATCTCAGCTGGTATAAGTTGAATCAAATGACTATACCAGCCCTCGAAACCTTAGCCACAACAACTGTTATTATCAAAAGTCTTTTAACAACCAGCCAGTGTTCTTTGTCTCTAAAATAATATTAGATGCCCTTTGATATTTGGCTGCATTTGAGCCAGCTGGCAAACTCTAAATCTAACATCTGGCAAGAGATGAAAAAGAAACTAATTTTCAAAAGAACTTCCCATCTGGGAAAGTATATGATTTTATTGTATAACTTTTCTGTAGGAAGATATGATTTAAAAAAAAAAAGAGAAAGAGTGAACTGGAATCATGATCTTACTGTTTATATTTCTTAACTTTAATGTACAGTGGTGCTTAAATATTTGTGAACCCTTTGGAGTTTTCACTATTTCTGCATAAATATGACCTAATATGTGATCTGTCCTCCACACAAGTCTTAAAACTAGATAAAGAGATCTCAGGTAAACAAATGAGTCTAAACCATTATATTTCTTCATTTATTTGTGAGGAACATGATCTGCCAGCCTTACCAGGTAGACCAGACAGGAAACATGACCAGATGAGCTAATTCCACTTTACTGTAGGGCTAATTAACAGAATCTTGCAAGTCTGAAAGTATATCTCTCCCACCGTCTCCTTTACAGCCTAAGAAACTAAGGAGGGCCTCTTCCGAGCCTCTTGCCCCACCCACTATCCTGCTACAGACTATGCTGTCTCTTATCTGACCATTCCCCGGGCAGTGCCCCTGGGCCCAGTCGCCCAAGGTCATTCCCACATACCATTATATCATCCTCCCCTTCAGACTCATTCCCCACTCCCAAGGTCCCAGGGGAAACTGATTGTGGACTATGCAGCTGTGTCACTCCCCTCTTCTGCTGGTAACTCTCTGAGATCACACAAGACATCCCATAAATCAGGTGATTGCCACCCTGCCATTGGGAATCTGTTGGTCTCCCCCCCTCATGTCCTATATGCCTGACGTGGAAGGAGCTGGGTCATTTCCCATGCCCCCTACTTGGTCTCTTGCTATCCCTGAGGCGCCCTCCACCTCATAGAAGAACTCCTCCTGTTCATCCTGGTCAGTGCCAAACTCCTGCCACGCTGGAGGTTGTTGAGGATGGGGTTTGTTAGGGTATTGGTTGTGACAGTGGTGCACCAATTGCAGTGCATGCATATCCATTGCTGCCTCCCATGACCTCTCTGACTCTGGGTAGCCTTTCCAACGTATCGAGTATTCAACATGCTTCTCTCTGTGTCTAGAGTCTAGCACCACTTCCACCTCGTACTCCTCCTCTCCATTTACCAGTATGGGAGGGGTGGTGCTGTTTGTGAACGCAGAGTGCAAGGGGGTGCCTCTTTCACTAGCAAAGACTGATGGAATACAGGGTGAACCTTCATTGATGCTGGCAATTGCAAACAGAAAGCTATTGGGTTTATTTGCTTAGTCACTGGGAAAGGGCCAATAAATTTTGAGTCTACTTTCTTGGAAGGTCTCGTGGAAGTCAGAAACTTTATAGAAAGCCAGACCAAATCCCCTTCTGCAATACTAGCTCCCTCTTGTCTGCATGCATCTGCTGCTTTTTCGTACGCGGCCTTTACTAGGTCTAGCTGTTCCTTTAAGAGGCTTTGGGCTGCTTGCCTCTTGTGCAGGAAATCTGCAGTGCAAGGAACAGCACTTTGTTGCTTGGTTGCTGGTAAGACTCATGGGTGGAATACATAAGTTGCCTGGATTGGGGACATACTGATAGAGGAGTGTGTTGCATTATTGTAAGCAAATTCAGCAAGAGGTATGAGATCAGTCCAGTTGTCTTGCTAGTATGAAATATAGCATCTTAAATATTCCTGCAACAGTTGGTTAACCTTCTCAGATTCTCCGTTGGTCTCTGGATAATGCAAGGAAGACAAATGGATTTTAATATTTAATATTTTCAAGAGGGCCGTCCAAAATTTGGAAGTGAACTGACTTCCTCTGTCTGAGATCACATGATTGACCAATCCTCTATATCTAAAGACATGGTCCAAAAAGAGTTGAACTGTTTCCTGTGCAGTTGGGAGGCCCTTGCAAGGAATAATATGAGCCAATTTGGTAAATAAATTCATTACCATTAGTATGCTAGTATATCCCCACACTGGGGGAAGATTGGGTTAAGGTTAGGGTTATGATAGATAGATAGATATAGAATTGTAACTGTTTATTGTTGTGATGATATATTTTATTTTACTTTTTCTATTATACTTTTCTCAATTTTTAAGCAACTGTCATTTTTTATAATGTATGTATCTGCATGTTTTTTTTTCTTTTTCTGTTATTATCTAAAACAATAAAAATAATTTAAAAATATCAGACTTTGATAGTGAATACCCAGAATTCTATTCTTTAAATAAGGCAGGACCTCCCACACTCACACCTGATTATCATTCCACTGACTGAAACACCTGACTCTAATTTCCCTTTCAAATGAACTGATAATCCTAGGGGTTCACATACTTTTGCCACATACAAATATGTAGCTTTGGAACATTTTCCTCAATAAAGAAATGAACAAGTATAATGTTTTTGACCTATTTGTTTAATTGGGTTCTGTTTATCTAGTTTTAGGACTTCTGTGGAGAACAGATCACATACTAGGTCATAGTTATGCAGAAATACTGAAAATTCATAAGGGGTCACCAACTTTGAAGCACCACTGTATAATATAATACATCCAAACATTCAGTATGGCAAACCTAACTTTATATTATTATATTTGAAGATAGTTCTATAAAACTATTCCAAATATTTAATGTACCACATTTCCAGAATGTCTGTCTGCCTGTCTATCTAGTTTGTGAAGCTACCCAACTCCATGACAGCTCTGGGAGGTATACAATATTAAAAACAGATGGAAACAAATATACAACAAAGAAAAATGCTGACCATCTAGAAAAGAGCAAAACAAACAACATGCCCAGACGCCATCCTACCTAGCCCAAGGCCTGGGTGAAAAACAAGGTTTAAATGAGGTCAGAACAGGGGCAGTTTAGGGGGGATGCTGTTCTAGAGGGCAAGTGCTGGAATGTTGGGATTTTTCTAAAGCTATGGCATCTAAGGAAAACAGGTATGGGCAAACTGCAACTCCTTGGCCGAAGGAAGCCCACAAACCTCCAGCAGCGGCTGGAGTCTATTCTTGGCGCAGTTTCCAACAGTGCTGAGACAATAGACAAATGAACACAGCACAGTAAGTCTGGAATAGGCTTGAAATAGTTAACCCTCAGCTACTGGATTGTTGCTCATGCCTGGAGTAAGGCAGAGAACTGTCTCCAGCAACCTTGTTTGGGTTCACTCGTTGTGCTTGTTTTGCTTAGTTTTAAAATATTGTGCAAGGCCTGACCATTGTGTGTTATTCAGTCAACCACACAAGCCCCTGTGGCTTAATGCAAGGTGTAAATCAGGCCATGTTCAGTAGATAGGAAAGAGAAGGGGCTACATGTATAGGATAAAATGGGCATGGTGGTAAATATTCCCCCCTCCCATTGAAAACCTATTAATAGAAATTTATTTCTGAATAGGCACTCAAGGAACTAAAGTACCTTATAGACTAGGACAAGCCCAACTGAGACTTGACTGGGAACAGGAAGCATTGATACTGCTCTTCTTTCCAATAATTTATATAGTGGGTCTTTCTGAACTTGTGGGCCAGAGCCATGAGTTCAAAGAAAACAGGCTATTTCCCAGCTTTACTCATTTTTGCTTCTACTCTTTGTTGTTATTATTTCTTGCACAGTTCTTACATGTGTTCAATCCTTCTAAATTTGGGATGTCCATGTGTGACCAACATACAGTCCTTAAAGAATATGTTATAAAACTAAATCCATTTTTGTTTGTTTGTTTTCAAACCCAGTATGGGTTTCAAATTCTTCCCCTTGTAACATTCTTCTCTGAGCCTTTTATATTTCATGTTTTATCTCCTTCCTTTATAAATAAAAAAGCTTATAATCTTATCATAAGAACATTATGCTTGGACACTTTAAATTGTTACCATTTTTCATTTCTTCATATTATATTGAAACAGATTGCCGTTCTAATACCAGATGGATCTAGCCATTGTACTAACTTTATTAAGTTCACAATAAAATCTTTAACATAATACTCACTGACGGCAGGTCTTCAAGAAGAATAGAAAGCTCATTATTTTAAGCTTGGTTATCTGAATTCACCCTGGGTTGGTATGTAGTTATCTGATGTAGTTCTCACCCCTGTTTATTGAACTATTCAAGATTATCATGTTTTAGATCCCCTATAGGCTGTTTAGATAAATACAACACATGAAGACCATGCCATTTGTTTTTCCTTAAAAAAAAGAGAGTTTCACCCCCATCCTTGTCTCACTGCAGCTGTAAGGGACTGAATGAGATCATTTGTTTGGTCTGCACACTGCAAGTTTTGCTCATTTAATGGTTTCCTAGTCCTATTTCTTTGGGGGCTGAATTTTTCAAACCGTTTGTTTTGTTAGTGTTCCAAACCAGTTTGCTGAGACTTATTGAAGGCTGATTCTGGCAGAAACTCTATTAGGATTCACATCCGAACACTTGAGTTCCACAAGGGCAAAGGAAGCATCACTTGTCACCAATTTCTGCTGAACATTTAAGCAGAAGTGACATTTACTAGGGCTTGTTTGGAAGATTTATTAATGCAATATATCCTTGGCAAGAATAGCTGCTTCAGTAAACGTTATGCTTCAACACGTAACTACAGGCAGGAATGCAGGAAGATTCACTAGCACTTAGTCATCAGAATGAAAGCAAATATTTAGTAGACATTTTATTAAAGACATGCTTTCACTTCTGCTCTGTTCCACGTGGATTAACTTAACATCTGTTGTGTGGAGAAAGTGAATCCATGACATGTTAATTGCTGAGATGCGTGTTTAACTTTTAAGCAAAGGTACCCTTTTAATATCTGGCAAACTGCATTGGTTTGAATAAATAGTTCAACAATAATAAGAACAGTACCATCTTGATAGTTTAAAATATTATTTTTAATTTCCCTGTCATACTTTTCAAGTTGCATCTAGAATATATCCAAATGTGTTATAATTCTCTGTAAAAGATCACTTTTTGAACATTTTATTTTAGCAGTATTCAGATCATTTTGTTTGTTCTTGTGAAAGGGGAATAAACGCCCTACAAGTTGACTACTTTATCACAGTTTAGCTACAGGATGTTAGAAAATCTCAGCAGGAGTTATACTCCATCTTGAGGTGCCATAACATTGATATTCATTATCCCAGAATGAGGGATGGGGATGCAAAGGTGTGGCCATCAGGATTTGCCTCCATTTCTGCTTGATCTTTCCACTGGAGAGAAAAGAGACACAAATCACCTACTCTGTATCAGAGGATCCCAACCTGAGTTTTCTGGCATGCCCATGACCTTCCCCACTGCCTCAGAGACACTCAGGAATTTTTAACAGACTGTAATTTTTAATGTGACAGAAGGGGAAGTTAATAATTGAAAAACATGCTGGAGAGAATGCTAATTCCTGTATTTACTTTTAATTAAATGCAAATGCAAATGAAATGAAATCCAACCTAGTTTTCATCCTTGAGTGCAGTTCAAAGACCAAGTGCTGTGCACCCTCCTTCTAGACTGTGTGACATGCAAAGCCATGAAAGGGACAAGAATTCACTTCTGCAGTGCTCTTAGTCCTTGCTTTGGAGAAGAAGCCTAAATAGCGGAACATAGCTAAAATTGTGGTGGAGTAATTAAAGGATTGACCTAGAACTGAGGAGAGCCAGGTTCAAGTTCACTCTCAAAAATGGAAGTTCAGTTGATAACTTGGGTTAGACACTCTTTTTCAGTGCAACCTACCTTAGAGGATATTTGTGGGAATTGTGAGTTAGGTCTAAGGCTGATAAAACGTCTAGCAGTTATCAAAAGAGTGGACTAAAGCAGATTGTTCCTCCTTCACAAAAGAGGGCAATCTCCTCCCCTTGACATCAAAAAATCAGGAGAAAACTGTCCGAAGATCACATATGCTGTATATACATGTCTTGTTTGCAAGTAGAGTACTAGCTGTTGTAACCGTAACATTTTGTCTAATCAATACTTGTAATCAGAGCTGCTAAATTCTTGTTCTTGGATTAAATGTTTCCAGTGAAGGGTGATCCTTGAGTAAGCTTGAGTTCCTAGAGAACAGGCAGAATATAATTCACATACATACATAACACTTCACTGTTGCTTGGTAATAAGACTAGCTAGGGCCTGCCAGACTAAAGTAGAAACTAGTATGGGTTTTTCTCCAGCCCAGATTAATTTGAAATTTGAATAGTAGTATCGTGCTACATTTTTGTGACTTTGGATTTTCAGAATTAGCTTTGCAATTGAGAAAAAAATAGCTTATTTGGCAGTAATGGCTGAAAACAAGGTAACAAGGACCAAGTATACACCTCTGATTACATGCTATACAGGAAGCAATTCAAACTGCCTGGCATGTTGCAGCTGCAAAATGCTGTTCTGCAACAAAGACTATTGTCATTTCAGGTGTCCAGCATGAGATATCTTCTCCGTGACACACAGACTATCAAGGGAAACAACATTTCTGAAAGGCATTGCTAAAGCTTAAACTGTAACATAACAAAGACTTCGCTTTTTTAAGAAACAGAATTAGTAGGGAAGAGAGGTAAAGCAAAAGTTGTTAACTCTTTGCATTATTTTCTAGCTCAAAATTAGTCTCTCTTAAGCCAATTTTCACCCACAGGGGAAAGGCATTACAAAGAGTTAGGAATATGTTTGAAATACATTGGGGACCATGGGCCCCAAAAGTCATAACTCACCATAGTTGAATTAGATATGTAAATAGGAAAAATATTCTGTTGAAAAGAGAGAGACAATTTAACCACCTCAGAAAAAAAAGTCTGGGTTTGTTGAACATCCTTTATGATGAGGAGATAGAACAGTTGATGCCTCACCCAAGGTTTGAAATGGACTGTTTTGGCTGATAGTTTATATAATTTCATAAGCAAGTGTTTCTTTTAACTTATGAAGTGAAGGAGGACATAAATACAGGATAGGGTAGAAAATGACCCAACATTTTAAGTTGCTCAAGACTCAAGTAAACTTGGATTACTCTAAAATATTTGAGGCCCAGCTTTTCATACTCTCTACTTCTGAAATGTATGTGCCAAAAGCACTGTACTGTTCTTGAAAAGCATTCATGGTTCTTTTTTTTTAATCGTATGGCATAGCAGTTCGGTGTTCATGCAGCTTTCTTGCTGGGAAATCCTTGTGAGGTCCAGCAGCAGATGTGTAGACTATTTAGCTGTGACAAGTCATGTTGCCTGGTGTGCACCACGAGGAGGCTAGTCCACATTGCACTGAGTTGGGTTGAGAGAAAGTGACCGGCCCAAGGTCACCCAGCCGGCTTTCATGCCTAAGGCGGGAGTAGAACTCACAGACTCCTGGTTTCTAGCCCAGAACCTTAACCACTAGACCAAACTGGCTCTTGCATTTGTGGTTGACTTCTGGTTTAACAGTCCTTTTTCTGTTTGTCTATAATTGAAGCCAGGCCATTGACTTCAGTTTCCCAGTAGCTGTTCAACCATGAAACAGACTGCCTCAAAAAATGATGGCCCCACCTTTGTTGAAATGCTAAACAGAAGCTTGGGATGCTCCAGTAGTGGATTCCAGTCCTGGGCAGGGACTGGACAATATGACCTCCAAAGATCATTTCAGCCTTTATATTCTATTACTCTATGGTTCTAAGTTGCTCTCTTTTGCTTTGTTGCTTTTAAAGCAAAAATGTCTATAACTTGCTTGTGTTTTTTAGGCAGCACTACAAATAAAAATTCTTACAAGATTTAATATCTCTCCCCCAAAGAACCTGATGGGAGAGTCCTTGATGTACAGCTCCCTATGATTAATAGGCAGATTTGATTTCATTTCAGGTGCTGTTGAAATTCCATGCCCAGATATTTATTCTCTTGTATCAATATTCTACAATGGTGCTTTTCTTGTAGTGACATCTGGTGCCTATATACTGCACTACAACATGTAACATTGGTTTATAAAATATGAATAAGAGACAGTCCAGTTTTTATGGCTAATACTTATCCTCCCTCTTCCTTCTTATGAGAAACAGGGCATTAACTAATTCCAAAATGGATGATATAGAAGAATTAAACATAAAATAATTTTTGTGCGACAATTAATATTTAGGTATATTCAACAAATTACGTTTGTGAGCTAGATAGATGAATTAAACACTGAAATAAAAGAAAAATATTTGAAGATACAAGCATCATATGTAGGCTTTAATATATATAAGCAGCTGTACAGATCATTCTTCTTTATTCTAATACTCATGATCTGCTGTATACTAAAAAAATAAATCCAAACAAATAATTCTTTTATTTATTGCATTTGTATCCTCCTACAATCTGAAAACTCTAAGTTCATACAATATAAGGAAGATATTAAAAAATCCATGTGTTTAAAAATTACAGCTTAATCTCTAAATCATACAGTCAGAAAACCCATAGGCATAATAAAAATAAGACCAACAGAATTAAATATAGATATAAATATGAAAGCTAGGTAACATCATTGGAACACCCTCTGAAATAAATAGCATAGTTTTCAACAACTTCCTGAAAGCTATCAAGGAGTGGGCCAGCCTGATCTCCACTAGGAAAAAGTTCCAAAGCTGCCATTGAGAAGTAGCACCTTCTAGCTTCAGCTTCTCTCACCTCCATAAATGTGGGACTACAAGTTTGCCCCCAAGTGATCTAGTAGGTGAGGCCAATTCAGGTTGGAGCAGATAGTCCTGCAGGTACCCTGGTGTAAACCACCCAGAGTCCCTCTGGTGGAAGGAGATGGGTGGTGACAAATTTGATAAATAAATAAATAAAGCCTTTGTGGTCTGTATTATTTGGGGTAAGAAAGCTGAAGCAAAGTATTTGTTGCCTATGAGCATTTACTTCATCCTGGAGAACGCCCATCCATGTGGTTGCTAAGAGTTGACATCAACTTGAAGGCACATAATCAAGTGAGCATTTACTGGAACCCCAGTTCACTCTTATGCATAAGTTAAAAGACGAACATTAGAGTTGTTTCCATGTTATGATATGATGATGATGGAGAAATAATCATCTTTATTTTGGTCATAGACAGCATAAATGTATGATTAATACTGTTTTTGGAAGCAACATAGGGCTATGTTATTAGAACTGTTCTTTGGTACAGTGGTGCATTTGCTCAGAATAGTTCATTTCCAATTTTTAGAACTATCTAAACTATTTTAAACTATCACCTTTGTGGAACAGGTATACAGTTGATTGTAGAAACAAGCACCCCAAAGTATATACAATTGCATTACTAGAAGAAGAATGCATATGTATCCTTACAGCCCAAAATATTTGGCAAGTGATTGGACTTTATACTGTTGCAGCCTTAGAGAGATACTAATTATACCCAGAAGACATTTTCCACTCAAGGATGATGGCATTCTACACCGCAGTGATTAAAACAGTTTCTTTTGCTTGCAATTATTTCTTTGATTTATAAAAGAGAACAGAATCCTGCTTAGAGGATAATCGACAAATGTTCAGAACAATGAAATGTCAACATTTTGACATTTGAGAATATTGATAAATTTTAACTGTTTTCAAGTTCAGCAGTGGGATTTTATTTAATATTGAGAAGGAGGACTTGATCAGCCCCAGCAGTTCCTATGGCTTCAGAATCTAACTGCAAGGAACACTATAATTCAATATATCAGAAACTCGTGATGAAGCTCAGGACTTTACCTACTTGCACCTAACCACAGCATGGACAGCGGCTACAATCTATTTTTCATGAATTGCCTACATCTAATTCCAGCTTAAAAGTCCCTAGGTATTGTTAGTGTTTTGTCCTATAAGTGAACAAGAAGTTGCAGTGTTTTTTCTACAGGTATAATATGATGTGCTTCTCTGATCATTTGTTTGAGGTTGCAGTGAGGTGACTCCTTTATGGGTGGGATCAGTTCAGCACCTATTAGCCACTTTAGGTCCCTAGACACAGTGTTGTTTTCCTTTGAGTAGCAGGAGAGTCTGGTTCTTTTAGACAAGTCTCTTCCTTTGTACCTGTCAGGTACAGGAAAGCAGGATCAGCCTAAACAGCAGCTGACTGGTGGTGGTGCTGCTATATGGTTAAGCGGGAAACAGCCAGCTCCCTCTCTGTCACTTCAGCACATAGCATCCCCACCCACTCCTAGATATAACCAGCTAGTGATGTTGTTACTGTGGTCTCTCCACTTCTAGTCCAGCAGCTTAACTACTATGCTACAGTGGCTCTCAATAATTAATACAACCTTCCCCAACTTGATGGATACCCTCTAAATATGTTGGACTGTGAGTCCTACTTAGCCTACCATGGCCAATGGCAACGAATTCTGGGAAGTGTAGTCCCAAAGAATCTAGATTACCTGTTCTTGCATTGAAATATGTATTAGTGGTATATCATTGATCCTTGGGCTCACAGGTATCTGCTGTAAACCACAATGACAAAAAAAAATGCAATATTTTTGCTGGCTCAAGGATGGGTAGAGAGCACTTCAAATCGCCCATGGGAAGAGCCCTTAGACTCATATAGGAGCATTAGCAATGAAGCTATCCAGAAGGTGTATTTACATTGTTTGAGCATTAGCAATGAAGCTATCCAGAAGGTGGCAGTACCTTTTGATAATTCATCAAGTATCAAATGATATAAATAGCAAGAAAGCTGGGCCTGTCAATCTTGCCTGGCTCCTTGGTGAGTTCTCAGGTAAATGATTTTTGTCTCTCTTGTCTTGCCTCTTCCAGATAACTGGTTTTTGGCTTGGCTTATGTGACCAGATCACTGGTTCTGTCATTCATTTATCTAACCTAGCTCTCTGCTTAGAAATTTAATTGGCCTGTATTCCCAGATCATCAGTTCTGCCATTAATCTATCAACCCAGAAATTTGGCTTGTCATGTGTGATCAGATCACCAGTTCTGTCACAAATGTAGCTTCATGCCCAGCAGTTGTTTAAGAGTGAAATACTGTGATCCATCCTTCCTCCCCTTGTGTCTGTGGGACAAGGCAAATAAGAACCAGTGTTTGGAAAATTTTGGCTCCAGAACCTCCAACTATGTATCATCTGCCTATTTCCCAGCCATCTTAGGGATTTTCTTCAAAGAGTGGGAAAATAAATCAGTTTAAATTCTTTGGTTAATGTAGATGTTCACATTGCCAGTGTACTTGTTTTCTACAGAACAACTAATATGTAACTGCTCATTTCCTTTCTTTCAATTAATATCCACTGCATGATGTGGCATGAAATGTTCTTGAGAACATGCAGGTCATTGAAGAAGCACTTTTCCACATTGCTGTAACAAGGACTTGGTATAAATATAATTATATGTATATATTTTGCAATTGAGGCATGCCTTCTCTGAAGATACTTGGCTTTGTTTTTAAGCTGCATATTTTTGAAATAGCCTGTGCCAAATTTCCATTTATTTTAATATAGTGTTTAAAATGAGCCAGTGGCCTCAGTCCCATTTTGAAGACAGTTGCCCACTTCAGAGGCTACTGTGCTGACTGAAGCTAATTGACTTCATTGCTGGCAATCTCAGAGCACAGAAGGGGCATGAAGATTGAATTATTACCCCTGCACCTGTGTGCTGTGTTTCAGGGTTGGTATAGCTATTGTTTTTAATTTATGATAAGGAAATACATGGTGGGGAAATCTGAGGAAAAGGAGATGATATTTGCAGTAGCAGAGAATATATGTAGCTCAGGGTTGTTGGGTGCTTGAGTTCTGTCAGTGCTCTGACGTGAAGTAACAACTCATGAGAAGAATAACCCTTCCATGCATCAAAAACGTATCAGAAACTACTAGCAGGTTACTACAACCCCTTGGTATCACTGTTGCCCACAAATATACAAAATCCTTCTAAAACATCTTAAGCAAACCCAAAGGCCCAGTAGCAAAAGAAAATAAAAGAACAGTCATTTACAACATGCAATGTAAGGACTGTGAAAACCAGCCCCAAAACCTCATTTCATGTCACAGCATTGATGATATTACCTAGTCTGATAATAAAACATCTGCAAGAAGAAAACCAAGCTCAGAGGAAAGCAACAAGATGAGAGTTGGAGGGATAGGAAAAACAGAATACATGCAGTATTTTAGAGACTAAAGTAATGGTATAATGTTGCTATTAAGTTCTGAAACATCATATAGCTGTCATTTCAGCTTTAATTTTTGACCCATACTCGGCGATGTGAATCAGACTCCACAAAGATGGCAATTAAGAAAGCTGGTAAACTTGAGCATCCTGTTTAGGGCAACTCCTGTGGCAAAGTTTGGGTGATATCAAACCAGTCAGAAATCTAGCACCACCACCAGAGGTCAGCAGACACAGGACAGGCATTTGTATTAATTTATGAATATCTGCATTGGCCCTGTTCCCACAACACACTCAATTGAGAATATATGTGTGAGGGTGCAATGGGTCTCCAAGAGGGTCAAGATTAGCCAGTAGTAGATCCAGTCATGCACATAGGATTGAATCAACTCCTTTTCCTCCTCCTTGAGAAAGAGTTGGAGAACAGCTAAAAAAAAACAAAAAAACCCAAGCCTCTCTATTCCAAGACTGGCATCACAGAATATATAGCCCAATTCTCTGTAAATAACATTTCTATTATCTGAACATTTGCCCTGTACAATAAAGGATGAACAGCTTCTCCATAATTATTTTACTTCAGACTGTGCTGTTGGTTCTGTGAAAGTATTGCTGCTCAGAAAATATTGAATTAATGGAATAGTAAAAATGTATTTTAATAGCTGCGATAATTCAACAGGAAAGTTGTATTTTTAGTGCACTTATAAATAGCTAATATAGAAAAGAAATGCTTCCTCCCCCCACCCCCTTAACAAGACCATCATTAGTATATGTGATCATTGCTGGATTTGCTTTTCTTAAGCTTGGAAAATGGGGACTGAAAATAATGCAGCTTCCCGAAAGAATGTGGGAAGGTAGCTAGCAGAGACTTACGTCTACCTGTTTGTTGTGAAAACAAAGATGAAAGCCACTCACACCAAATTCTGCAGACATTCTGACAGCTAACAGGGGAATTAACAATTTGCAGTACACATGGCATGGGAACTGTAACTGTAAGGAGAATCACCATGGAGGGTTTATAGTATTTCCTCACCAAAATAAAATAGCAAGTTGAAGAAACAGGAGATTAAATAGAAACTGCAGAGAAAAATAAAACATACCACTTTATTACATACTGTAGCCAAGAAGAAACTGATTTTTCAGGCAAAAAGGTAAGGAGGAAGCTAAATAAAAAAATATTTATATTTCAGAGTACAAAGCTTCTACTTTATACTGAAAATGTACAATAATTTGCATTGGTCTTTAATTGTGGGTTTGGGCTGCAGTTTACTGTATATGGACCCAAGCAACGTACTGCAGTTAATTTGCTGGATTTTTGGGGTATCAGTTGTGGAATTCTAATATTCGGTTGTTTAATATTTCTGAGTTTTGGCAGGGGAAAAACCAAAAACGCTTACAGTAATTGTTCAAGGTGAAATGTCTTTTTATGGATAAGATCCTGTTCGACAAAACAGATAAATCTTTTAGTTTATTCCACGTGTTAAGCTCCACTATTGCAAATACCCTACAAACTCTGGTAGAAATACCTATGTTCATCCAACTTGTAATTACTCTAAAAGGTAAAGGAGTTTGCAACACTTAAAAAGAGAACAAAACTGCTTTCTTGCAATCTCCTAAATATGTCAACAATCAGCAGATTTACGTCCACATGATCTTCACAAGTTTCTGAACCTTTTTAGACCAAACTCGATTTTTAAAGACCTTCAGCCCTGAATCTATTTCCAAATTCTACTCTGATTCCTCTTAATGTGTACTTTAGCACTTCTGTTCAAGATCCCTGGTTTTCCATGATAACAGGAAACAGGAAGTAGAGTCTTTGGCAGGCACAGGGAAAACTAAGAATTTCTTTTTCCTTCCAATGAATCTACTACAAACTGATGATTTCCTGATACTGCATATTGATAGCTTTCTTTTTTATATATAATTTTATTAAGAATTTTGATTATAATAGTAAAATCTAATACAAACTAAACTTAAAGAAAGGGAAGGTAATAGAAAGGATAATTTTGTAAGGCCGTGAAGATCTGGCTTTGTGCCCGGGCCTGGGGCCTCAAGCGTGTGGATGGTCCCATCTCTTGGCTGTATTAACATTCTTGCATTGCTCGCTTGGCAGCCATGTATATTTATTTTGTATTTATTTTATATTTTAACTGTTTTAATTGTAATTGTTTTAATTGTTTTATAGTTTTATTGTTGTAAGCCGCCCAGAGTCACTCGCTGAGATGGGCGGCTATAGAAATCAAATAAATAGTGCAAGGGAAAAGAAAAAAGAGAGATGGAAGAAAAAAGTAAGACTGTAATAAAGAAAGAGAAATATATGAAGAAGTGACTTCTAACCTTCATCACAAGTATAAACAAATTTAGTGATTCTTTACCCCCTCTAAGGTTACAAACAAAGATCTCTTCATCCCATATCCCATCCCTTATCTATAGACAAATCCATAAAGCATCATTTTTTCAGTCTTTTCAGTCCTGGTGTCAGCAGGAAGTCCATAAATGGTTGCCATAAGTAATAACATACCTTGTTTTAATCTTGATCAAATAAACCAATATTATATTCCTTTCTTTTACTTCTAACAGTCTTAATCTTTAATTCATTCAATATTGTCATATCATTTTATTTCTCTTAATATCTTCTTTGTCCCATTGCCCAGAGTTCTTCAAGGCTTTAACAAGCCTTTTTTGTAAATCCAACAGGAAAAAATTTTTCCAGGTCACTCTCTTGGTTTATCAATGTATTTCCCTTTTGAATTTTAAGACATCTGCCAATTTCTTTTATAGATCCAGTGAAACATCCATTTCTATGTCATTCTCTTGGCCTGTCAGTTGTAAATCTACTTTCGATACCATCTGTATCTTGTCAGCTAAAATTTGTTTTGCATCTGTCATTTCTTCAATAACATCTTTTGGACATAGTCTGTCCATAGAAGCAGACATTATTACTGACATTGTTGAAATTGTGGCTGACATTGTTAAGTTATGGCTACTAATTTCTGATTCCATTCTTCAAAAGTCTCCTTCAGTATTTTCACTGCTACCTGAGGGATTGTCTCGTCCCCATTACATTAACCTGTCCCACCCAGGCCTGCAGAGAAGGCATGCTATGGATCCTATCTGTTAAAGAGTTTCATCTACCGGGATCGCAGAAGCCTGCCTTCTCTGCAATAGCACCTGCCCTTTGGAACATCCTTCCCCTGGAAGTGAGGTTGGCCTCCTCTCTTCTGGACTTCAGGAAACGGCTGAAGACCTGGTTTTGTCACCATGCCTGGAATGGGGAGAGGAAGAGTCACTCTTGGGGTTGGTTGGTTCCCTAGTCCTGCTGGAACTGGTCCGGTCCCCTTTGGGTGGAATTAGATCTGTCATCACTTGGATTTTATTATATTTTATATGTATATTTATTGATATTATTCTGATTTTATTGAATTTTATACTGTTTTATTGTGAACCGCCCAGGGTCCCCTGAGTGGGGGAGATGGGCGGTAATAAAAATATAAGAAATAAATAAATAAAAGACAATAATCCATAAAAATTTATTCCATAAAATAGGGGTGTGAAAAGGATGGTGTAAAGGCAATATGCAGCCTACTGGAATCCCTGTTGCAGATCCCAGTATGGATGGAAGTTATTATTTTGCACCCTTTTTACATTTTGAGGATTTTAGGGACTAAGGGGTTGGTTGCATTATCAAACTACCAAAAATCAAGCTAGTTTTTCCTTGTTTGTGTGTTTGTGTGTGTGTGTTTTGAAGAGCATATTGTAATGGGCAAAATGAGTACCACAGCTGTTCTCCTTCCAACCCCCCTTAAAAATTAAAAACCTGCACCTTCAAGTCCATCTACTGATGACTTCCCTCTGTCACTATCTCCTGTCTGTTGAAAAAAAGGAGAGAAGTCTGCAACTTTTTTCTTCAACAGTAGGGGGAGCTATGACATTGAAAAGAACATCATGGTGTCATTGCGCCTTCTACAGAGGAAGAAAAAGAAGTGGATATTACCAACATCCATACTCTAAATAATAAAATGAAAATAAAAATGATAGGACTTGCTTTTGGAGGTTGTTTGGCACGCCTCATGAAGCCTGGTATAGCTATGCTATAATCAAAGTTTTAGTTTCTAAATTCCCATAAAACTCTTTAATTGTTTCACTGTAACAGACATCATGGTTACTACTTCAACAATTGCTATTTAATCATAGAATATTTTAGTTTGTATTTCTCTGTTCTAATTAATAACTTGTCAGAACCACTGCCTTAACTAGATTCCTTAATGCAGCTGGGTGTTTTTTCATTGCCCATTGGTGGGAATTCTCAGTTGGAAGATGTACAATGTAGTCAGAGCTCCAGCAGGGATCATTAATTGGTAGCGGTGTGTCCCACAGAACAGTTTCACATTAGTGGCATGGAAAAACTGCATTCTTGTACAACCTTGTGTGTTACATTGATGTAATTGAGTTGTAGCAAGGTACTAGGTGTGATATAGAGACAAAGGATTGGGAAATTGCCAAGCAACATTGCCACATAGATTGTTTCTCAGACTTAATTTTGATTCCGGGTGTTTGGTGTTAATACTGTTGTGGAAGCTATTTTACTGAGCATCCTGGGTTGAGATTCTCTCCTCAAAATCCAAACAATTAAAGGATGTAGTTGATCGTTTTTCAGTGCTACTCATAGGTCTTTGTGAATGATGCTTAGTACCTTGTAGGTGTTCACCTCCTTGAGAAGCCAAAATATGTAACATTTGTGAGAATGTCAGAAGAGGCTAAGGAGAGAGTGAAGTAAAGCAACATGGATTCTTTGCTGTTAGAAATATGCATATGTGTTTGTATTCCTTTGTGAAGTAGTTTTGAAGGGCTTCTTTGTCAAAATGAAGCATTCCCTCAAAGATCTGCTTAGCCTTAACCACTGATCGTGAAAAGTGGAGCTATAAAAGAGTTAATTTTTGAAATATTTTATCACTTATTATTTTTCATTGATTTTTAATTTTATGTGTAGTTAGTAAAATAGTTTATATGCAATGTCAAGTGATGCGATTAAAAGTACAATAAGCAACCATTAAAATAAATCTTCAGAGATTCTTCTTCTGGTGCAAGTGGTAATACTACCTATGTTGGGATGGAAGAAAGGACAGATGTCAAGCTGGATTAGACTTCTGGGGTGATCTTTACCTGTCTTCCTCCCCCTCATACAAGGAAATCAAAAGAAGACTATAGCTGGCTAAAAATAAAAGTGAATACTTCCTATCTCCTAATAGGAGAAGGGAAGGGGACAGGCTAGTTTATATAACTTTAAACTGTAGATTGGCATTATATCTAATCAAAGCTGGTCTCTTCCCTTTCTCAGAAATCTTTCTAAACCTTCTCACAATTGTTGAGGGGTTGTTGCCTTTTGTGATCTACAGGCACATTTGGAATTTTAGCCACATTAGGGCACACAAACAAGATGCCACACATGATGGGTCTTGCTCATTCTCAAAATGGCTACCATATTGAACCTGACAAGCATAAAGTATCCTCCACATAATAAAAATTCTCCCTTTCACACCCTTTAAATCTACCTTCCAGAATGCTTCCTTTCACCTGTTTTTTTCTAGGCAGAGGAGCATTAAAATAAAAACAAAAACCCTGGAATGCAATCACAGACCATTTTAAAATTTTCTAGGAATTACCTATACAGACAAGGAAGTATTGGAAATGAAGATGATGCTATGTCTGGCAAATTAAAAGATTGAATAATGTTTAAAAGCTCAGGTGGTAAAATAATATCAGTAAGAAACCCAAGGAAAGGTGTGCAAGGCATATACTTTTCTTTGGGCACAACTTTAGAAATTTCAGAAATAGAGATGTCTATCTAGATTGTTTAACAACTCTTTGTCCTATTGTCTTTGTTCTATTGTTTCAACTTAGGTTACATATTCAGTGCAAACCTATGCCTGCAATGTGAAAAAAATGTGAAAATGACGTTTTTTTAAAAAAATCTTTTTGTGGTTTGTATTTTTCTATTCAGATTCAAAAATTAAATCTCAGTTGTTCTAATACTGTTTAGATTTACCCTAACTGGCATATATAAAATTGTCATTGATCCTCACAGTGTTGCCTTATCACTGTGTGTTACTTCTAGTGCTACTGTTTCACAGGTTGTTTAGTATGTCTTTTGATCAGATGGAAATAAACCATATAGAAATGAACACATCTCCAAAAACTTGGATTCTTTTTCAGGTGCTGTTAAAACTGATAAATGCCAATACATCAATAATGTTTTTATGAAATGTAGAACTGCTCTTCAGATTAACTGAGCAAAAAGTATTAACACTACAGTTGCAGTATCAATGAATAATATTTTATTGTACAAGAAGGTATCAGAAAGACAAATATCAATAGTGGTAATAATGTGATATAGACATCTTAAATCATTATGGATAATTCCAGGTGGTAATCCTATATGAACTAAAAATATTAATCATAACATTTACAAAGTAGTAATTATTCTTGGGATCCCATCATTATTCTAAATATAATTACCATGAGATTAGTAATGGATGTAATTAATACATAATTGCATTGAATTTACTTTCACAATGACACCTTGCCCTTGTTTAAAATTATTAGTTGAGGTAAAGAAAACACAAATTGATCCCCAGATAGAATACTCTGCTGCTTATGATTATAGTTTTCACTGGATCAATGTAATCCATACGCAGATGTTATTAGCTTGTCCTAACCAAATCATATAAAATGGTGCTATATTTTGGAATATATTTTGAAGCTAATGAAATACAGCACTGAGAAATAACTTTTCATTATATCTCACTATTCAGCTTTGAAATTCATTCCAGCTCAGTTACTGAGTTATTCAGTTCTTTTCTGTAACTAAAGAAAAATAACCATATTACACAATAAAGCTGCTTTATAATTCTTCTGTGACTAAGAAACACTAAAATTCCATTAAATATAATCTTTTTAAATCTCATCATAACACCCACTGTCTTTTGAGAAGAGAACATTTTAAAAACATCAGTATTTCAGTACAGTGAGCCCAATAATTTGCAGGAGCAAGGAATCCTGTTGCTATTCTTTTAAAACAAGTATGAAAATTTATTTTAAAAAAGCCTAGCAGCACTGAATGTGTTGTGATAATTGCTTATGTAATGCATGATTGGTATGTTCTTCCTTCTGCCTTGTTTTGTTCTGCCAAAATCCCAACTTTCTGGATCAGTATTTTCTGCAACTATTTTCCAGGTTTTACATGGCATGATGATTATACACAGCATATTATTGCCCGTGAACTTTCTAATCTCCCTAAGACCCATGACTGGCATCTGGAAACATTCTCATCTGAAGATCCTGATTCACCCAGGTATAGCTTCATGCATTTTATTTATTTATCAAATTTATATGGCCGCCCATCTCACACAAAGTGACTCTGGGTGGCATACAATAAAACCTACGACTAAAACATACTACAAAACCAATGAAAAACAATTAAAAAATAAACATGGATAAGAACAAGACAATAAGAGGGAAAATATTACAAATAATACAGCCAATGCGCAGGCTCCCTATTTTCCAGGGATCCCCAGGCTTGCTGAAAAAACCACTTTTGAGGGATTTCTGGAAGGCCACAAGAGTTAGGGCTAAACTCACCTCGGGAGGGATGATGTTTCAGAGTGTGGATGCCATGGCAGAAAAGGCTCACCTCCTAGGTCCCATCAGATAGAACTGTTTCGCAGACGGGACCCACAACATAAAATACATTTTATGTATTTTAATGCCTAATAAGTCAATTATTTCAATTTCAGTTATGATTCTGGAAGGCAAAATTTTCATGAACACCTAAATCCCTTGGTTTGATTCATACAATGGTGAAAACTGAGCAGTCTGAATGTTACCTAGAGAAAGAGTAGAAATACATTTTTTTGTGTGGAAGTAATACTTTCCCTATTAGGAATATACTTGCAGTAGTTGACTGCACTGTTTCCCCCTACCCCTTGGGGGACCCAGTCATGCCTCAGCAAGCACTCTAGAAAGATAGGCAACTGACTGAACAAATAGGAAAACAAGAAACTATAGAAAAGGTGACTTTTGCAAGAAAGCCACTGAGTTTTCTGCCGAGTTTTTGGAAGGGATTCTGGCTCTGTAGGGCAGTGTAGTTTTCTGACTGAGGGTGAGTATGTGTTTTCATTTGCAGAATATATGCTCTGAAGGAGATGGACTTATAGCTACAAATGAATCAAGGAAAAAGCTATAATGAGCTGCTCAGGTAGCCATTCAGTTTCTATCAGCGCTCTTTAGAAAGAGGAAAGTTATTTGTAAATCCACCTGTTGGTTTTGCAGTAAGGCTGCAGCAAGGTGCTCCACAGGAAGGCCAGAACAGGAAGACCCTTTATTGAGATAAGCAAGAACTACCTGTATAGCCTAACAACCATTCCTTTAGTGACAGTTCGGACTTACGATGGTGCTGGAAAAACTGACTTACGACCGGTCCTCACATTTACAACTGTCATAGCATCTCTGTGGTTACGTGATCAACATTTGGATCCTTGGCAACTGGTTCACATTTATGACCATTGCAGCATCCTGTGGTCATGTGATCACCATTTTCAACCTTCCCAGCCAGCTTCTGGCAAGCAAAATCAATGGGGAACTGTGTGATTCGCTTAGCGACCACATGGTTCACTTAACACATGTGGTGATTTGCTTAATGACTGCTGCAAAAAACGTCATAAAATTGGGTTGAATTCACTTAATGACCACTTCACAAAATTCTGATCCCAACTGTGGTCATTAAACAAGGACTACCTGTAGTAACAGAATCTTGCAAGTCTAATTGTGCCACTCCTCCTGTCAGTCTTATAGTCCAGTGAGCCAGGGAAGAGTCATTCTGAGTCTCATCTTAATACTACCATATATACTTGCAGATAAGCCAACCCTCAAGTTTTTAGCCAAAATACCATGAAAAATGTGCCACCCGCAGAAAAGCTTACAAGGAGGTTCTTTTGGAAAATGATACAGCACCAAACAGACTGTTTTTATCTTCCCTGTTTTTCCCCAGGAAGGCTTTTATTATATAAAATTTAACAACCTTACTTATTGTCCTAACTTCTACCTTAACACTTATTGCTAAGCCTATGTTACATTAGCCAATACCTTTTCTAACATCTATGTCTACGCCTATGTGTACCTCTTATTCCTGAGCAGTCTATTCTTCTTTGTTGCTTCAGCTTACACCAAAGCCTTTAGCCACCACTTAACCACCTTCAGGTTGGCTTCTGTGGCTGTCAGGTGCTGTTCTAAACTGCTGCTGAAGCATTAGCTTTGCAGTTTCTCAGTCTGCGCCAAGGTGAGAAAGGAAAGGTGCTTTATCGGCGGCTGGCTGGCACTTCTCAGCATTGCTCTTGGGATGGAGTGGTGGAACTGCTGGGCTCTACTTCTCCTCTCAGCTTCTCTGCTGCTGGTTTGGTGAAGTCTGAGCCTGCTCCTCCTTTAACATCAGTCCCTTGTTGAGCTGACAGCTGTTCCACTCCCTCAGATGCAAATTCTTCCTTTCTGCTTTCCTACCTGGCACAAATCTTCCTACAAACCCATACATACCCTCTGGCACTCTCAGTGGTTTCCTTTTATAATTGGAAACCAGGTGTGGTGCGGTGCTCTTCAGGCTGCCTTAAAGTCACAAGGGAGAAAACAAAGGGAAGGAAGAGCTCATGCTGGTCGCTGCAAGGCTTTCCTTCCATAAAGCTGTCCCTTAGCATTTTTGCATGTTTTAATTTTCACAATTGGCTTACCTGTGGGTGGCACATTTTTCATGGTATTTTGGTTAAAAGTTTGAGGGCCAGCCTATCTGCGGTTGGGGCTTATCTATGAGTATATATGGGTGCTTTAAAAAAATATTACTGTACAGTATATACTTGTAGATAAGCCAGTCTGCAGGAAAGCCAAACCCAATTTTTGGGGTGTATTTTTGAACCTAAAATTCTTGGCTTATCCATGAGTATCTATGGTATCTCCCTTTCAGGGACTTAAGGAATGCTGCTGCCCTCTTTGTTTAAATAATAGGTTTTGAATACTTGCTTCAAGCCATCTCCCTGGCTCTCTACAGGTCACCAGAGAGTGCCTTCTGCCACCTTCTTTCGAAGAAGGCTTGCCAGTTTGATGCAAAATTATGCTGAATGCAAAATGAAGTTATGATCCCAGAGGCTTGTATGAAGCCTGAGTTTCTTTCTTTCTTTTTTCTCCCTAACACACTACATTTGCCTTTCAAAGGAAGCATAATCATTCCTGGAGGGCACAAGGCTTCTATGAAAATCCTGCTTTTGCAAGTTGGGCAGCCCCCCATAAACAAACAAACAAATAAATAAATAAATGTGTTATTGTCCAACCCTACCCCAATGACATCACTGGGGGAGGAGTCACAGAAATACATTTTATCATTTTAGGTTGTTCACGGTATTACGAAGTCTGAGAAGCCCAAGTTTAATGGATCCCTGCACTGATTAGGGGGCTAGGCTAGAAGTCCCTGCCAGCTCATACATTCAATGATTGAATCTTTCAAGGTTATGCTTTTTAGAAGAGAGGCAGATTAGAAAGCAAACCAAACCAAACCAAACCAGAATTACTAAAAAGAAAGAGGTTGTGAATATGAATATATATGACATTCATAGAAAGTATCATCACCAAGAGCAGAATGCTACCCTTAAGAACTTCCTAACAAGGGGAGAATATTAACTTTTTTTTTTTAATGATCAGTTTGATGTGATAACATTCTTAAAACTGATATTTAAAAACACTCACAGTATGGACTGAATCTCTGCTGAAATGCTTTGCAGTTGGTATGTGTCCCTTCAAGTTATTTTGCCAACCTGTTTCTTTTTTTGATTTTATAAAATCTATTTTCTTCCTTTTAGCCTGAAGACTTGTTCTAAACATTTTTTTAAAAAAACATGCTTATTGATTATTAAATTGATTTAACATTAAGATCATGATTTTTTGCCATAACATTTTTCTACTTTTTAATGCTGGCTCTATCCTCTCCCCTTCCATGAAAATATAAATCATGTATAACACAAGTTATATATTTCAAATGACTCAGGGTTTTTTTTTAGTCTACTGCATACTTTTTGCATGCAGATAACATTGTTTATCTTGATTTTGCCACATAGGATTTCAGAACAGGGGCCTGTCAGGAATTTGGAAAAGGATGTGAACTTTGCCAGTTCTCCCCAACAATACCTTGCTTACCTGGATATTCTTTCTCAGTCTGGAGCTCCAAATTTATATTCAACAATAAATGCCAACAAATCCCCTTTTAAGGTAATTTATTTATTTATTTATTGTATGGCATTTTAAGGTAAAAGAGCTTAACTCACTCTACAGTTACAATCTATTTATATAAAAGTGGGGCAGAAAATCTTTTTGTGGTGGGAGTGTACTTTGAATTTTGAGTCCATGTGTTGGGTGCACTCACAAAATGGCTGGTATGGCAATTCGCAAAATACCCATTTATCAAAAGGTGTGAATCAGCCCCACAGGATGCTCATGAACATCCCAGTGGGACCTTTATTTGCTGCAAATATGATGCTAGAAGTTGATGCTTTGCTTTTCAGCATGTCAGCTTCCTATTTCATTTTTTAAATTAAAAGTAACTAAAAAGAATCAGGGGGATAAAATGGTGAGCAGCTGAAGAGGTTTCTGATATTCCTTATCCCTCATGTAAACCTATTTATATGAATATTTTTGGGGAAAAAAGGATTTAATCAGGACATTCCAGGTTGGATATGTCCCTTAGCATTTGGCTTGCAGAAACAAACATATCAAAATGGTAATGAGCAGGAATCTTGTGATATAATCTCAGCTCAATAGTGGGCTTCCAGAAAGACTTTAGGTGAGTCAGTTCCTTTTAGCTTCCCTATCTTCCAAATCCAATTTGTAATACTTCTGTGGTGCTATCCTACCCCATTTATTTATCTGAAAAATGTAAACAACAATGTTTGAATAAATAATCCTCAAGGCAACTTACAACTGATATATAATGTAAAATCCAGCAGCTTCCCTTCAGCTGTTCAGTCCTTGGGCAACTGATGGTTAGATCTGAATGTTCTAATGGCAGGAAAGGGCAAAGCAAACTCACTGTATCTATTTGTTTTCTGGCTAATGGATGAGACCAGAACAGTCTTCCATCTTGATATGATCTTTTGGGAGATAAGGGATGCAATCTCCCCATGGCACGTTGTTCTCTGTTAATGGTTCAGGTTGGAATACATTTCTTCTTAGTTCTGCAATTTTCCACAGCTGTTGCAAGAGTTACTCAGATAAATTGTACAGGATGTATTTACAAAACACATTATCTCTCTCTGGTTTGCTAATATGCATGTGTACAGTGCCTCCATATCCTATACACTGGCATAGCACTAACCAGAATTTGAAACTAGCAAAAAACATGGTATTCAATCTTATGTGTGAACACAGCCTATCAGGTTCCAGAATAGATGAATAAATTGAAATGACAAGGGGTGCTGCTGATATGGAAGTTGTGGTAATGAGGTGATGGAATCTGACAACATATTGACCACATAAAGTGAAGAAAGAAAAGGAAAAGAATTGGAACAGTTAAAGAATGGGAGGCATATTCACATACAATGTAGAATATTGACATTATTAAAGTGTTTCTTCAGGTACACATAAACGGGCTAGAGACTTTTTGTGGAATAAATATTCTAAAGTAAAGCATATAAAGTAAGGGTTTTTTTTTTCTGTTGAATATACAGAATATTCTAGCAGTTTGTATAAAGTCACCAGTAATACAGAATTTAAGGAACAAGATAATAGATGTGCCAGCCATGATGAAAAAAGCCAGCAAAAATGTCAGAGTAGTTTTAGGAATTAATTGATGGTTTCATTTGCCTCTGGTGCTTTTGGCTTAGCCCTTTCTGAAACTCCAGCGAACTGAGGATTTTCTTTGAAGCTACTGAAAAGTGAAAATGTGTCCAAGAGGTATTTTGGTGAAGCTGCGGATGTCATATAAATTCATAAATCATTCTCTATGCTGGAGCTCTTTAGTAAGGAAGTGTATTATGATGGCACCATTAACTATTGTTATTCTATGTTGTCTTGGAGACATATACCCAGAGGTGTTGGGGCTGAAGAATAAAAAGTAGTCCATGAATACACATGATTAAAAGCACAGTACAATATTGTCCACTAAGGAACATTTTGAAACACCTAGAAACTGAGATGTACACTCCCAGTTTTCCTTGCCCTTTCCCCATTCTTAAAATACTATACTTGACCTTGTCCTCAGTTGGTTTCTAACCAAGTTGATAAAGGCAAATTGGGGAGATGGCTGAATCATTTCATATACTCAGCTTCTGATACAAATATATATGTATTGTTTAAATAATTCAGCCCTGGCGAGGAACAGGGGCACTTGGGGAAGAAATAGGAACTGCAGTGAGGGTAACATTGTGCAATTACATCAGCCTATGCATCTGTAAGGGTAGGAATCTGAGGCTGAGCGAGATCATAGTGATTCTGGACATGTATAGAAAATCCTACCTATCTGGGGTCCTTTAAGCAAGCCTGGATTGAACTGTAGAATCTATTCCAGAACCTACAATAGATTCATTTTAGGATAAAACCATAACAGGAACTTTTGTTGTTGTTTATTCGTTTAGTCGCTTCCGACTCTTCGTGACTTCATGGACCAGCCCACGCCAGAGCTTCCTGTCGGTCGTCAACACCCCCAGCTCCCCCAGGGACGAGTCCGTCACCTCTAGAATATCATCCATCCACCTTGCCCTTGGTCGGCCCCTCTTCCTTTTGCCCTCCACTCTCCCTAGCATCAGCATCTTCTCCAGAGTGTCCTGTCTTCTCATTATGTGGCCAACATATTTCAGTTTTGCCTTTAATATCATTCCCTCAAGGGAGCAGTCTGGCTTTATTTCCTGGAGGATGGACTGGTTTGATCTTCTTGCAGTCCAAGGCACTCTCAGAATTTTCCTCCAACACCACAGTTCAAAAGCATCGATCTTCCTTCGCTCAGCCTTCCTTATGGTCCAGCTCTCGCAGCCATATGTTACTACGGGGAACACCATTGCTTTAACTATGCGGACCTTTGTTGTCAGTGTGATGTCTCTGCTCTTAACTATTTTATCGAGATTTGTCATTGCTCTTCTCACAAGGATTAAGCGTCTTCTGATTTCCTGACTGCTGTCAGCATCTGCAGTAATCTTTGCACCTAGAAATACAAAGTCTTTCACTGCTTCTACATTTTCTCCCTCTATTTGCCAGTTATCAATCAAGCTGGTTGCCATAATCTTGGTTTTTTTGAGGTTTAGCTGCAAGCCAGCTTTTGCACTTTCTTCTTTCACCTTCATCATAAGGCTCCTCAGTTCCTCTTTGCTTTCAGCCATCAAAGTGGTATCATCTGCATATCTGAGATTGTTAATGTTTCTTCCAGAGCTTTTAACTCCAGACTTGACTCACTTCCCCCTTAACAATATATAATTTCTTATCAACTTTTCCTCTTTCTAGAATGCCAGGTTCTCTATCCTATATTTTTCTCCTGTAAAAATATAAGCCTTATGATAAAGCTTCTTGCTGGAATAGCCAATCTATCCTTTGTCACCTTAGCAGATCCTTGCATGTTATCTTTTTACATTGTGTTGTCTTTCAGAGAGCCATCAAAATGTGGCTAATCCAGAGAGTGTTGAGAATGGAACTTTTACGGTGGAGGGAAGAGGGTGTTCCTATTATACCTTTTTTGTTCTGTAAGATATGTGGTTCTTCATTGGGTGCTGGGACTGTTACCTTGTTTTGTGGATTATTATTTGTTTTTAAACTTTTACTGTAGATTATTGTTACTGTTTTTTAAACTTTTTACTGTAGAGGGTAATATAAGCTGCTCAGAGTCTTCTTGGTATAGGTGGAGTCTTGACTTATTCTAGGAATGCCTTGATTAGAAACTAAGAGTAAGCACACAGAATAAAACTCAACTGTTCTGGTCATAAAACTAGAATAAATCCCTTCTTTTGTTTTGTGCCTAAAAGGCGGTTGCTTTACTGTACTTAATAACATCACGCATAAATAAACAAAATACTGCCACAGAGTCTCAAAACCTGAAAAAACCCCACCTAGATGAATCTAAAACCTCCTGATCAACAGCACATAAAAGAATATACAAACGTACATTAAGGCTCAACAGACTTCCCAAACCATCAACAATAGTACTAGCTATGGTCATTACAGTTACAACTTAAAACCGTAGCAGTAACATAGAAGTATTTGGGTGTGAAACAGAATACATGTATAAACATGTACTTTGCATTTATTTTTATGTCCATTAACCAGCTTTCTTTTTCAGGGTACCTGCATACAAAACAAATGTGCAACCCTTCCCATGAACAACCCCATTGCAAAGAATTAAGGAAGAAAGAACAGCAGTAACAAATAAAACATCCATACATCTTTGTGCAGAAGAAATAGCAGAGCAGAGTCCAAAATGTCTCCTCACTCCTGATCTATGTTGCTTAGTAATGCTGCTCTGCCCCAATAGTCCATTATTTCATCCAGTCTAAGCCAATAGCACTATGGGCATGACTAGGGCCTGCTAGTTTTACAACTACAGACCTAGCAAAGACCTTGTACAAAAAAACAGGAAATGCACACAGACAAGAGGGAGCAGGAATTGCAGAAGGGAATTTGGCATGGCTTTCTACAAAATTTCTGACTTCCATGAGACCTTCCAAGAAACCAGACTCAGAATTTATTGACTTAGTTCACTTTCCCAGTGACTAAGCAAATAAAAGCAGGAACATTCTGGTTGCAATTGCCAGCATCAGTGAAGGTTCACCCTGCATTCCATTGGTCTGTGCTAGTGAGAGGCATCACCTTGCACTCCGCATTCACAGACAGCACCCCCCCCCCACACACACTGGTAAATGGAGAGGAGGAGTACGAGGTGGAAGTGGTGCTAGACTCTAGACACAGAGAGAAGCATGTTGAATACTCGATACGTTGGAAAGGCTACCCAGAGTCAGAGAGGTCATGGGAGGCAGCAATGGATATGCATGCACTGCAATTGGTGCACCACTTTCACAACCAATACCCTAACAAACCCCATCCTCAACAACCTCCAGTGTGGCAGGAGTTTGGCACTGACCAGGATGAACAGGAGGAGTTCTTCTATGAGGTGGAGGGCACCTCGGGGATAGCAAGGGACCAAGTAGGGGGGATGGGAAATGACCCAGCTCCTTCCACGTCAGGCATATAGGACATGGGTGGTGGGGAGAACCAACAGATTCCTGATGGGGGGGCAGCGATCACCTCTACAGGTACAGCTGAGTTACAGGACACCTCATATGGTCTCAGGGAGTTACTGGCAGAAGAGCAGACCAACACAGCTGCGTTTCTTTCTCACAGCCCACAATCAATTTCCCCTGTGAACTCGGGAGGGGGGGATGAGGGTGATATAATGGTATGTGGGAATGACCTTGGGAGACTGGGCAAAGAGACGCTGCCAAGGGAATGGTGAGATAAGAGACAGCATAGCCCGCAGCTGGATAATGGGTGGGGCAAGAGGCTCAGAAGAGACCCTCCCTAGTTTCTTGGGCTGTAAAGGAGATGGGGGGAGAAATGTACTTTCAGGCTTACAAGATTCTGTTAATGTAGGTTTACAGTAAAGTTGAATTAGCTCATCTGGCCGTGTTTCCTATCTGGTTTACCCTGCAAGGACGACAATAATAATAATGGTGCATTTGGTACTGTCTAATCTTTATTTAAGCAATGTAAAGAGCTACCATTTATATTACAGGGAACAGGGTGCTACTGTATTTTAGCCCACAGGAGATTTATAAAGTGTTTTTAAAGCAAAGTGATATGAAACACCTAAGTGCTAAGTATTAGCTTAGGGTATTGATTAAAAGTGCTACCTAATTAATGAGCAGTGATTCCCTAGATGATATGCCACTGTAATGCCTTCTTTAAAATGTTTTTATTCCACCTGGCTAAATTAGAAGTAGGGTCTTGAAAGGTGATAAATGATGGAAATTTGCACTTCTCCTTCCTTTCCCAGCTAAAAGAGCTAAGCTTAACCCATCTCTGACATAGGTTATTATCACCCACTCAGAGTGTAGGTCCAAATAAACAATTCTTCAGTCACTTTCAGTTTAAGTAGATGTTTATGGACGTGTGGCAGCATTTATCATAAATTGCAGGAAAGCATAAACATCTGCTGGTACACTGAAATTGTTTACCTGTAGGATGAATATCTTGTGACATGTACACACATTTAGTTCAATGTTTGATAAGGTATAAGCAGGCAGATGTGAATTTACCAAAATGTGGACTATTCTTCATTGAAAAGGAAATGTTGGGGCTTGAGTAAGTGCTGTGATTGCTAATTGCAAACCTGTGCCACTGGAATACATGGAAATCCTCTAGCAATCATGTGGCTTATCTATAGATACTCTTATATAAAGCATTGGGACAGAGTTGGGTGGCCAGCTGTGAACCTTCCATCCAGCATTTTCGCAGTAGGAATGGATGGCTAAGCAGACAGAAACTGATGATTGAGAAGACTAATGCAGATGTCTAGAATGTTACAGTAATAGTAGGGGAAGCCCGGGGGCATTATGACTTTTCAGTTGAGAAATGAAGCTGAAGATAAGTGCATTCCCTAGAAAAAGAAGCAGTTGTATTTATCTATTTTCTTTCCATAACACACTATGTGATAAAACAAATGGTTGGTAGATGCCTTCTGCTTTTAACTGCATTTATAGCAAAATAGTTTGTTCCTCATTTGGTAATCAGCCTGTAATCTATCCCATTATGTAGCAATTGTACAATCAGGCATCAAAGGTAGAATCATTACTAGGTTTCATCAAAAGAGAGTCTTTTGGACCTTTTTTTCTTTTTTGGTTTATCATCTGTATTCTGTATGATGCCTTTAACTAGAAGGTGTTAATTAGCAGCCTTCATTATGCAGGTTCCTCTGAAGTAGCTTTTAAAATTATTTCAAAGCTTCAACGTATATCACAGAGAAAAAAAGGTTATGTAAGAGTCTTAGCATGATGAACTATCTTCTGTTCTAAACCATTGGTGGTTTCATGATATATTAATAGCAATTACTCTTAGGGCTGTTGGTTGCTTAATGTTATCCTTGTTTCTGAAGTTGGCAAGAGATAAGTAAAAGAGAATAGAAAATCATTTTAATGATTTTATGCATGTAATTCATGCAATCAATATTTTCTAGTGTAGCCTTGGAAATGGAATACCTATCATGAACTGTAATTGATGCATTTCTAAAATAGGATAGCATATTTTTTTGTAAAATAAAGATTTATGCAATATGAAGAGTCTTATGGTCAGGTCATATATACTTTGAATAGCTTTTGATAATGAAATGTACTAATTGTGGATCAGGTCAGCATTAAAACATTAAAACTCCCTGTGCATGCAGCTTTGTGTTTGTTAAAAATAATTCTATTTGGCATCATCAAGCCCTTTTCTCTTCATTTTCATCAGTCTTTGCCTGGGAAATGTCACATACCAGCTTGCCACAAACTGGTTCTGTCCATACACGTTGGATTGCAACTTTCCTTAATCCTTTAAACTTTCAGCCAGCATGGCTGTTGGCAGTGGTTCAGAGAAAGTGATCATATACCTTGGCATATTCCAACAATCCCTCACTGTCAAAATGCTCAGTAGCAACCCACTCCAATATATATACAAAGGGAATTATAGGTATGTTTCCTAAACTTCCCAAAAATAGGTTGTAAAAAGTATTAAAGGCTGAAGGCATTTATCTAGCATTTATCTAGCTATTGGAGTTTTTTTGTCCAAAGTCCCAGAGTAGTGATTGTTCTTCCTAATTCACCACTTGTTAAATAGATGACAAATTATTTATAATATTTCTACTGCAGTGTTTGGTTGGAACAATACCCAAGGCAGTTTTACTGATCAACACGCTAACAAGAAACACAGAAACAGAATCTCTGCCCTCTCTACGGCTCAGATTCTTCACACTGATAAACACTAACATTTAAAAAATTTATTTGCCCAATCACCCTCCTGTGACAGCCAGCAATCAGGCAAGACTTCAATCAGTTCAGCTCCATCATGATCCCAATTTCGAATTATCCAGTACATAGGTCCAGTTGTGTAATTTTAACTTTGGATTTTTATTTTATTTTATTTTATTTTTGAGAGAGAAAGAAAAAAGGAAAAGTCATGGCTGCCAACAAGTCAGGAAATATTTGGTAAAATGAGTTTTGTTGCCTGTGCAAGTAACATAATGCATTTTTACTGAAGTTTCAACTTGATGGCTGAAATTTGTGGCTTGGACAAAGTCGAGTTTATCATAGCATTCCTTACAAATTCTAACTGGCTCTCAGCTAGTCTCAGTCTTAGATGCACTACTACTTTCCATTAATTTCCACTAAGTGTACTGAATCTGTTTTTGCTCTGTCTTTGTGGTACCTTTAAAGAAATTCTATAATGTAATAAATATTTTCTTTCTACCGGGCTTATAGGCCGCTCCAGTCAGCTGACTGAGTAGCGTACAATTCCCCAATATGTAACTGGGATTAAAACAATACAAATAACATTTGAAGACAAAATCATACATTATAAGATAAAACTGGGAGACATACTCAGAAGAATAAAACCAATTCCTCCTCAGGAGGGATAGTTACAGCGAACTGGCTCCCATAGCTTGATGAACTACCTAGGTTTCAGGCCAGGATGGAGGGGGCTGTTTGGATGGAGGGGGTAGCAACTGAGAAGGCATGCTTCCATGGCCCCTGGAAACGGTAGTCTCTGATCAAGGGGACATGTAAAGAGCCATTCTACTGAACTTTACTGAGTGGGTGGTGCTGTAGAGATCCAAACCCTGAACCATGATGGACTTCAAAGGTGGCAACCTGCATCTTGAATTGTACCCAGGAGCCAGCTGGAAATAATGCAATCTCAGAGTAGAGATTTTACATGGGTGCCATAAGATGCATGCATAATTACTTAAGCTGCTGCATTCTGGGCCCATTATAGCTTCCCAGTGATCTTCAAGAGCAGTCCCATGTAGTTTTGCAGTAGTCCAGACAAGAAATAACCAAGCTAAATACCATGCTATTATTATGGTATTTAGTTCTGATTGTTTTGTTTTGTTTAATTAAGTTTTTGACCCATTGTATTCTTCCTTGAGTTCTTCCAGTTAGACAGAACTATGAAACAAAAAAATAAACAACTCAAAGAAGGGGGCAGATATTCACATCTATTCCCTGAGATGCAGTAGCCATCTCAGTAGTTCCATGATACTATTTTTAACATTTATTTTATAACAAAATTTCAGATTAGCAAATGAGGACAAGAGGACCTACTTTTATTCTTTGCTTTGATTCCTACTATTCCACTACAGAGCTCAGATTTCAGTTTTATGGTAGGTTCAGACAGATATCCTCAATTTTCAAAGAATATCCCAGGGATCATTATTGAAGAGAGATTTTTGCTAGTCCTTTTCCACAACAAATCCTAATATTGTATCCTCTGTAATTCATTGTCCACAGTATTTCATAAGCATTTGTAATGCACCCTGTGTTCTTACACATCCCATGGTCCCAGCATCCACGCTATTTAAGCTTTGATTATCCACCAAAAATAATGGCTAGTCCCAAAGCACAACCTGGCCAAAATTATGTCAGGAACAAAGATGTATGACTGTTAACTGGGAACCAGTTTAAGACTGCTTTTCTCTCCAGTTTACTAAAGATTCTGCACTGCCTAAACATTAGCCACTACAATGTGAACCAAGCATCTGTTAGGGGGAGATGGGTGGTGAATAAATTTATAAATAAATAAAAATAAATCTGTTAGTTTATCTGTTAGTCTTGACTTTAGACACATGACTGTTTTTTTCTTGCTGCTTCTACCTGAAAATTATGCAAGTTTTTCAACAATGGGAGGAGGAAAGTGGTAACCAAGTCAAACCAGTCCTCACTGCCAGAGACCGAGCAAACCAGGATGGATGACTATTCAGGGATATATCTATCTAGAGCTTGTAATAAATGATCTGCTCATGTGACCTCTGATTACAATCTCCAATGAAGCCTTTTAGTCTTAAGATCAATAAACAAGAGGTGTCTTTAGAAAGCAAAACAGTGATAGACTTATATGCACTAATTGCTGAGATAAAAAGGCAAGATTCCAAGTCTATGAAAGTAGAAATGCATGTAAAGTTAATTCCATTAAATGGTAAATAGAATTTCCTCAGCTCATAAAATAGAAAAGCTGGAAGGAAAGAGGGAACTGTTTGGTAAGATTAGTTTCCAGAAAATAGAACTTGGATCCTCTAACTCACTGTATCAAAAGTAAGGGTGATGAGTGCAATAAATAGTGTGGATTTGTCTTGTAAAACAAATATTGCATATTGATTTGTACAGTGAAAGAACATACTTTTCAAGACCCTCCTTATACTGGCAAAAGCATTGCAGTACTGTATGATCTTTGTTAACTTGGACAAATTATTATTATTAGACTTTTATCCTGGCTTTTTAAAAAAATACATTTTTGTCATCTCAAGGCAGCGAACATACCTAATACAAGTAGTCCTTGCTTACTGACCAGTGACTGTTCGAAGTTATGACAGTGCTGAAAAAATAACCTTACAGTCTATTTAAGACAATTTATGGCCTTTGCAGCATCCCTCAGTTACATGATCGCCATTATAGTCGGTATGCGTTGTCCTGTGCTTGACCTGTGTCCCCCCCTCCCAGCAGAGCAGAGAGATTGTTGAAGGATTTCAAGAGAGTAAGCTGTTTGCTCTTCTACACATCGAAAGCAATGCAATCACACTGGCAATGGGAAAAGGTCAGGCAAATGAGAGATTGCCTACAGAAATTGCTTGCTTTCCCCCCACCCCTGCACAATTGGAAAGGAACAGATTTCAAGAGAGTATTGTATGCTGTTGCATAGTGCGCCCATGGCTCCCAGCCCTGGTCTGCTGGTGTTGTCCTAACAGCCAGGAACCACGCTGAGACAAGGAACTGGTCTCTAATGCTTTATTGCTTGTGCTGGGGGTTGCCTGAAAGGATCGAGACAGGGCGTCTGCCAAGCAGTTTTGTGCCCTGGGCACATAAGAAATAACAAAATTGAAACGGGAGAAAAACTGGCTCCATCTGATTTGGCGTGGGGTGAGGGATCTGGTGTTTTGCAGAAGCTGTAAATTCTTGTGATCGGTACAAACTTTCACAGGAAGGGCTGCACCTTCCAGCCAGTGCCTCCACTCTTGGAATGCTGCTTTAATTGCCAGCAACTCCTTGTTAAAAACATCATAGTTTCTCTCTGCTGGTGAGAGCAGGTGTGAAAAAAAGGCACAAGGAAGCAATGTACTCTCGGTTTTGTTTGTATATTGCAATAACACTGCCCCAATGGCAATATCTGAAGCATCTGAATGCATTATAAATTGCTTCGTGGGATCAGGGTGTCTTAACAGCGGCTTGGAAGGCTGCTTGCTGTCTCTCCCCCCAAATGAATTTTGATCCTTTCTTCAAAAGCTGTGTGAGGGGTCTAGCCTTATCACTGTAATTTTTTGTAAACCGCCTATAGAAATTGCAAAATCCTAAAATACTTTGTACCTCTTTAACATTTTGAGGAGGTGGCCAAGAGAGAATTGCCTGGACCTTAGAAGGATCCATGGATATGCCTTCTGTTGATACTTTATAGCCCAGGAAATGTAATTCAGTTAAAGGCACACTTCTCTAGTTTGGCGAATAGTCTGTTCTCTCTCAGTCTTTGCAAGACATTACGTACATGGGTTACATGAGTTGTAGCATCCTCAGAGAAAATTAATATGTCATCTAGATAAACGACCATGTACTTATCTAGTAAATCAGAGAAAACTTGATTCATAAATCTGGAAAGTATGGCTCCTGTGTTAGACAAGCCAAAGGGCATAACAAGGTACTCAAATTTACCAAGCCTGGTGTCGAAGGCAGTCAGATATTTGTGCCCCTCTTTCATCCGGATCAGATTGTACGCACTCCTGAGATCCAACCTGGTAAAAATGCGTGCCTTCTGTAAGCGATCTAGCAGATCCGAAATTAGGGGCAAAGGATAGGATTCTCTTTTCGTTTGTTTATTTAAAAAACTGAAATCGTGGACCACTCTCATGGGTGTCTCCTGGGTTGCAGGTGCCAATGGGTCAGGCTTCTTTGGTATGAAGAAGGTAGGAGCAGACGCTGGGGAAGTAGATGGTCGGATGAACCCCTTTTGGAGATTGGAGTCCAAGTAATCCTTTAAGGTGGCTAGTTCCTTGGGAGACATGGGATATTGTTTCCTTGCTGGAACCCTGGCTCCTGGTATCAACTCAATGGTGCAATCACAGTCCCTATGGGGGGGTAGTGCTGTGGCCTCTTGTTCGCTGAAAACGTCTGCAAAATCTGCATACTTGGCTGGCAACTGGACCCCCCCTGCTTCCGTGACTGCGTTGGTTGCTGGAGAGCGTAGAGCGGCTTGAATCTTGTGGTGCTGGCATTCCTTAGCTGGGAAGGAGATTGCTCCTGTAGTCCAGTTCAGCAACGGGTTGTGGATCCTCAGCCAAGGCGTGCCTAGGATTACCGGCACATTAAGCGATGCAGTAACATAAAGCTGGATCCACTCAGTGTGGTCTCCCGTTGTCAGTTGCACCGGTTCTGTGAGTCTTCTAATCGGCCCTGCCTTGAGGGGCTGGCCGTCAATGGTCTCCACTTCTATGGGGCATGGCAATTCTCTGGTCGGGATGTTGAAGTCTTGTACGGTCTGCACATCAATAAAATTGGTTGAAGCTCCGGAATCCACGATGGCCTCTAGCTTGACCTGGTGCTCTGGGCTGACGTGCATGATTACGGGTAAGTAGTAAAAGGCTTGCCTGGAATCCTCGGAATGAGCCCTCCTTAATTGATTGATGGTCTCCCTGTTGAGCTCTGTGGAGGGAGACCGATGGAGTTTCCCTGGTTGGAAGCAGAGGTGGAGATGGCTCCTGTTTCAGCTGCTTGCCTTGGGGGTCTTACTGAAGTTGCTTGGCCTCTCGCTGGGCAAGCTCTCACCATGTGCCCCTGGGCTCCGCAGTAGAAACAAAGGGCTCTCTCTCTCCTTCTCTGCCTCTCAGCCTTGGAATTCAGCCTCCTGTTCGCCCCAATCTGCATTGGCTCCTCTGGTGCTGAGTGAGTGGATGCTACGGAGAGAGCTGGAAATCCTGGAAACGCTCTGAGGGTCCTGTTTCTCCCCAGCTGCATCTGTCTGAGCTCTTCTAGCCTGGCATCTATGACCACCGACAACTGATATAAGGCTTCTAGGGTAGCTGGTGTTCCCTGGCGCACTAATTCATTCTTAATTTCCTCATCCAGCCCCTGTTTGAATTGGTCTTTTAATGCACTCTCATTCCAGTCTAGATCTCCTGCTAACAACTTGAAATCAGCAATGTAGATTCCCACCCTCTTGTTACCTTGCTTGAGCTTCCGAATTTCCTGGCTGGCAGTGGCCTCTCTGATCAGGTCATCAAAGTGTGCTCGGAACCCTGCCAAAAAGTTCTGGTAGTCGTTGAGAATCGGGTCGTTGTTCTCCACCATGGGAATAGCCCATTTGGCTGCTGGTCCCTTTAGCAGGCTTAGGATGAAGGTGACTCTGGTTCTCTGCTGGTCTGCTGTCGAAAAACATAGTGCACTGTGTGAGAAAGGTTCTCAACTGTCCTGCTTCTCCTCCAAACTTCTCTGGTAGACTGCCCTGGGATCTCAAGACTACTGGCGGAGGTGCTGCTGCTGCTGCTACTGCTGGCGCCGGTTGTGGGTTAATCGGAACTGGTTGTTGTAACTGCTGTAGCATGGCAGCTTGTAATGTGTTGATCTGGAGATCTACTTGTTGTTGGTGTTGTTGCAGGGCTGCTGCCAATTGTTGGATGGTGAGCTGCATTTCTTGGTTTTCTGAAGACATTTCCAAATGTCTCTCCTTAATTTCTTGTTCCTCCCTCTTTCAATGGGAGTAGGAGTTTGTTAGGATTGATGTCCTAACAGCCAGGAACCACGCTGAGACAAGGAACTGGTCTCTAATGTTTTATTGCTTGTACATAACAGGAATCCTAACAAACTGAAGAAGCATGGGAAAAACCCAGACATATAAACCCCAAAGTTTAAGGCGGTCCCGATCTGTGTCTCTTTGAATGGCTGCCCAATTCCTCAGTGCTACGCATGCGCTTGACAGTCTGGATGGGAGCCCCCTGCTCGCCATCCTTACTCATGACAGGTGTGATCACATTGCTCTTGATGTGTAGAAGACAGTAAGCAGGCACTTGAGCATTCCAAAGGGTGGGGGAGTGGTTAGGAGGCAAACAAAAGGCAAAGGTGTGAAACTGAGTAGTCCTGTCCCTGCAGCTGGAAAGCACAGTCGGGGTCATGTGATTTCTCTCTTAGCGACCGCTTCACTTAGTGATGTCAGATGTTAAGCAGACAGGGCTATAATTTCCTGGATCTTTCCATAAGCCCTTCTTAAAAAGTGGGGCTGAGGGCACTTTCCAGTCCTCAACTACAGAATCCAGTGTAGAAACAAAACCTCACTGTGCTGCTGACATTGTTGGTCTCAAAAATTATTACTTTTCTCATTAAAAAGACTACTAGATATCTCCTCTCAAATGCAGTTTTAAATACCCTAATTGGGGTACAGCAGTTTAATTTTATTATGCTCCAAAAAATGGATGGTTTGTCACATAATCTTGTATCACATTTTTGTTTAACAGTAGCCTGATAACTTGGGTATTTTGTTTGCCAGATTCTCCAAGGCAACATTATTTAAACAGACAAATGTAAATAAATAATACCATAAGCCATTCATTGTTTTAATATTCATCATCTTGTGCAACAGAAGTCACTCTTCGAGCCTTTCATGTATAAGGATCCCAGTTTCTTCTTGTAATGAGGATAGCTGGCAAACCAAGTTTCTTCATAAAGAGATCACAGAGAACTGAGTCAGAAGTGACTTTGGGTTAACTTGTTTATCCTTGATGTCAAATAAAGTTTGCTTATGATTTTAACTAATGGTATTTTAAATGGGAGTGAATTTTCTTGAGTGCCCTATGGCATCTATAGATAATTAAGGTACTTGTAATAGTACTTTTTATGTAGTGCACCATCATTTTTGTTGATGGCATCTAAGAAACTATTTTAGCCACTTAAATGTGGATTGTCTAATGTTCACCAGTCTGAAAGGGATGAAATAATGTGTACTTCTTTGACATTTTCTTTCTGAAGGTTCAGTTGCTTAGCTAAAGTGTAGTGGGTGGTATGTCATAGTCAGCCTGACTTTGTGTTTCAAGATAATTTTCTGTTCTTTTTGTTGTTGTCCATGTGGAATATTATCTAGGTCATTTACATCATTCATGATGGGTCAACAAAACTATTCTTTGCACTATAAAAAAAATAAAGTTTATCCTCAGTCAAGACAATGATGGTTCAAGTTAACAAATAATTTAGAAGTATTAGTAGGAAAACCTGGACAAATATTAACTCCATCTGCTCAAAGAGTATTCAATCATTTCTTCCATCATGGAATTGAAAATGACATTCTATGATTGCTATATTGTACACTATCAAAACATACCATTGATTTAGCATGGAAAAGTGGGTTGCTTCCAGATTAAGATAATTACAGTTAGTTCCTATTGGAACGAATTATTGGGTTAGGTTAAGTCGTAACTATCTTTTCATATGATTCATATTGAGATACAATAAATGCAGTTAAATTAATTGCAGTGTATTTTTTTTTAGAGAAGAAAGTATGATGTAGCTCTAATATCCTATTGATAAAGCCAAACATGATTCATTCTTATTCTGTTGTTATCGCTTAGGTTTATTTTGGTGCACCAGGTCATCTGGCAGCATTTGTAATATAGTGTTATTATTCACAAGAATTTCTCCTATACCAATATGTAAATAGTCATGTAAAATAATTACAAGCAACTCTGCCAGATGATCTTGTTCAGAGATCAAAGTTTTTGCTACTGTTATTGATATACATTTGGACCAAATACAACTTTTTTAGTGTTGTTCCATGTATCCCCCATTCCACAAATGTGAGAAGTTGGGCAGAATATGATATCAGAGTATATTTTGAATCCCTTAAATATTCAGGTTGGAAAATCCTACAGAACATACAGGAATTATTTTAGATAATCACCAAGGACAAATTATTTTAATCAGTCTTCAAACAGAATTTCAGAATCCCTATAAATCTAAACACAGAAATGAGCTGTCCTTACAATGAAGTAATTTTGGACTCTCCAGTCAATAAAACAGCAGCAAAACCCAGACTGACAATATATTCTGAAACACATACAGGATTCAGCCAAACTCATGACTGCAATGAAAGTCATGACAGTCTCAGCTCCTATTTCAGTTAGCTTATGGAAGTCAACACCATCCCAGAGAGTATCTGTGCTAGAGGTAAGCTATTCACCAACAGAATCCCATGGCCTGTGATATTGTCTTTTCACCAGTTGCTTTCAGTAACTGGGGGGGCCCCCTTGGGCAGCAATAACTGCAAGTAAATGTTTCTGATAACTGTTGATCAGTCCTGTGCATCTGCTTGGAGGAATTTGTGCCCATTTCTCCTTACAGAACAGCTTCAACTCAGGGATATTGGTGGGCTTCCTCACATGTCATTCCACAACATTTCTATAGGATTAAAGATAGGGCTTTGACTTGACCACTCCAAAACATTAACTTCCTTCTGCTTTAACCATTCTTTGGTCATACGACCTGTGTGTTTTGGGTTGTCGTCTTGCTGCACGACCCACTTTCTCTTGATCTTCAGTTCACGGACAGACATCCTGACATTTTCCTGTAGACTTTGCTGGTACAATTCAGAATTCATAGTTCCATCAATGATGGCAAGCCGTCCTGGTCCAGAGATAGCAAAGCAGGACCAAACCATGATACTGCCACCAACATGTTTCACAGATGGGGTAAGGTTCTTATGTTGGAATGCAGTGTTTGCCTTTTGCCAAACATAAAGCTTTTCATTCAAGCCAAAAAGTTTATTTTGGTCTCATCCCTCTATAGAACATTCTTCCAATAGCAGATCATGTTTTAGGTCATATTTATGCAGAAATACTGAAAATTCAAAAAGGTTCACAAACTTTTAAGCACCACCGTATAATCCGTGTTGTCCTACTTTGTACTTTTGGTATATCATTGAGCTTGATTTCCATCGTTTCCCAATGAAAAACAACACAGGGAACTTTCCCTATGGCAACGACAGGGAATAAAACAATACTAAGCCTCTGTCCAGAGAGTATCTTGCCAATGATGGCTTTAAATTTAACACTGAAACTTCAGGGTACATATGAGCATAGACATTTTCAACCTCTGTGACTCTGGACTGATTGCCAGAAGCAAGGATATTTTCCAGCTAGGCTTTATTGCTGTTTATACCGTATTTTTTAATTAGGGTTTTTTGAATAATGTTGCAGGCTGCTGGATTGTGACCTGGCAGGCTGTTCTCTTGATACCAGCTTAGCCTGCGATTGACACTTCCACCCAATTTGTATACAACTGCTTGAGGTTTCTGTCTTGTTCTTGTCAACCGACTTGTTTGCTACAAGAATGTCAGGGAAAATTTAAAAATCCCTTGTATTTTAGAACGTTCAGACTTTTCTCTCTGTGTTTAAAACCCATACTCAATCACCCAGACTGTATGTTTTGCAAACTCTTTGATAAGGTTTTGTACCACAGAAACAGACTACTCTATCTTGGCTGACTGCTTAGGTATGGTTGCCTTTTCATAATGGAAAAGTGATATTGAAAGAACCCTGATCTCTGAAAAGGGTCTTCTGGTCATGGAGAAGTGTTTGTGAAGCAGCTCTTCACATTTGCCTTTCCTTCCATTTCATTCCAAAGAATCTCTTCCTCTTCAGGAACAGCTGGGGGCACGAGGAAATGATGTTCACAATTGGGGAAGGAAGTCCTGTTTTGCATCTGGAATTCTGCAAATAAACTTCAAGAATGTTTTTGATTATGTGCAATTTCTATGTATATGTTCATCTGTAAAAGTGCAAATCAGTACTAATTTGTTTTCACCCCATATTTATTTCTTCTATATTGTATACCATCCTGGATATGAATTATATAACTGTAATAATATTCAAGGATTCAGATACATTAGAAAACAACTGAAAAAATGTTTTATTTTTAAGTCATTTACACATTCATTGATTGATTATGTGCCATCAAGTTGTTGTCAACTGTTAGCAATCACACAGGTAGATTTTCTCCATGACATTTAAATTTTACCATTACCATAACAGTTCACAGGATGTTTGTATAAATGCTGATTCCTTCCTTCCTTCCTTCCTTCCTTCCTTCCTTCCTTCCTTCCTTCCTTCCTTCCTTCCTTCCTTCCTTCCTTCCCAATCCAGTTATTTTTAATAAGTCAGTGTACTTCGCCTTTAACTCTAGGACTCTTCCTGTGACCATACAGACAGTACTCATTTGGAGCCAAAGTTCTACCTAAATACTGATAATGTTCTTTCCATCTGCTCTAGCATATTTCTGTTTTATTTTCATGGATTTGGAATCTTCTTTGTGTTTTTTTAGACATGAGAATTTTAACTTTAATTAAATTTAAGATCAAGCTCCTATCATTGTGAATGCTTGGTGATATCTCAAAAACCAGAACTATGTAAGAGATTAGTGCTTCAATACCTTTGTAAGTCCTTCTTTACAGGATCTATTTCTAAATATAGGAGAAATAGATTGCTAAAACATCCTTGTGCCCCAGTGCAAAATAAACAAACAATAAAACATGTTTATCATGTATATATATAAATCAGTGTTGTACATATGATATACTGTAGATTATCTTTCTCCCTGCCCAAACATAGATCTAAAACAGAGAATCAACTATATGTATTCTTACAGAGTTCCCACGTTGGTTGATAAGAATGGGTCAACCTAAGAATAACTCTGATGCAATTTACCTTTTTCTGTTAGGTTGGCAACATACCACCAAGGACCATGATCAACTATATGATGCAGAGTTCTAAAGGAAAAACACCTGCTATGATCTATTCAGTTCCAGCCCATTCAAAGTATATTGAAAACTTTCCTGCAAGGACTTTCAGCAAATCACAGATGGGTACTTTTCTACTAAAGCCTGAAGAACAATTAGACAGGAAAGGTCTACTGGTGGCACTCAATGCATACATCACTCAGAAATTGTCAGCCAAAAACCTTGATAGACTTTCATCAGTTATCAGGACTAAAGACACTTCTTCCTATGGCAGTAGGGTTAAGCCTCTTCACATTGACCACCTTGAGGGAACAATATCCAAAGAAAAGCTAGGAGGATTTGGGATGAGACCACAGCTCCTACAGAGGCCAGTACCTGGATTGGTGTCTGGGTCTACCCAGAATGATTTGAAGCTTCCCTTAACTCCAATAGATGGTAAGGGATTGATATACATTATCTGTGTATGCTTGCTCATCTTGTTTTTGTTTCCTTTAAACCAGTGATTTTCAAGCTGTGTTCAGGGAACCCTGGGATTCTTTGGAATTGCTTTAAATTCAAATAATTACTTAGTGAGAAATATAACAATGACAGACAAGCATCCCAGAAGTTCATGTCAACAAACTTGCTGAGTTTGAGCTGCAGTAGAGGGGCAATATACATTTCAGGGTGGATTGATAGTCTCATGTGTGAGATAGAGAGACTGAACAAGATTTAAGCTATAGCCTACCCCATGGAATGACATAACAATAACCAAAGATCACAAGAACATGACAATTACTATAGTTTCTCAGACAGCTTCAGAACTGCAGTTTCTTCAGTTGGGAATTGCAGTGTGAAGTCCTAAATTGCCAGTTTGAAATTATCATCCAGGTTTGATATTCATTTATAGATCTTTCTTCTCATATCCCTCCTAGTAGATTATATTGTAATAGAACTTAGCTTCATGTAGGATGTTTGAGTGTTTCATGTTTGAGTGATGGTAATCAAGTGAGGAACCAGGGAAATCCTGGTGACCCACACTTCTTGTAGAACTTTTTCTTAGAATCATGGGTTGATGCTCCAATAGCATGCATGGAAACTGAGAAGTTTATTTTCTTCAAATTGACATTACTTGCTGGTGACATATTAATTCCTTTGTAGCAGCTTGGAGTATTACATAGCCATGTTTTGATGTGTCTTTTCTTTACCCATCTCCTTTGTACTGGATGCTTTCATTTTCTTTTGCTGTGAAAGCACAAAATCAATTGAAGTGTTCTCTTTAGTGAGAAGAAAGCCTAGTGAGGACATGCCTGAAGTGACAGCGTTCATGGTGAAGAACCTGTCTGATAATAGGTTTCAAAAGCAAAATGGAATGTAAATGCAGATCCAGGTGACACTGCACATCTCTGGAATAGGTCTGCTGTTAAAGCAAACTATGCCCACACTGGTTTCATTATCATGCACTATCCTCTTTCACCTTTCATAGCAGGAGTCTACAGAGAACTGATACTTAACACTTACAGAGAATAATATGTTGCAAAATGTGTTGGATTTTGCCTATTGGACTTCCATAGGCATAATGTATCCTGGAAAAACTTTTTATGATGTCTAGATACAATACTGAATGCATTTTTTCCAAAAATCTTTAAATCCTTTTGTTTTGTAAATTTGGACTCTCAATTCATTGCTGCAAATGAGGAAGTTTTAACATTCTCTCCTTTCAATTATTTATTTATTTATATTTCAAATTTCCATCGCTGCCCATCTCCCCCAAGAAGGGGACTCTGGGCAGTTTACAATCAAAATTAAAACACATAATTACAATATAAGTACTGTATAAAAATAGAATAAATACAGAGTAAAAAATATAAAATCCAGCAGCATAGATCTTGTTTATTGGGGAGAGATCTATAATAGCCACCCCTAAGATGAACTGGGGCCCCTCCCACCCCAAGCAAGGCGGCAAGAACCAGGTTTTTAGGTTCTTCTGGAAGTCTGGGAGCGAATGGGCCTGTCTCAACTCCGGGGGCAGAATGTTCCAAAGGGCAGGTGCCACTGCAGAGAAGGCCTTCCTCCTGGACCCCACCAGGTGAAATTCCTTTACTGGCGGGGTTCGTAGCATGCCCTCTGCATGACCGGGTGGGGCGGGTCGATGTTATGTAGATGAGGTAGTCCCTCAGGTAGCCTGGCCCCATGCCATGTAGGGCTTTAAAGGTGATAACCAACACCTTGAATTGGACCCGGAAGCAAACTGGTACCCAGTGCAGCTCGCACAGCAGTGGTGTCACATGTGCCGGTCTTGGGGCATCAATAACTGCTTGCGCGGCCGCATTCTGGACCAGTTGAAGCTTCCAGATACTCTTCAAGGGTAGCCCCATGTAGAGCGCATTGCAATAGTCTATGTGGGAGATGACCAGGGCATGAGTGACTGTTCGGAGGGCCTCTCGATCCAGGAAAGGGCATAACTGGCGCACAACACGAAGTTGCGCAAAGGCCCTTCTGGCCACGACTGCCACCTGTTCATTGAGCAGGAGTTGTGAGTCCAGGAGGACTCCCAGATTATGCACCGGGTCTGAATGGGGCAGTGCAACCCCATCCAGAACTAAAGATGATAGTTTCCTGGATACAGAGGAGCCATCAACCCACAGCCACTCCGTCTTTCCAGGGTTCAGTTGAAGCCTGTTTTTCCCCATCCAGACCCCCACAGCCCCCAGGCACTTGGAGAGGGCAGCTACAGCATCATTTACCTCACCCGGGATGGAGATATATAGCTGTGTATCATTGGTATATTGATGATACCTCATCCCGTGGTGACGGATGATCTCGCCCAACGGTTTCATGTAAATGTTGAATAGGAGAGGAGAGAAAACCGAACCCTGAGGCACCCCGCAGTGGAGGGGTCGAGGGGCAGATCTCTCCTCTCCTATCACCACCGATTGGGACTGGCCCTGGAGGAAGGAGGTGAACCAGCGCAAGACTACGCCACCCACCCCCAACCCCCTGAGCTGACCGAAAAGGATACCATGGTCGATGATATCGAAAGCTGCTGAGAGGTCAAGAAGAGCCAGGATGGATGCACTCCCTCCATCCCGCTCTTGCCAGAGATCATCCATAAGTGCAACCAATGCAGTCTCTGTCCCATATCCTGGCCTGAAACCTGACTGAAAGGGGTCCAGATAATCCATTTCCTCCAGAATCCTCTGGAGCTGCAACGCAACCACTTTCTCAACCACCTTCCCCAAAAAGGGAAGGTGGGAGACAGGGCGAAAATTGCCAAGTATAGTAGGGTCCAGGGATGGCTTCTTGAGGAGGGGGTGTACCAGTGCCTCCTTGAAGGCAGCTGGAAACTCCCCCTCCATCAAGGATGTATTAACCATCACCTAGACCCAATCACAAGTCACCTCCCGGGCCGATTTTACCAGCCAGGAGGGTCAAGGGTCAAGATGGCATGTGGTTGCGTTTGCAGTCCAGAGGATCCTGTCCACTTCCTCAGGCCCAACAGGATCAAACCATTCCCAGATAACAGGGTAAGTACATCCCCTCGGCATCTCCCCAGACTGTGCCTCATGCTTAGGGTCCAACTTAGAACGAATCTGAGCAATTTTATCCTGCAGATGCTCAGAAAACTCCTCTGCATGGCCCTGTAAATGGATCACCGAATCTCCCTTACCCAAGAGGGATCGGGTAATCCTAAACAGGGCTGCTGGGCGGCATTCTGTGGATGCAATAAGAGCAGAGAAATATTGGCGTTTTGCCGCTCTTACCCCCACAAGGTAGGCCTTAATCGCGACTCTAGCTTGTGTTCGGTCAGATTTGCTCCTTGTCTTTCTCCTCTTAAGTGGCTCTCTAGATGTCTCTTAATCCTCTTCAAAACCCACAACTCCTCCATAAACCACAGGGAGTGCCGGGTCGGATGAGGCAAGAGAGGTCACACAGGCGCAATCCTGTCCAAGGCCCCTGCTGCCTCCCTATTCCAGGCTGTGGCTAGGTCCTCCGCTGGACCATGCAGTAGATCCTCGGGTATAACCCCCAGCTCCCTCTGAAACCCTACCGGGTCCAACAGTTGCCAGGGATGGACCAATCGAATGGGTCTTGCTTCCCTGCCGAGTGGGGCAGCACCAGAGAATCTCAAGGCCACCAGGGCATGATCTGACCATGACAATGGGGATAGATCCAACTCTCCCCTCAGATCACATTGCCACTGCTCCAACAAGAAAACCAAGTCTGGGGTGAGGCCACTGTCTCGAGTCGGGTCCCAAATAATCTGGGGCAGGCCCATGGCTGCCATGGTGGCCATGAACTCCCGAGCTGCCTCTGAGGCACACCCCAGGGATGGCAGATTGAAGTCCCCCAGAACCATAAGCCTGGGGTACTCCATCGCCAGCCCCGAGATGGCCTCCAGCAGGCAGGGAGGTTGCCACGCAGCAGGGAGGCTGGTACAGCAGCAACACTCCCAACTGTTCTCCGGCACCCAACTTGAAGAACAGGGTCTCACAACCAGCCACTTGTGGAGTAGCACCCCTGAAGGCCACTAGAGACTCTCGGATCACAACTGCTACCCCTCCTCCCCTGCCCCATTTTAAAGATTATTCACATACCAAATGCCAGCTCTTTTTGCCAGCTCTTTTTGCCAGCTTTTTTAAACCTTATATACAGTATCTTGTAATATATAGAGTATTTTTCAGAACTATTGCTAGTTATGCAATACATCTGCACTAAATATTTTTATGACTTTGGACAAAGATTGTTTAATAATAGCAGGAATACATTATTTGGGGGAGGGGCTAGGTTTTTCATACAGATAGCAGTCATTTATAATAAGAGGTTTATCTTCAGGAGATGTTCTTTTAATGGGCTGCATCATAGTGAGTGCTCAAAGCGAGAGAGAGCACACTACAGACAAGGGAGATGTCTTCCCTATCTTGGCTTTATTTAATCCACTAGAAAGACCTGCTGTTTTGTGGACTCTGGAGTTGGGCCGTTGGCCTTTCATTTTCTATTTCATTTCTTTCCCTTTATTTTTATTTTGCTTGAGATTGCAACTCTGTTTTGCTATATAGATTATGAGACTTGGGGGTGGGACTAGAGAGATAAGGCCTAATAGAAAAAAGGAAAAAAAATGAAGTGAAAGGGAATGGCACTGAAATGCCAAGGTTATTTTTCACAATCCAGGTTTTTGCAGGATAGCTAACTGTGACATAAGTTGAACTAATGTTACAAACAAACAAAACTCATAAAGAAATACTAAAATTTTATTTTAATAAGACTATGTCTGACATATAAGTGTTTGAGGTAGCATGGTGAGCTTTTCATAACCGATCCTATTTTGCAGCAAGCTTCTACTCTCAGAGCATTTTTTCACAACCCCTATCTTTGTGTTTATTGTGTCCAGAAGAAGGGATGTTGTTGCTGGCTGCTCACGCTGGCTGAGATTTATGTAGTGTGCTTGAAAAAAAATCAGTTATGAGAGCTCTGCTTTGGGAACAGGTTTCTGTGTGGCTGATAATGTTACTAAAAGTCAACCAATCCAATTGCAACCTTGAGCATCCACTCAAAAGCAAATCAAGCAGTATAATTACTATATGTCTGAAGGATTAATACCAAACTGTTTAACTATATCAGTACTGATTATGATAATCTCATCAGGAAACGACTATTTTAGAATTCAAACTTAGAAATTATCTGAAGCAAGTTTATGATTTGACTGATTCATAGTCTTTTCTAGAATCTGATAAATTAAATTTAAAATCATATGTCCAGGATGTGGAAGCCAAGGAAGGGGAAAAAATGGGGAGGAGGGAGAACGTAAGCAAAAATTGTAAATTATAGTATATGAGGTACAATCCTCAAGACCGAGAAGGAACAATATTCAAGACTAGATTTATCTTCAAAGTGACTGTGATAACATAACACATCCATAGTTAACCCATGATGGGGATTCATATAATACGTAGAGTTATAAATTAATCACATGTGCTACATTTGTACAGCATGTAAAACTAGTTTGACTAGTTAGTCCTTTAATATACTGTGAGAACACCAACTAAGTATCCTCCTTCTCAGTTTCCCCCTGTGTTTGAATTTGGGATAAATGTTTATTACTGTTTTAACAAGAATAAACTAGGACCTGAGCCTACAGCTTGATCTGTTTTGTTACTTAAATCATCCCCTAGTCTGATCCTCTAAAGATCAACTAAAGAATATAGTTGAGATTCATTCAGGTCCAGTCATATAACAGGAAAACATAAATTATGATAAATCACCTTTCCTGTTTTTATTTATTTATTTATTTTCTATCCCACCTTTATCATTTTTTTATAAATAACTCAAGGCAGCGAACATACCAAATACACCTCCCTCCTCCTCTTTTCCCCACAACAACAACCCTGTGAGGTGGGTTGGGCTGAGAGAGAGGGACTGGCCCAAGGTCACCCAGCCGGCTTTCATGCCTGAGGCGGGACTAGAACTCTCATACCATGCCTGATTGGCTCTTGGGCTGAGAGAGAGGGACTGGCCCAAGGTCACCCAGCCGGCTTTCATGCCTGAGGCGGGACTAGAACTCTCATACCATGCCTGATTGGCTCTTGCGCTGTGAGAGAGGGACTGGCCCAAGGTCACCCAGCCGGCTTTCATGCCTGAGGCGGGACTAGAACTCTCATACCATGCCTGATTGGCTCTTGGGCTGAGAGAGAGGGACTGGCCCAAGGTCACCCAGCCGGCTTTCATGCCTGAGGCGGGACTAGAACTCTCATACCATGCCTGATAGGCTCTTGGGCTGAGAGAGAGGGACTGGCCCAAGGTCACCCAGCCGGCTTTCATGCCTGAGGCGGAACTAGAACTCTCATACCATGCCTGATTGGCTCTTGCGCTGTGAGAGAGGGACTGGCCCAAGGTCACCCAGCCGGCTTTCATGCCTAAGGCAGGACTAGACTCACAGCCTCCTGGTTTCTAGCCTGTTGCCTTAACCACTAGACCTAACTGGCTCTCTTGTTTACAACTGACATGTCAGAACAAGATCCAACTAAAATTCTTATTTGGAAAGAATCTTTCAACCAAAGAAACCACAAAGTCCAGCCTTAAATAATTAAATAAATAAAATTCTGAGATCATGAATGAGATCAAATTTCCACTGTTCAAAGAAAAAAAAGCCACAGTCATTTCCTGAGATTGATGAAAATTAGATTTTAATAGCACAAAGACATTATTTTAGATTTAAATATGCATGGATATTAACATTTCTTTCATCTTGATTATAAATCCGTGTCTTTTAATCTATGTTTTTTAATAGTTGGGTAACTCTATTTATATATTTATTTGTTTGTTTGGTTTCATAGTGAATAGGTCAGTAAAGTCATGACAAGACCGGAATGAGTGGACTGGGATTTGGGGCCATTTCTTCCCTTTTAGAAGGGATTGGATTTTTCTTTAACACTCTTCTAGTGTTTTGTCCTGAAGGATTCATAGAATAGTTAAGCAATCCAAAGCCAGTGTTACAAGAGGCATTCATGGCAGAGTCTTTAGATGAGCATATTTTGCTACCAGTTCATTTCAAATCAATTGTTCCAGTGGGCATTGTTTGTCCAGTGAGACAAGTGATCTAATTACTGATACGTATAAGAAGATAATCTTAAAAATTAATACAATTGGATCAATTGAGTAAACACCTTTGAATAAGGAAAAAGTATTTCCAAGGTTATATTTATGAATGCAGATTAACACTGAATAATACAGTAAGGAGTCATAGATAATTAAATATCTCCTACTGAGGACTGGAGCTAAAGCAGCAATACTTTGTTTCTCTTTTTCTTATATATAGTATTAAACTTTTTATAAGTAATCAAGTTTCCTCCCCCTCCCCCCTTTCTTAAGAAATATTTATTCAAGATGTTCTGAGGGACCTGAAGAAACATCATGTGGATGTAGATAAGTTGAGCTCACTGGAGCTGGACAAGATGGCTGATATAATTGCTGAAGCTATTCAAACCGTTGATACAAACGAAGAAAAGAACAATGCTGCTGGCAAGGTTGAAGGGGAGAGAACTGAAACAGGAGTGGATGCTGCAGGAAAAAACGATTATGAGATGGGATTAATGAATGAAGGTTTTCACATGCAAGGTACTATATTCATCATGGTAGCTTTCCTTTATTTTAATTTTTTAAATAATCAGATTAATATGCCTTGCAAAGGGCTACTAAGAGAAAACCTTATCTGCTCTCCTGCTTTCCTTTTCCCTTGTTGGGATTATACTGTGTTCAAGGACGGGACAGGTAATTATCACTCAGTTGTAATATGATCTGGATAATCAGGTGAGCGCAAATGCTGCTGTAACACTACTCATCCATAGACAATTTGTGTCAGCAAACCAAGGTTGCTAGGATTAGGGCACTGTGAGGATTGGGTGATCTCTTCCAGGGGGGAAATTTTTAGACAAAGAAAAATGTCCTTCCTTCTTACCCACTGATTTTTAAAGGAAGTTTCTGCAGAATTCAGTTTCAGTCTGAACATGAACCACTAGTGATGAAAACTACATTGGGAGCACTTGCAGTGGAAATTCAGAGGGTGGGTAGAAGAAGAGCATAGGGCTGCAGTAAAGCCTTTAGATATACAGTAGGTGCACCCCTTGAAACCACTGTTGCATTTAAAATTAGCGATCATTCTGTGTTGTTTTACTGATAATGACTAACTTGAGCTCTATTCATTTAACTCTAATGGAAATATGATTAAATCTGGAATTAGCTATTGTGTATTACTAGATATCTTCCAAATATATTGGATTAGATCTAGTCTCAGTGACAGAAAGTGGAAGCCCTTTGAAGTCAATAAGACTTAAATAGTCATGATTAACTTAACTCCCATTGATTTCAATGGATCTTACAAATTTGACTAAACATTAAATATTTAAATTACCCAAATAATTAATCCATTAAACACAGAAAGGCAAACTTTTTGAGAATGAATAATCTTCAACTCTAAGAACAAATTGTGCCCTATAAGTCTGGTATATTCTTGAATTCAGGGCTTTCCTATTATTAATTAATATTTATTTGGCATATGTTGCTCTGTTTCTGAAGACTCTGAGCAACTTACAGATAATAAAGCTTGCAGCATTACTGTTCATCGATGCATGTGCTAGGAATCTAGTTAGCATTTGTATGTGTCTTATCTATTTTTCTATCAATCAATCAATCATGGTTGGTAACTATATATGAAGCAGACATGAGGTTCGAAGGATCTGTCATTAGTTAATTCTTAACTCATAGAAATGCATAAACATCTTTTACTACATTGCAAATTTTTCTGTTCCTGTCCTAGTTTATGCAATACAGTATTTCTCTATTTAATAACGTGAAGTCACTATAACTTAGAAGTAATTATTTCTAAGTATGAAATAAAGGACATCAGAACACAGAAAGACCCATTTTCTTGAGAAATACCTGAGTTATAAATCCACTGCAGTTCCTCGTTTATTACCATAAACATTTTTTTCTGGGCTAGCAGGACAAGCTATTGATTTTTTTTCAGGCACTGATAAACAGAGGTAAATTCGTCAGCCTTACTATTGAACTAATTAATATAATGCACTCTTACAGCACAGCTTCAATTGATCTTGCATTAGCAAGGTGTCCAAATGGAGTCGAAATGACAAACTTGATCTATGTTTTTACTTTTGTCATTTAGCCACAACATCTTAATGTTTACTGTACAATAAAAACATCAATGTACAGAAAACTAAAGCAACATCTATGTTTTATGTCTCACAGTAAATGCTTCCTTCCACAGATGAGAGAGCATGGAACACTAATGCCAAGGCTGAAAAAGAGGTAAGTTAATGACACAAATATCTACTTTTTTTTTCTTAATGTATGGGGTAAATAAGATACTCTAAACACAATAAAAATCATTCAGTTTTGATATGGTTAAAGATTCAGGGGCAACAACACAATGCCAACGAAGGTTGATTTTGGTGATTGTAAGAAACATAATTCTACTGATCTGTCACTACTGCAAGTACTCAACAGAACTAAAAAAATTAAAATATTTAATGTAGGCTGAAAGGCTTAACTTATGTCATTACCAATATATTTGATTCAAACCGTGTAAATCTGTTTAGGATTGTAGTAATTTAATCTAAATTGTTCCTATCTGGAATGATTTTCCCCTCTGACCAATGAAAACCCAAATGGAGAGGAGAAAACATCAAAATAATTTAGTTCTTAAGTAGAATATTCAGACCCTAAAAAAATGCTAATTAAAAGTAATCCTGAAATTGCTAGAATATATATTTGCTAAGACTGTGGGAGAATTTAGAGTTACCCAACTTGGATTAGATTATTTGGATTAAGGGCATTATTGGAAATATTCTGATAGCAATGGAGATATATTTTGTATAGGAAAATAGTTTCTTCCCACAGCAGGTCTCCTGTGCTCCAAAATCCATAAGGTACACTTTGGGATGTTATTTCCTTCAGCACTGAAAAATGGTATGTCAGTAAGATCTGAAGGAAAGTGATGTACCACAGCTAAATGTGGTTTTAACTGTGATACATACAGCTAAAACTACTTTGCTTAAAATGTAGTTTAAAGCAAAGCTTTACTGCTATAAACTCTTCCAAACTATCAGTTAATGTTTTAGGTTTTGCTGGCAAACAAAAGTGAGTGTCCTCATGGAGTCCCACAAAAGAGACATGTTTGGAAACACATGTCCCAAAATGTGTGGCCCCTTGAAAAATAAAATGAATGCAACTTGATTTGAAGTAGGAAAGATTTTTTTTTTGTTCTTCAGTGCTGCCTAAGTAATACTGGAAGTTACACTTTTAGCTTAGATGAATTCCAGGGTTTTTCATCCTCAATAAATGGCCAATAACATAAAAAGTGCTGATGTAATTCATGTAACATGAGCTCTCTGTAAACTCTATACTGTAAAGCTGAACTGATGAATTGCACACAAGCAACTCTAATAAACTAGATGTATTTGTGGTTTTGTTTATTATAGGAGGACCACTTAGGTTCAAAGGTCCCCGATTACCTGAGTAAGAATATGGTAACTGAAAATCTTCCTAGGGCATATTTGTCCAAAGAATCCTTTAAAACAGAAATGAAGAAATCAGAGGATTTAGATCTCTCTTCTTCATCTGAAGAAGTAAAGGTTGGGATTGAAAATGTGAAGAGTGAAACATTCTCAAGGGAACTGATAGCTGAAAAGAAAGCAGAGTCCGAGCCCAACTCCAAGGAGCTAACTGAGCTTCATCACTGGATTAAGAATACTTGGCTTCAAGATGAAAGTGTGTATGAAGCAACTCAGGAAAAGATGGGAGAAGGCCTCAAGTTAGATGCAAAGTCTTCTAAAGAGGAAGAATATGGCTACATTGTGACAGAGAAAGAGTAAGTATGGATATTAAATTTTTATTTATGAACTTGATTCCTCATTGCTGTCCATTGATGTTAGAATAATTAATTAATCATTCAGAATTTTATTTAGATTTAATATTTGCACACTGCCTCCAAAACCAAGTTTTTCTAACAATATAGCTGAATCTTGTTTCCCCAATCTGGTGTCTTTGGGATGTGCTGGAGGGCCAATTTCCAGAATTTCCACATATATGGCTTCCTTTGGAAAAAAAAGTAGAATACTATTTTGACTATTTCAAGGTGTTGGTTATCACCTTTAAAGCCCTACATGGCATGGGGCCAGGCTACCTGAGGGACCGCCTCTTCCTCGCTACATCAACCTGTCCTACCCGATCATGCAGAGAGGGCATGCTGCAGACCTCGTTGGTAAGATAATTCTGTCTGGCAGGGTCCAGGAGGCAGGCCTTCTCTGTGGTAGCTCTTACCCTCTGGAACATTCTTCCCCCGGAGGTGAGGCTAACTCCATTGCTCCTGGCCTTCTGGATGAATTTGAAGACCTGGCTCTTCCACCTGGCTTGGGGCGGGGAGGGGAACAGTCATGCCTAGGGTTGGCTAGTACCCTGAAGTGCCCCTCCCATGCAAGGACTGAATTAGATCATAGCCATCTGGACTTTATTTTTATCTATATTTATTAGCTATTCGTAATTGTTTTTATATAGTGCACTTTAATATATTGTAATTTTATTATATATTTAATGTTTTATTGATTATTTTGTTGTAAATCGCCCCGAGTCCCTCTGGTGGGAGGAGACAGGCGGTGACAAATTTGATAAATAAATAAAAATAAATAATTTTTCTTGGCTACCGTTTCTCCCAGGTTGCTTTGCTAAAAAAGTAATAGTTTTCATATTTCCTATGTAAATGTCCAAAAGAAGACGATTTGTCTACTTCGCACTCTGTCCTTTAATGGTCTAGTGATTTGAGGAGAGAAGTATTAATGGCTTGAAGGATGTGTGTTTTAAATATTAGACTTCACAGTACAAAACATGATAAATGTTATACATGAATTTTTTTCTCCCTAATTTATTATGTTCATATTTGAATTAGAACTTTTGCTCTGTGTCTCTCTCTAAAATCAAGAATTTTTTTCAGAAGACTTTACAGAAGTCAGTGAGCTTTGGGCTAAATCTTTTTGTCAAAGCTTTTCTTTTCTTTTTTTAAGACTAAAGCTTTTGTGCTCTGACTTTTGTACATAGGTCTCACTATTGATCATTTATACTTTAATCTTCCCCTTCTCATTTTTCTGCTTTTAAAAAACCATTCTGTGGAACTTGGATTTGTTCATTTACAGTATTTCAGTTCTTGTTTCTGTGCTTTATCACATGGAGACCATCAGGTTATTATTACATGAAATTAAATGCTTACGGGCAGTTTTGGGGGGAGAATATTAAAGAGTGTATGGAGAATGTAAGTATAGGCTGAAAACAGGGCCGCAACTAGGGTCTGTGTCACCCGGGGCAAGCATGGATTCCGTGCCCATTTTGGCACCCCCCCAGTGCTCATTTTGGTGGCCCCCCCAGCGTGGCACCTGGGGCACATGCCCTGCTTCCCCCCCCCCCCCACCTGGTTGCGGCCCTGGCTGAAAATCTCTAAAGCAAGCAAAGGGTTTTCCCCTCTCCAATTATAATTACAGAGCAGAAGTAAGGAAATATATATAAGTAGACCATTCTTTCCTGACATTTTCACATTTTCCAACTACATTGTTATAAACAAAGTTTAAACATATACACATGAACATACCCATAAAGCCTGATAATATCAAAATGATATTAAGAGTATAATTCCAGATAAGGATCTCTCTTAGATAAGGATCCTGCTATTCCTCCTGAAACTCTACATTGTAGTTTCTGTGTCTTAGAATTTTATTAGCACAGTTGGTTATAATAAAGAAATGAAACTCTTCCAGCAGAAACCAGTCTTCTGTTGACAAAAGGGGACCTGCACGTACTATATGGAGGTTAATAACTTGAAGTCTGTTTTACTTTGTGAGCTCAGATGTGACTGAAAGAAACTTGTACTCTGCAATATAGTTAAAATAATGTCAGAGGTGATTCATTCATTCTTGGATTCTTAGTCATCATCCCAAAAGATGACTTCACTGTATAGCAAAGACCAGTTATTTTAATTATGCCATGGAACTGAGATAAATATTTTCCTTAGGTGTCTCAAAGAAAAGATTTGTGGTGGTTTAAAGACCTGTCAAAACGGCAGCTTGTTAGCAGAAGAACGATAGGTCACTCCTGCTGTTTGTCAAGCGGCCTTTCAGATCTGAACAGCCTTGTGATCTATACTGATCCATATTAACTATCGGCACTAACCTTGGGGGAGAATTTAACTTTAGTGTAATTAATAGTTTGGCAAAAATCTTCCTCAATTCTGCTTTAGCAAATGTTCTAGCAGATTATGAGTGTAGTTAATGGCACAATTTCTACTATGTCCTAATAGGGTAACTCAACTTCAAAAATTATACGTTGGGTTCAGATTTAGACATAAAATAGAACCACTGTAATCAATGAATAGTCATAACTAACAGATTCAATTGATGTCAGTAGGTCTATTGTAAATTAGTCTTTAATTAAATGAGCACTAAGTTTGAATAATAGGGGACGTGGCGGCGCTGCGGGTTAAACCACTGAGCTGTCGATCGGAGGGTCGGCAGTTCGAGACTGCGCGGCGGGGTGAGCTCCCGTTGCTCGTCCCAGCTCCTGCTCACCTAGCAGTTCGAAAACATGCAAATGTGAGTAGATCAATAGGTACCGCTTTGGCGGGAAGGTAACGGCGTTCCGTGTCGTCATGCTGGCCACATGACCCGGAAGTGTCTATGACAACGCCGGCTCTAAGGCTTAGAAACGGAGATGAGCACCGCCCCCTAGAGTCGGACACGACTGGACTTTACGTCAAGGGAAACCTTTACCTTTACTAAGTTTGAATAGGAGTGAAATGACAAATCTGCCAAGATTGACTTGACATGGAATGTAGTTGTGAATAAAGTCTGCTAGCATCTGTCATTTTCTACACAAAAAAGAGTTTATATATGGGATAAAATGGGATCATTTTAAGGGTACATTAAGGAAAACTGCATACAAATGTCCATACTGTATAATAGGGAAGGCTGCAAAAGGCAGGGAACAACAACAACAATTTATTAAACTTGAATATTGCCCGACTCCCAACAACTCTGGGCAGCTCACAGCAATCAAACTGAATGCAGATTGTACAGGAATTTTTTAAAAATTATAAACATAGCCAGAAGAGATTGGGGTAAGATTGGGAGAAAGGAAAGATATACCTCTTTGGGATGATGCAGAGATAAAAATTACTGAAGCTTGCAGCCATATTGATTTAACTGCACAACTATAGTTTTCTAGCAATCTATAGAAACTCTTACTGGTGCTGTGGCATTTACTTACACACACTGTTGTCTCTTTTTTGTTAGCCAAATAAATGCTGGCTGTGTTTACCAGTGGCAAAATAAATCTATACTTGAAACCACATGCTCATAGAAGCATTGCCCCAAGTGTAGCTTAGCAGGGGAAGCCAGCTTGTCCTCTTTTATTCACTCAGTGCAGTGTTTCACCACCAACTCATCTCTCTGTGTTTCATAAAGTGCTTTCATCATAAATTCATGGTCAGTGATGGCATTTGGGACTTGAGGCTGGATCCAGAGCACGGACAGGCAAATGGAAAGTAATGGCAACCTTGGAGCAGAAAGCCCTGACAAGAGACTAAAATGGGGGACAGCCTCAGGATCCAGCCCAAACTGTGTTGTAGTTAACTTGCCCCAGTCTGACGATAGCAGGGAAGCACATGATGTGGAGACATGTTCATAATCTGCCACCTTTGCAGGTCTCTAACCAGTTGTCTGGGATTAAATTTCACGGTGGGTGGGATGGCTGGCAATGCATGACATTTGGATCTGGGCCCAGTGCTGTTCCAAAATATATGCTTGCAGTAAATGTGTGCCCATGTTTACTACTTTTTCTTCCTAAACATGCTGACTTGTGTCTTTTATCCCTTTGTCCCTTCTCCAATGCTGCATTTAGCACTTTTGCAGAACATGGAACCAAAATGCAGGAATCAAACCACAAATGAGGAATGGTAGTATGTAACTAAATGCACAGAAAAAATTCGGAGGGGTATCTCTCAGGAAAGCATGGAAGATGGTGGCTTCTCTTTATCATCAGTAGATAGTAAAGGCCTGCAAAACTGCACAAGAAGACAGAACTAAGAGTGCTGAAGTGTTTTCTTAGGAAGCCCCCCCCCCAAGTTAGGGCATAATAAATGCAGATTTCCTCAAGTCTGCTGAATACATATATTTAAAGGGTGGAGGGTGGTGTTCTTGCAGTTAGTTACAAGAATGATGTATGTGAATATTCTGTCTTTCACTATATCTCCTCTTTGGCTACTTACGCTTCTATTAAATCCCAAGAGAAGCCATCAGGAGGGAATTCCTCCTGGGGCCTTTTCAGTATGGATACTATGGTAACTCTTGAATAGAGAGTCTTACCTTTGTGAAATGGTTGGACAAGTTCTCCTTCCTCTCTAGAAATTTGGTGAAATTGTCTGTTCAGTTTCACTTCTCACAAATTTTCTGGAGAATTTGGAAAGGCTATCACTTCCAGCTTAATTTTTCAATACAAGAAAACTAAATTAGAAAATGAGATAAGTGCAAAGAAAAAAAAGTACTGCTAAAACATACCCTGTCCTTTCCTTTTCAAGTGTTTCAGAGATGTAGGCGGATCCTGTGTTTATTTGAACTAAGACTACTCAAGTATTGCCTCTGTTAGTGTCACATTTCCATAATTGCTCTGGAGAGCTGATTTTCCTTCATTCCTCCATTCCTGTTACTTTTTCCATGATATGTAATCTCCATTGACCTTCATAGTCTGACCACTGAAATTGATTTTTGCAAAGTGTCATCTGCTTTATAAATTGGTCTGGACTTGAATCTGTCTGAGTTAAAAGGTTTAAATTTCACACCTATTTGTGGGGGGAAGGAGAAGGAAGGTATGTGCATAACATGTGGCAAGCAGAGATTTGCTGCCCTGTCAAAACAGAAGTAAGCTTATGAATGTTCAGTAGCTAATAAAGCCTTAGAGGAAACAAAGCTGGAAAAAATGGATTGGAGCCAGCTGAAGCTAAATTGCAGGGTTCTTAAAACCATTACTCCTCGCTTGTTTGAGATCTTAGGGAACAGAATTTGGGAAATGCTATCCCTGGCACGATATGGCCCACCAAATACAAATCCTTAATAAATGGGGTTGCTGCATTCAGCATCTCCTTTGAATTTCAATTTAGCTGAAATTCAAGACACAAGGCTGAATCCAATGGGAAATCTTGTGCAGCTCTTGTAGATGCTAATATTTATTTATTTATGCATACAGAATAAAGAATCCTGGCATACATGTGATACATTCCTTTTATGCGTCCTTTACATTACAGTTGAGCCCTGACATGCTATTCACATAAGCATTTAGACACACAACACAAGAACATAAGATAACCCACTTTTATTGATTGGTTTATCTTTGCACTTGATCCTCCCTTTAGAGGATAGCTTTCCCAACAAACTTTCAACAATGGCTTTTAGTGGACTGGTATTAATTTGAAAGCAATACTCATACAGACAAATATTGAATATATTGGCTGGACCTTTGAGGAACCCCAAGAAGTTAGTTCTTTCCAAATCTTCAGTCCTTTTTTTTGTTTTTTTGCAAAACATCTCAGTGTTTCTCTCCTGTTTTGTTGTTGTTGTCTCTAAAAAGGACAAAGTTTTATTATGGATCACAAACTGGTTTTTCAGTGATATAAGAGACAGAATTATCATGTCAGTGTTACTACTTCTTGGAATATTAATAAGGCCCCAATGAGGAACCTCAGAGATTTTTAAAAATTATTATATGGAATTCCAAATGGATGTAAATACATTGACAGATTGAGAAGCACAGTGACTGATGAACTTCAGCATAAAGGATTTCTGGAACACAACTCTTACATTTGAAAACATTTGAACATTTGCTAACTTAAGCTCAGAGCTTTCAGGAAATGTTGAGGGAATATACTCTAATTTGGTTTCCTGCTTGGCTGTGTAGCTGGGGATCTTGTAGACAGTTGGAAAGCTGGCTAGTGAGTAACAGAAACGCTTTCCAAAATGTAGAGAACTTGCTGAAGTTTATTCTCCCCAGTCCTTTGAGCATTCAAGGACAGGGGTTGAAAACAAAAACACTTTGGAGCCTTAGCAGTCCAAACTACTGTAAGAACTGAAAGTATCATTCAAAATAAAATGCCTATCAAAGGACGTAAAGTCTTCTGGAGGAGCAGTTTGGAGCTTGCTGTCCTGCACCCTCAGCAACAGTCACTCTAAGCAGTCCAGCCTCAGCAGTGGGCATATAAGCAGCTCCTTACTTGCATAGTCTCTAGTTCCCTTCCTTCCCTCCTGATGGAGGCTTTCCAGCTTGAGGGAGTTCTGAGTTCCCTTTTCTGCCTGGGCAATGAATTTAGTCTAGGCCAGGCAGGTAGATGGATGGGGGGAGTTTGCTTGTACAAGCTTGATAAAATAATCTAGCAGATGCTGTCTCTGCAGGCTTCTCCTTGTTGTCTTCTGACAAATGTCATCTCCCTCTTCTCCAACCTCCACCTGCTCCTTCATCAGAGCAGCTTTTCTGCACATCAGGCACTGAGTCGGCAGATATTCCTGCTCTGCTGCTGTGGTTTAATCAAAAGGAGGCTGGTGTTTCTCCTTCACCACAGCCTACTGTTTTCTGTATCAGTGTTTCTCAACCTCAGCAGTTTTAAGATGTGTGGACTTCAACTCCCAGAATCCTCCCAGAATGCTGGCTGGGGAATTCTGGGAGTTGAAGTCCACATATCTCAAAGTTGCTGAGGTTGAGAAACACTGTTCTATATCAACCCACTGGTGCATTTTTCTCTTAAGGTGTTGCTATTATTGAGTTCATAGTATTTCACAGGCGTTGAAACTGTATATATGCAAATATTAAAACAAATCCAAATCAGGAATGGGAAAAAAATTCAACAGATTTCCAGAATTCATGCCTAAACAGTGGGTTCAGTAATTGAAAGGAAACGACTTTACCATAACTTGTCTTTTTTCCCTTTAGATTTTAAAATTTTAAAATAGAGAAAACTGACTGAAGACTGCATGTTTCTTTTTTTTAATGGGAGAAATGCTTCACACATTTACAGCAATTGGAATTCTTTACCCAGAGGCTGCTTATCCCACAGCACTTCATGGAATGATCATGTAACTGTGTGACCTTGCATGGTTTCCTAATCGTTCCATGAAGTGCTGCCAGAAAAGCTAGTTCTGGACAAAGAGGTGTTAAAGAAAAATATGCAAGATCTCCCACCAGCTTAACTTTTTAAAAAGATAAAGCAGATTATTTGGAGGAAATCAAACACTAGCTTAATCCTATTTTTCCTATTGGTGTTTGTCCTAACCATTTATCCATCAGGAGTGGAACACTCAAACTGTGTCCCAGCAAGCTTCAAGAGATCTGATGATAGTTTTAAAAAATAAGGTAGCAGGATGTGATTATCTCTTACAGTAGGTCTGTAATGATTATAGTGTTTGAGTCCTTCACAGTTTCTAATCCATTGCAAGGAGAACCTGATGAAAGAATGGGCTTCCAGATCAAAGGCCATTCATTATTTTCTGCTAAAAGATCTTAGTGGAAGAATAAAGCTAACAGTATAAAATGTTCTTGAATGATTCAAACTATATTGGAAGAGAAACTGGACCTACAAATATATTTCAAGCAAACTTTTCACAAAGTCAGGATTTACCTTTTCACATATTACCCAGTTTGTTTATAGAACTCTTATTTATCTATCTATCTATCTATCTATCTATCTATCTATCTATCTATCTATCTATCAAATTTGTCACCGCCCATCTCCTCCAAATGGAGGGACTGTTACTGCAAGAACTACACACATACTTATTTTAAAGGAATAATATTTAGAATTCTCAAAAGACCCACTGGTTTAATTAACGTGATTTCAACTGTATTTAGTAATTGAAAATTAAAATCAATGGGTGGTATGTTGCCTGCTTCTATGAAAAACATTTTTTGCAGTACAATTTGTATGAATTTTATAAATTAGTTGATAGCTGTCATACTAGCGCATAATGTTCCAGACATGGTAGTTTGAGTTGGGATAATAAAACTGCTTGGTTAAAAATTGTTGCACACTTCCATGTATAATTAGGCTGAAGTCAGGTAAAGCGGAATGGGCATAAAGTTCTGTGTCAGATCTATTTGAGTGTTTGAGATTTTTTCCCCAGTTATAGAAAATCAGTTTCTTGTACTGAATTGACACAGGAAGACAATGTACTACATTAGGGTACTCGGGATTTATTTTAGGAAATCACTTATTCCATGCAGGATGAACTGTAAAATAATGCCTCCATTGTAATTAAAAATAGATAACTTAATGGGTGAGGCTTCCATCCACTAGGTCCTATCCCCTAATGGTACCTAGCCCTCTAGAGCAGGCAGGAGATGTGGCCATTAAATCAGACCATTTCCCCATCCTTATTCTAATATAATTTTTATCTCGATTCTATCAAACTGATTAAAGCTTCTAATTATGGAAAGGGTCTTGCTAGAGTAGGGGTAGTTCCTTGCAGGCATAATAGAGCAGATCCTAACTTCCTTCTTTCCCTCATGACTGTTGTGCCTGAGGAGGATCTGTTGCCTATCTCCTCAGGCTTTCTGATACTCTAATGACTTCAGCTCCGTTACCTCAAGACATGCTCTTTCTGAATCTCTGCTTCTTTTCCCCTGTTCCCTGATTATCTGTCTAACTACAAACTGAGCTGTTGATCGGAAGGTCGGCGGTTCGAAACCGCGCAGCGGGGTGAGCTCCCGTTGTTAATCCCAGCTCCTGCCCACCTAGCAGTTCGAAAACATGCAAATGTGAGTAGATCAATAGGTACCGCTTCGGCGGGAAGGTAACGGCGTTCCGAGTCGTCATGCTGGCCACATGACCCGGAAGTGTCTATGACAACGCCGGCTCCAAGGCTTAGAAACGGAGATGAGCACCGCCCCCTAGAGTCGGACTCGACTGGACTTTACGTCAAGGGAAACCTTTACCTTTACCTTACCCTGGTGATTAGTGGCACAATCTTGGGATGCAGCGGTTGTTTAATTGGCTTTAAGACTGGCCGGTTCATTGGCCTTTAAGGGCCACAGCGGAGCTAATGTTCACCTGTGTTTTGAGCTTGGAGAGGGCAAGCAGCTACTTCTGTTGCCTTTGAAGACTTGGTATAAGTTGATATTAACCATACTTAGCACCAGCTCTGTATTCAATTCACACCACATGTTGGATCTGACTTTGAACGTTGAACCTTATAGCTCAATCTTCTGCCCTAATTTTGGACTTCCTTGCTTTTTCCCATCCTGTTGTTTGACTTATTCCTTTGATTGTTTATCTTGCCCAGTGAAGAGATCTGGAGAGCCTGAAAATTTATATAATCTTTTGTGTAGTTTGGGTTGGTCTTAAATAAGAATTATTTGGTCAAGGATTTTGTTTTTTTTAACACCCATGGACCAGTATGGCAAATTGTTTCCTGTGATAGAGGGGTTGAACCTGCTGTAAGTATTTAGCCTTCAACATGAGAGGCAGGAAAGCATATAGAGCACTCTCACTCAGCCTCTTGGTCCCTTCATGTGGGAGTTTGGACAATATTAAAATGGCTCATTCTATCTGTCCCCATTTGAATGATCAGAAACTGGGAATGGCTCATCAAACCAAAGGTACTGCAGCTTCTGCTGAGTTTCCCCGAGGACAGGGTTAGACCTGTCAGTGTTAGTGTTCCATTATAGAAATCATGCATCTAGGGCTATTCTATCTGGGCTGCAAAAACCCTTATAACTGCTAGATAGAACAAAAGAGATACCGAGAAAATATATTATTTGCTGCCATCTAGTGCTCATCCTGATTTTTGCAGCCCTGTTAGGGTTGAACTTCATACATAAATTCATAGAATCTTTCCATTAGAAAGAGCTTTTAAAGCCCTAATCTTCTGCTTAAATGCAAGAATCTGCATTAAAGTACTGTCTGTTGAAAGCTGGCTGAACTCAGGGATGTCCTCAGGAAGAGGGTAAAAAAAGTCAAGATGGTTGCCACAACCATGCAATTGAAGCCCCACCCCTTTTTATGTGTGTTGTGATATGTGTAAAAAAGGAGTCAGGCTTCAGTCACATGGCTGTGGCTGCCATCTTGATTTTTTTGACCCCCCCACTCCCTGAGGAGACTCCTGGCCAACCAGCTTCTGCTTCTATATAACAAGGGAAGTTGACCAGCTTGCTTAATAATTAGTTCCACAGTCAATTTTTTTTTTCTGATGTTCAACTGGAATTCTGCGTATGTGCAGGATCTCATCCTTCTATTTCTTGTATGGTATGAGGTAGCCCACAGTGCATCTATTCTGTGTCAGAAACATACATATATAATTGATTTTGAGTTATTTTATGTCAAACAACATTATTAAAATGATATACCATCTCTGACCTGGGTATGTGTGTATATATAAACACATTGTTGCAAGTAATGTGGAGTTAGTAAACAGAGCCTGAAAACCTTTTGTTTTAGAATATTTTAATACTGAAAACTGTGAGAGGCATTTTTAAACATGCTCAGAAGTATAAGAACTTTGCTTTTGCCCATCTTTTCCTTCTGACATAAATATTAGAAAAAAAATGTGTCATTTTGCATCTTTGTTTTTATTGTTTTAACTTGAGTAGATTAAATACATTAAAAAGGCAGGCAATTGAAGCTTTGTGACACTGTTAGTTTACTATAAATTGCTTGCTAGTCTTCACTGTTTTTATTGGAAATAAGCTTTGACTGTTGGTGATAGAGAACACGTATTATAAGATAATGGAGTGGTGCAGGGGAGTATTGTTCCTCTCAAGAAATACTGAATTACACAATAATGAACCCCCCTGGGCAAAAAGAAAATTGTACTTTAAGAAAATAGTCATTTAAGATTATTTTATGAAACCAGGTAAGACTGTTTTTACCAAGGCTGGTAACAGGCTTGGTTTACTGGGATCTTTTGTAGCGTTCTTCACAGTTGATTGGCCATTTGTATTTTTGTTGTTTTATTGGCCATTTGTGATGGATACTCAGCCAGCCCACAGCAAATGCTCCAGCTGACCCCCTTGTGGGTTGCCACACTGCAGCTGGCAAGTACATCTTCATGCATTTGCTCGCTAGTGGTACTACAACAGGTTGAGGAATTATGGGTTGGATTGCGCCCCTTGTCTTTGTAGAAGACCACTGGTGGTCATGCTGATGGGTAAGTGAAATTTCCTAGTGCTGATAGTGCTATGGGGACCTGGGATCTATGCTTCCCCTCAGTTCTCTGTCCCATTACAGTGTTTCTAGAAGAAGATGGGAGATTTGGTTGATGCAGAGAGGAGCCACCATGGAAAGTCTCCATCAGACACCATTTGCAGCTAGACCTGGTTCTATAGTGAAGAGCAATATTTCTGTTGCATCACAAAATCAATGCATGCATTTCATTTCATACCACCACCTCCTGTTAAAAACAAAAATAATGTTAAGTATCAGCCTTGCTGCTATGACAATTATTCATGTGAACAATCAATGTTTGTAATGAGATCCTGCTGCATACTGTACAGTGAACACAGTGTTGGGATTAAAACAAGGTTCAAATCCTCACTTACCTCATAGTTTGCTCCAGGGATAGCCTCCAGTTGTCAGGCTCACTTAGCCATAATGTTGATGTAAAAATAAAATGGGACCCTCTGCACATTTGGTTGTTTGTACTGGAGGTGCCTTAAGTCTAGGGAAGACTGCATTAAAATGTTTCAAATAAATTCAGAATAAAATATACTGCCATGAACTGCTTGGAGGAAGAAAAGGGAATGCACAACAAAAAATAATACATGTGTTTGATTTGAGAAGTTAGCAAAAAAGTTCTTTTTGGAAGGATATAAATGGCACTAAAACTGAAGTCTATAACTAATACTTTGTGAGGCAAATGAACTCAGAATATATTTCAGTTTGAATGTCTTGATACACTGTTGTGCTATATCTTTTTTTGACACTAGTTAAATGGGCCTTTGCTGTCTTTCACCAACATAAATACACCATGTCTGGGTAGTCCCCCGCCCCAAAGAATTCTACCTGGCCTCTTCTTTTGCTGCTTATAATGCTGAACTTAGAGGCTTGTTCATTCCACAAAAGTTTTAATTGATTACCTGCTCTTTCCCATTATTTTATTTCATGCTTTTAAAATTGAATGATTATAGGGAGAAATGGCTCTTTGGCTCTTTTCAGGGTGATGGCTGGTATAATTTAACTGTAGCACAGAAGAATTCTCCCAGTTTCTCTGGCTAGAGAGGAAAGAGTGATTTCGTTTGTAGAGTCATTGAAGACCCATTGCCTTCCTGTTTGTGGCCATGCTAAGAGGGAGCAAATTTATCTTTGAGCCTCTCACTGACTGCCCCAGAAATTATTTGGTTATTCCACTTCCAGGAGCAGCAGCATCTTTTGCTTGTTTCTGGCCCATGTCAGAGAAACAGAGGGCTAAAAACAGGGCTAAATTTGGTAGAGGCACAGATCAAATCTGATTCTAGTCCTCCCTTAGGCCCAGAAGACAGGTGGGTAACCTTGGGCTAGTCCTTCCTTCTCAACCCTACTCAGCATCAGGCTCTGTGACAAGCTGACTGATAAACAAAACCCCTTGTTGCATCATGGATTAATAAGCTTCACTGTAAGCACTAGGTGAGCACAGAAATTTGGCAGAATCAGAGTGATAAATGACAGTGAAGCATACAACTTGCATATTAGGCAGGATTTCTATCAAAGAGGATATTTGGAGGTTTTGTTTCTGTATGCTTTCTAAACCAACATTGTTTCTGAGAGTTTAGGCATCAAACGCAAGACTTGAATAGTTATCACCTTTATTTGTGATTTTTGCAGGCCAAGAGTTGTGTTTTGTTGAGTGAATGTGTACTTGCATGCCATTGATTTGTACTTAATCTGTGTCCATAAGAGTAATTATAGAAGGGGAAATGACAATGTTGTCATTGTTCCTTTTCGTCTTGCCGAGCAGGTTTTCAATCTTGTTGAAAGTTAGCACCAAAGGCTCTGATCCCTTTACCACTCTTCCTTTGCAACTCATTTTAGCATTCCATTTTGATTTTGTAGCCTGCAGAAATATAGTTTTAAGTGTACAAATGATAGCAAGGAAATGCCAACAAAATATTGTACAGCTTTTCCTGCACCTCTGGATAAATATAATACTGTAGTGTTTTGTTGTGTGTGAATATGCATGTGTTTTTAAAAAAGCCTGCTCTGATTTCTGACACCTGTCATCCCCGCAGATTTGAACCACTGTCCTCAGGAGTGAAGGATCTAATTAACACACAGGCTCTGGTGTCATGACAGTAGCTTGCTTTCACAGTGCCTTGAGAAGTACCATAGTTCTTTCAACTCACAGCTGAAGCCTGAAACTCAAAGGTTGCTTTTTAAATGAATAACACAGATACTGTATTTTTCCCTTTTTAAAAATACTAAAATTCCTTTTTATTTTTTTTAAACATGGCAAAATAATTGAATTATGTAAAGAGAAAGAATGTACATTTAAATTCTAGCCTGCAGAGAATAGTATCTTTGTATAAAGCAGAATGTCTCTTGAGTTCTTTGGTAGGGAATGTATGATATTTGGAAGAAATCAAGAATTTTTCTGTCCTAGCTAGAATTCAAATGAAGAATCTATTATATAAATAGACATACCCCCAGGGACTATATATATTAAAGTGCTTTAAACTAAATATTAAGAGCAACATTTCTCTGCCTAATATGCAAGTTGTATGCTTCACTGTTATGATAACATTAATCTTACTCATAATAATAAATGGGTCAATATTGGCATTGCAATAATTAAAAACAAGAGGCTGATTGGTTTGGCTGATTCATTTTTTCACAAGCCTCCATAGAGGTCATTTACTTCAATAAGAATTTTGATAATAATTCTATTTTTATTTATGGCTTTTTATTTAAATGTATGATGAAATTCTGAAGTAACCCTTGACATATGTTGAGGTATATAGCTGTTGTGTTTGATTCCATATGCAGGTAAAAATAATATATGAAGTTATAACTTTCTGATTACTATTTAATGTACAATTCATGAAGCTTCTTAAAGTCAAAATTAGCCTTCCAAAACTGATATGCTCCAAATATTTTGGACATCTCCCATAATCTCCATCTAATGTAGAATCATAGGATGTAAGGATAAGAATCTATTTTGGAGAGATCTCATCCAACACAGAACAGGAATCAACATTACTTCAGCATTCCTGACAGATGGCTATCCAGCCTCTGCTTAAATACAGCGAAGGAGAATCCATCACTTCCCAAAGCAATCTGTTCCATTGCTGAGCAGCTCTGACTATTAGGATATAGCCATCCAAAATCTGCTTCCTTATAATGTAAAGCCACTGTTTCTTGTTTTGTCTTTTGGAGCAGTGCTGAACAAGTGCATCCCACCTTCCATATGACAGCCCTTCAGATACTTGAAAAAATCTTACACTCTTCTCCAGACTAAACACACCAAATGTTTTCAACTATTCCTCATAGGTTTTTCCTTCCTTACCATCTTGGTTGCTCTCCTCTAGATATGCTCTAGTTTGTCAGTTAAATGCCCAGAATTGGGTGCAGTATTCCAGGTGTAATCAAAGTACACGATGTCCACTGTACTCTTGTGATCACCTAAAATGGTCACTCTCAAAAAGAAAGGAGCTAATGACTTGTCCCTATTAAATCCATGCTGACTTTTGCACAGCAATGTATTCTTTTCTAAATGTTCACAAACTGACTGCTTAATATTCTGTTCCAGACTTTTGCTTAGAATCAAAGTCAGCTGACCAGTCTGTAGCTACCTAGTTCCTCCTTTTTCCTCTTTTTAAAGAAGGAGCTATATTTGCCCTTCAGCCCTCTAGCACCATGCCCCTTCTCCACGATTTCTTTTGAGGAATTTAGTGCTGGCCTTTATGTATCCTCAGTGGTTTCCTAAGCTGTCTCCCAATTCTTCTTCTCAATGAAAAGAAGTGCAGTTGTATTGAGATGTTCCCAATCCTTTCACTTGAGGATTTCTGCCTTAGTACTTCCCTAAGCTTATTCAAATTTGCTCCCCTAAAATTTGCCTATGGTCCAATTTTCTTTTCTGTAGTATACTGAAACCCAGACTAATGTGATCACTTCCTCCCAAAGTTCTCACTGCTTTTACCTTTTTAGCCAGCTTTTCCCTATTGGTTAGGATCAGATTTATGAGATCCAATCTCTTGTCTCTTCTTCAAGTTTCTGAGAAATGAAACAGACAGCAAGACCACTGAGGAATTTGAAGGACTTTGAGTCTTGGATGTGTCAGTTTTTCAACAGATGTCCAGATAATTTTAATTTTCCACTATTACTAGGTGTCTTATCCCTGAAAGTTCTGTATCTGCTCCAGGAGAGTTTTATCCAGATCATCTGCCTGGCTTGGCAGTGTACAGTAATAATATTGCTATTTGCCCTACCTTGCATTCTTATCCAAGAATATGGCCAACATATCTCTAAGGCACAAGAGGGGAAAAAAATCAGTGTACCTTTCTTTGAGCTTAATTTGTCTCTCTCTTTTGCTTTATATAAACTACAGTTGTTGCAAACATTGTTTTACAATATAACATGAGCATCCCTGTAGTGAAATCTGTGTGATGGGTGGAAAAGTACGTATTACTTCATACTTGTATGTGTTTTGTATATGCTGTTTTTTTGATTGCTGGAATTATGTAAATATTCTGTAATCCCATTTGATTTAAAATGTTGCAGACAACATATTGCAATCCCATTTTCCAGTTTAAAAAAAAAGATATTCAGAAAGGTCTGAATACAAGATCTTTGTATACCACACAGAGACGTGTCTCCTCCTCAATTACTGCCTGTGGGATGGTGTACTTAGTTCTTCTTTTTATTCTTGAATTTATAATGTTTTTGTCATTTGCTGGGCAAGAATTCATTTAGCAACTAATGAATGGGGAGGTGGATTCTTCCTTGTCCATTTGATAGAGGCTTGCAATTTACTTCCATTGTTTGTCGCTAGCCTCATCTTGCCATTTTTCTCTTACATCGTTTTTTTCCCTTTTCTTTTCTTTCTTTTTAAACTGCATTACATTTTTTATTGGGGACCAAGATGAACTGGTCCCTGCATCATTGGACCCATTACACTTCCTAACAATTCCATTTACACCTTATTGTTTGTCTTATTGCTGGAAAATTCAGGTGATTCATCATGCCTGGGAAAGCACCTGATCCCATTTCCCTTGATATCGCAATCACTATGTGACAGGAATACTGTAAGCATTGCCTTTCAACCTACCTAACAGGCTAAGGTGATAACTCTTTGGGGATTTTTAGCCTCTCATGTATTGATGAGTTCCATTTTTGTAATGCTGTTTTCTTGCTTCTTTTCAACAGCCCACTGAGTGAGGAAAAAGGTTTGGACTTAATAAAGGAAGTTGCCAGTCTTCTGAAGCTCCAGATGACAGCATTTGCTGATATCAAGTATGTGCACAAGAGTTGGAACCTTTCTGCTAATGTCTCCTTAAATTTCTAGCTGACATCAACATTGGAATTTGTCCTCTGATGTGACAGCCAAAAAACAAAACAAACCACAACCCCCTCAGTGATTCTATTGTCCTGAGATGACATGTCATATTAAAAATGATGTGTAAGGGAAAAAAACACATGTCTCTCAATGCTGTAATAGAGTGAGGATTATTCAATCAAGTTCACTAGCAGTTGGTTCACAGAAAGCATTCAACCTTACAGATTTACCCATGAGAGTTAAACATGCAAAATGTTTAATTCAGAGGCAGAGTATACATCTGGAGTGTCTGTCAGTACACTGCATGTACCTTCTAGTTGGTGGGATATGGGCAATAGTACATTGGCTTGCAAAAGAGGCTCTATATTGGAGGTCCTAGCTTGCATAAAATCGTGTGAGCATCCTTGGAGTATAACGTGGCTTTACTTTACTTGTCTAGGATACTGGCCAAAATGTATCAGGAATAACCAATATTGTCCTTGACATTGCTATGGAATGCTGCTTGTGGCATCAGTGTAACTGCAGCTGGTAACTTAGTCTACACTTTATATTAATAAACAGCATTATGCAAAAGCCTTGATCAACCAAAGCCATGATGAGCAGCAGAAGTCCATATCTGTGGGCAAATTTAGATGGATTATATAATTGAGGAAGAGGAACAACTGCTAAAAAGCATGAATTAACTTATTTATTTATTTTTGAGATTTATAATGCTGCCCAATTCAAACAGTGTGACCCTGGGTGGTGTACAGCATAAAAACAATAAACCAAAACCAACACTCAACATATATATTAAATGTATACAGTATATAAATACAAAATATATAAAATGGCATCTAAGCAACATAACTAATGAAAAAGATATATGTTGTGTGTCTGTGAAACTTAGAGAAAGGAGAAGAATGTAATGGATATGAATAAAGAGAGTCTAATTTTGTGAAATGGAGTAGATGCAGGGAAGTGAAGGTATAGGTTTAATTATGTACAAAAGGCATAGAATGTATGTCAGAAAATATGAATTGGTTGTCGCCGTGATTGTTATGGGTACTTATGAAAGTAGAATCCATTAGTTGGTGATAGTTGTGTGCTATGCTCTAGTCAATGGTGATAATAGAAAAACTAGGTATGAGTTTGGGGGGAAATTATGTAACATAATACATGCAATCAGGATATGCGTGGCATTTTGTTAGGTGACATAAATAGATGGGTGAGACAGAGAGTTTGTAAAAAATGAGTCATTTGGAAAGTCAAGAATGAATATAATGTGATTGCTTAGTGAGTATCTGTTAGAAAAATGCATTTTTGTTTTGAACATGTGGTTTAAGAATATGTTTATTCATACATGGCAACAGAATTAATATTAAACTAAAAGCATGATTGATTTGATTGTCTGTGATAAAAGACTGAAATAATTAATGGAAGATCCAAGAGCGATGGGAGGTTCTGAATATGGGATAGACCAGTTCTTGTTAGTGTCAAGAGTGGCTCTGAGGAGACATGGAAGAAAAGGAAAGAAGTGAAACGGAAGGAAAGTAAATGACTACAATAGAAAAATGAAGGAATCCTATATGAAAAAGTATTAGCAGATAGATTGATTTCCCATGAGAATGAATGGGAAATGGATATAAGAAAAGAGGATGTAAAAGCTGTTTGGAACAGAATGAAGAGAATTACATTGCAGGGTGCCACAGAAATGTGTGGAGTTAAAGGGAAATTTGAAATAGGATGCTAGTGAAATGATGATGTGAGAGACGCTGATGATGAGGAAGAAATTTTTGTAATAAAATGTCTGTTGAAAAAAATGATGAAAGAAATTTATTGTATAAATACATATAGCCCCCCAAAATGAAAGTTGGAGAGGAAGGAAAGATTAAGAATAAAACAGACAAAGACATGCAGAGCAATTTTGATGGAAATTTTAAAAAAAATACTTTAGGAGTATATGAAAAGAACTAAATAAGGAGCCTCCAGTGGAGTGAATGGAATTAAAAATAAAAGTGATGAAATGATTTGGGATAAAACTTGTGAGGGAATGATGGAAGGAGTATTTTATTTACTCCAGTAGTTTTAGAGATTGTGCTGGAATGACAGTGTTACGTAGAAGAATGGAACTGAAATGGATGCTATAAATGTTAGTGCCCAAGAAAATCTTGATGAAAAGGAAGTCATGAATGCTGTGAGAATATTGAAAAATGGTAAGAATGCAGGTGGAGATAGTGGCAATACATTAAAATATAGATCTGGTTTGCTTATGGAGCATCTATGCAGCTTGCTTAATGTCTGTGTGAAGGCTTTGTGAAGGCTGCATCTCAATATGACGCAGAATGCAATTATTATTCCCCTATACAAAAAGAAAGTAGCAAGAATGAAAGCGAAAACCATGGGATTAATTTGTTAAATGTGCTTGGGAAGGTGTTTGGCATAATTCCGATCAAAGAAGGTGATCAGTGAGCAAAATTTGGGGAGGTAAGCATGGCTTTATGCTGAGTAGGGGGTAAGCAGACCAGATTTTGTTCTTCAGCAGGTCATGAAGAATATGTACCACATTAAGTTGAAGTTTGGTTGCAGAATGTGATGTCAGTTGTATGACATAGACATAAAAAATACATGAGGACAAATGGAATGCATAGTGAATTATTAAATTTTGAGCACGGAGTAAGACAAGGATGTGCAGTATCCCCTTGGTTGTTTAATGTATTTATGGTTAGTATAGTACAAACTTGTGGTGAGTTTGGAGGTTTGTTTGTTGGAAACTTGAATGTATGCATATTTTTTGCTTTTGGCTGAAAACCAAAACGATTTGTAGAAAATACTAAAAAGATTGCCTGATGAATTGAGGAGTTTAGATCTGAAAATTAATGTATCAAAAACCAAGGTAGTTGGCTTGCACTGGCTTACAAGAGCTGTTTGTTAAATTTTCTGGAATTTTGCAAGCCAGTTGAGAGCAGAGATGAAGCGTGATGGGTAGTGCTCTGATCAGCTGTTTGGCAGCTAGTGGAAAGGTGCAGTGGTGGCGGTGAAGCTGGCAGAGCCAGTTCTTAAACATTTACCAGCACATCATTGGGTTTACGTGTCTGCAAAACTAAGAAAGCGGAGGATGTAATAGATATTAATGAAGATGATCTGATTTGTGAAATAGAGTTGATTCACAGAAAGGATGTAGGGAAATGGAAGGATTGATTGCAAGTGTGTGTGTGTATTATTTTATTTGCTTTTGTGTATTATTTTGGCTTTGATTATTACTTTGTTCGGTTGTTAACTGTCTTGTGCGAGCCTGTTGGTTGGGAGTGCATGGTATATAAATGAGAAAGTAGCAAATAGGTGAATTTGTGTACATTATTATTAGTGTATTTTATCTCATCTTTTTAATATATAACTCAAGGTGGTGAATATACTTAATACTCCTGCCTCCTATTTTACTCAGAACAACCCTGTGAGGTGGGTTGGGCTGTGAGAGAGTGACTGGCCCAAAGTCACCCAGCCGGCTTTCATGCCTAAGGTGGGACTAGAACTCACAGTCTCCTGGGTTCTAGGCCAGCACCTTAACCACTAGACCAAACTGGCCCTCTTTAACAGAATTCTTACTAAAGATGGGGAAATGGAGAAACATTGAGACATGGAAATGCTGCTAGAAATATAATAGGTTGCATGTAATCCATTGTGAGGAATAAATGTTTGTTAAAAGGAAAGGCTTACAGTAAATAAAAAATGTGCTTCAATCCACCTTGTTTTATGGAACTGAGAATTGGGTGTGTCAGGAGAAACATAAAAGTAAACTGAATGCCATGAGAAAGGGTTGTTTAAGAAATGTCTATAATGAAGCAAAGAGAAATATCGTTAAGGGTGAATTGGTGCTGAACAAATATGAATTGAATACAAAAGTGAGTGCCCAATACAAAAGAAGTATATTGTGGTGGTTTGGTCATACAGAGAGAATAAATGAGCATCAAATTCGAAAACAATATGTGAAGGAAGAGCGAATGGGTTGACAGGAAGGGAAAGATCAAGAAAGTCATGACTGGGTGGAATTAAGGAGATCTTCAGAAGGAGAGAGTGAGAAGTTTAAAGAACAAAAGGCAATGTATGAAATATTGTATGGATGTGGTAGAAGCAAGGATGGATAGAAAGGTATGGAGAGGTATGGTGAATAATATTGGTTTAAACAAGATTTAGTTAGTTTCCTTTTCTTTTTCCGTATCTCCTGCCTTTAATTTTTTTGGCTTACTATTCCTTACTCCTTTTCTACTCTTTGCATAATGTGGCTTACCCTGATAGGAAATAGCGTGGTAGGTATGTGTGATACAGTTAGAAAAAGTGTGCCACTGTTTAGATAGTTGGCATGGCCTGATTATGATTTTCTTAACATTGGTGGCAAAACACAGGGCTATTAGTGGAGGTCCAGTCAATACAAAACAGAGAAGCACTTTTATTCCTGCTGGTGCTATCACAGGCTTCAAGAATATGGTGGCAGAGCAGAAATAGTTTACATATATTCCAAATCTGAGATTAGTTTAAAATAAGACCTATGCAATATACATCAGCATAAATAAAAGAAGTCTGTATACTTTTCCTGAACTGTCCATAGACCTTCTGTGCAATATAGCTTTTTCTGTGTGATCAGGAGTCCTGTCTCCAACAGATGGCTTTCTGGTCTCTGGTTGAACATATCAGTTGAAAGGAATTTAATCATCTCCCTAGTTCCATTGTTGAACACTTCCTAACTGAAGTGTTAGGAAGGTTTCCCTAGTATCCAGTTAGAGTTTGCATCCTGCAGTGTGGGGATAACAACAACAACAATAATAGTGATACCCTTTCAGATGCTTGAAAGATGCTGTCATATTCTCTCCCTACAGACCTCAGTCTTCTCCTCTCATATCTAAACTTAACCTGTTCCTTTAATTTCTCCTTGCAGTATTTAGCTACCAATCCCATGGCTATCCCTAATGACCTGTTTTCAATCCATTCCAATTTGTGTGGCTTCTTTGTTAAAGTGTTCTGTCCAGAACTAAATACAGTATTTGAGGTGAGGGTTGACCAATGCAAAATACAGTGGAGCTTTTACTTACTGTGTTTTGAGTTATAATAAGACAAAGCATGAAAGAAAGGGCATGCAGAAGTTTTTCATCATTTATGAGGTCCAAACTGAAAAACTAAAGTGACTTATTGAAATCTGTTACTGACATTATTTAGTGTACACCTTTCAACTCAGTTTGGAAGAAGATGTGAGGGGAAAAAAAGCTGCCTGTTGCTCTGCGCTGTAGAATGGCTTATGCAAGAAATCCTTATCACCAGAAAGACAAAATGTATTTTAAACCTGTATTTACAAAGTATTCATAAAAGCAAGCTACAATACTAGAACGTAGGAAGAGTCCTTGAATCAAAAAACCTGGCAAGCCCACAGTCTTGTTTCTATTGATGGTTCCCAGTTCTGGCCTATGAGTGGTCAACCATATGCCTATGGAAACCTATCAACAGGGCACAAGAGCAATAGCTTTTGAACACCAACAGCTGGTTTTCAGAGACATGCTACCGCTAGAGGCAGTATATGTACCATCATGAAGCTTTTCTTTCCATATGCTTGAGACTTCTATTTGATAAATGCACTTAGTATTGCTTTGAAAATTGTATATTGCTATGTTACAGTAGTATCTTTAATGGAAATGTAAAGGCTTTGCTGGTGGCTATCACCTTGTTATATAGTATCACCTGAGTAACCTAATCACCACTTCATGAAACTCATTCATGCAGGATCTAAACCCTGCTACAAAATGTGGTGTTTCCATTTCAGCATACAGATAGGTTATGACACAAAACATGTTGATTGTAACAATGGACATCTAAGGACATTATTGGTAGTTTGAATGCAGAATGGTGTGAAACTAGTTTATGTAACTGAGCTTGCAAATGTATAAAACACAAATGTTGCTGTTGTTAGATCTCATCTAATTCTTGTACATTTTAGATAAGCTACTCTTACTTTTTATAATATAACCTTTGAAGTTTTAATCAACAGAGGCTGTTGCAGATTATTTCAGAAAGACAGTTAATTTCACAGCATAAGAAGCATTTACTTCTTCTCATGAGTCAGTGATACCAATAGGGATGCTGATTGTGAAAAGCTCATACTCTCCTTCCTTCACACTCAATATCTAGCTGTGATGGGTTACAAATTAGAAAAATCGAGATAATCTATCATCTTACAGTTTGCTAACTTTGACTGGCAACTTATTAGAATAATTAAAGCTAAAAATGCAATTAAAATTATCTTGTAGTATATCTAATTATACTTTTGTAAATTTAATTTTGCTAATTTTGAACCAAGTTGTAAAAACTAATAGAAATAAGCAATATTTTAGAAAGAATGAAAAACATTTCAGAAGGTCCAAGCATGTATTTTCATTGATTTATTGATTATATGCCATTAATCTGTCCCCAACCTGGTCATTCAGTTATTCCCAATGGCGCACCCATCGTCACTGTAATTAAATCCATCCTCCTTACTACTAGTCATCCTCTTCTTCTTTTTCCTTGTACCAAGCACATATTTAGAGGTAGGAAAGTTGATTGTATGCCCATTGTAATCTTATGTTTGGCTAAACAGATTATATTAAATTATTTCATGATGCAAATGAAATCCCACATAGTTTCTAATATGTAGTCTACAAATTTCACCACCCAAATTGCTGTCACTCCATAAAAAGATTTGCTTTAGCAAGAAAACGAAATGACAGTTCATCAAGCATGAAATGTCTACTTCCCCACTACTTACTATAAATCTTTCATCTTTTTCTAGATAACCCACAATTAGAAATGATAAGTGATATTACACACTACGTGGTGTCAGAAAACAAAGTCCTTAGGAGCCAAATTCACATCTCAAACAGTAATTTCTTATATATGAGGGTGGACTAACAGCTTAACTAGTGTAAGGTCACAGCCTTCCAAAATAAATTCATTTCTAAGAACCCATAAGATAATAAAAAACCTAAATAATGTATTGATGTTGCCAACCAGATCATTTCTAGTTCATGATCCCCTTCTGATATAACCAGTGGTGTATTGTACATCTGCTTAGCATGATATTGGGAAAAGACTTTTTTAATATACTTTTTAACTATCTATCCAATATCAAGTATATAATATTTTTTTAAAAAAATGCAGGCTTTGGCAGCTAATTTAATGTTAACGGTAAATTAGAAACACGAGGCAAATATAAATTTTCTTGGGTGGTTAATTACATCCAAAATTGTTATAAAAATGTATACACGTTTTTTGCAAAAAAAGCCCTAGTAAAATTAGATCCAAAGGATTCCTCATCTGTTACTTTCTTTAATAATTCCCAAACTTCTATGATAAAAAAAGTAATCAAGATGGCAATTCCCTTGTATATACTGTATAATTATATATAATAAATTTTTCATGCACAGTGTTTAAAGTTCTTGAATTGTTCTCCTTTCTAATTCATGTTCCCGAAGAATCAGTTAATATAGTGTATATGTATTATGAAAGAATTATTTTAAAAAATCAAGATGAAGCTAAACTCAAACTTCTATAATTGATTATTTCAGAGCTGAAACACAGAGCTGTGGACTTGTTAGAAAGAACTAATACCATGTCAATATGTACATAATAGATTCCCTTTATTTGGTATTAAGATACCAAAGGTTCAAGTGAAATTGTCATTTGGACTATGTTTCTTAAAAAAAAAAGACATCTCACAGAACTGGCATCCCACTATCTTTCTTATTTCTGACCTGTGCCATGCTTAATTATCGCTGGTCCTATTATGGTCAATGAAATCATTTCCTGGAATCTATTTGATGCAAGTTTATGTTTTTTAAAAAACCTGAAAACTATATTCATTACTATAAAGCTCATGTGAACCATCCTGAAATGAACAAGAACTCAATGGATGAAACTGCCTTCCCCAATATGGTGCCCTCCTAATGTCTTAGTTTTCAGTACCTATAATGCAACCCTTCAAGGTTGTTGAGACCAGGAAACAGATTCCACAAGAAGACTAGAATTAGGTTTCCTTGAGATAGGCTGCATTAATGGAAGTCTGATCATGTTTTTCCTCCCCTCCCTCTTATACTCCACTGAGTTAGGGTGGAGCCTGCTGGAGTGTCTTCCTAATACTACCTTCTTTCCCAGGGCTTAAGCAGTGCTTCGGCCCTTGTTGTGTCTTTAATAGCTTCTGCATATTTCCTTCAAGACTATCTCCTTGGCTCTCTCTTTAGAGCAGGTGGCTATATTGCCTTTGGACTCCAGGAAGCAGCATATATTTGAAGAGTGTTTGGTTGAGGAAGGCTAGTTCAGCTCATTGTTGAATAATTGCAAAGGAGAATAGGGCTCCTGAACATCATCGTCATGTAGGATAGAGAATTTTAGCAATGAAGTTGGATGAGGAAAACTGTACCCACTGAAAAATTCCTTCTGTATAACCATTCGCAACACAAGACGTTGTCCTCATTTCATATCTAATCATGACATTTGGAGATATCAGAATTTTAGGCCAGTGTTATTTCCTTCTGCCCTTCACTCTCAGCTTCATTGCTGATAGGGAGTTAGCTATGTCTTCAGTTGTTGTTTATTCATTTAGTCGCTTCCGACTCTTCATGACTTCATGGACCAGCCCCCGCCAGAGCTTCCTGTCGGTCGTCAACACCCCCAGCTCCCCCAGGGACAAGTCCGTCACCTCTAGAATATCATCCATCCACCTTGCCCTTGGTCGGCCCCTCTTCCTTTTGCCCTCCACTCTCCCTAGCATCAGCATCTTCTCCAGGGTGTCCTGTCTTCTCATTCTGTGGCCAAAGTATTTCAGTTTTGCCTTTAATATCATTCCCTCAAGTGAGCAGTCTGGCTTTATTTCCTGGAGGATGGACTGGTTTGATCTTCTTGCAGTCCAAGGCACTCTCAGAATTTTCCTCCAACACCTCAGTTCAAAAGCATCTATCTTCCTTCTCTCAGCCTTCCTTACGGTCCAGCTCTCGCAGCCATATGTTACTACTGGGAACATCATTGCTTTAACTATGCGGACCTTTGTTGTCAGTGTGATGTCTCTGCTCTTAACTATTTTATCGAGATTGGTCATTGCTCTTCTCCCAAGGATTAAGCGTCTTCTGATTTCCTGACTGCAGTCAGCATCTGCAGTAATCTTTGCACCTAGAAATACAAAGTCTTTCACTGCTTCTACATTTTCTCCCTCTATTTGCCAGTTATCAATCAAACTGGTTGCCATAATCTTGGTTTTTTTGAGGTTTAGCTGCAAGCCAGCTTTTGCACTTTCTTCTTCCACCTTCATCATAAGGCTCCTGAGTTCCTCTTCGCTTTCAGCCATCAAAGTGGTATCATCTGCATATCTGAGATTGTTAATGTTTCTTCCAGCGATTTTAAGTCCAGCCTTGGATTCCTCAAGCCCAGCATGTCGCATGATGTGTTCTGCAAGTTGAATAGGTAGGGTGAGAGTATACAGCCCTGCCGTACTCCTTTCCCAATCTTAAACCAGTCCGTTGTTCCGTGGTCTGTTCTTACTGTTGCTACTTGGTCGTTATACAGATTCTTCAGGAGGCAAACAAGATGACTTGGTATCCCCATACCACTAAGAACTTGCCACAATTTGTTATGGTCCACACAGTCAAAGGCTTTAGAATAGTCAATAAAACAGAAATAAATTTTTTACTGAAACTCCCTGGCTTTTTCCATTATCCATCGGATATTGGCAATTTGGTCCCTAGTTCCTCTGCCTTTTCTAAACCCAGCTTGTACATCTGGCAATTCTCGCTCCATGAACTGCTGAAGTCTACCTTGCAGGTTCTTGAGCATTGCCTTACTGGCATGTGAAATGAGTGCCACTGTTCGATAGTTTGAACATTCTTTAGTGTTTCCCTTTTTTGGTATGGGGATATAAGTTGATTTTTTCCAGTCTGATGGCCATTCTTGTGTTTTCCAAATTTGCTGGCATATAGCATGCATTACCTTGACAGCATCATCTTGCAAGATTTTGAACCGTTCAGCTGGGATGCCGTCGTCTCCTGCTGCCTTGTTATTAGCAATGCTTCTTAAGGCCCATTCAACCTCACTCTTCAGGATGTCTGGCTCTAGCTCCCTGACCACACCGTCAAAGCTCTCCCCGATATTGTTATCCTTCCTATACAGGTCTTCTGTATATTCTTGCCACCTTTTCTTGATCTCTTCTTCTTCTGTTAGGTCCTTGCCATCTTTGTTTTTGATCATACCCATTTTTGCCTGGAATTTACCTCTGATGTTTCTAATTTTCTGGAAGAGATCTCTTTCTCTTGTCCTTCCTATTCTATTGTCTTCTTCCACTTCCGCGCATTGCTTGTTTAAAAATAATTCCTTATCTCTTCTGGCTAACCTCTGGAATTTTGCATTTAATTGGGCATATCTCCCCCTATCACTGTTGCCTTTTGCTTTCCTTCTTTCTTGGGCTACTTCTAGTATCTCAGCAGACAGCCATTTTGCCTTCTTGGTTTTCTCTTTCTTTGGGATGTATTTTGTTGCCGCTTCCTGAATAATGTTGCGAACTTCTGTCCAGAGTTCTTCCGGGACCCTATCTACTAAGTCCAGTCCCTTAAATCTATTCTTCACCTCCACTGCATATTCCTTAGAAATATTAGTGAGCTCATATCTAGCTGATCCGTGGGTCTTCCCTAATCTCTTGAGTCTGATCCTAAATTGTGCAAGAAGAAGTTCGTGATCTGAACTACAGTCAGCTCCAGGTCTTGTTTTTACCGACTGTACAGATGTCCGCCACCTTTGGCTGCAAAGGATGTAGTCAATCTGATTTCGGTGTTGTCCATCTGGTGAAGTCCATGTATAAAGCTGTCTCTTAGGCTGTTGGAAGAGAGTGTTTGTTATGCAGAGTGAGTTATCTTGGCAAAATTCTATCAGCCTATGTCCTGCTTCATTTTGTTCTCCCAGGCCATGCTTACCTGTAATTCCAGGTGTCATTTGACTGCCCACCTTAGCATTCCAGTCTCCCGTGATGAAAATAACGTCTCTTTTAGGCGTGTTGTCCAGTAGGTGCTGCAGATCCTCATAGAACTGCTCTACTTCAGCTTCTTCAGCGTCTGTGGTTGGGGCGTATATTTGGATCACTGTGATGTTAGATGGCTTGCCCTGAATTCAAATGGAGATCATTCTATCGTTTTTTTGGATTGTATCCAAGCACTGCTTTAGCCACTTTACTATTAATTATGAAGGCTACTCCATTTCTTCTGTGGTCCTCTTGTCCACAGTAGTAGATCTGGTGGTCATTTGATGTGAAGTGGCCCATTCCAGTCCACTTCAGTTCACTGACGCCCAAAATGTCTATCTTTAATCTTGACATCTCACCAATAACCACATCCAATTTGCCCTGGCTCATAGATCTTACATTCCAGGTTCCAGTGGTGTGTTGATCCTTAGAACATTGGATTCGCCGTTCACCACCAGCACCGTCATCCGCTAGCCGTCCTTTCAGCTTTGAGCTAGCTGCGTCATCATGTCTGGGGCTAGTTGAACTCATCCTCTGTTCCTCCCCAATAGCATTTTGACCATCTTCCGACCTGGGGGTCTCATCTTCCGATGGTATACCGACATATCTCTGGTTGTACTGATCCATTTAGTTTTCACGGCAAGAATACTGGGGTGGGTTGCCATTACCTTCCCCAGGGATCGCATTTAGTCTGACCTCTCTGTCATGACCTTCCCGTCTTGGGTGGCCCTTCACGGTTTAGCTCATGGCATCATTGAGGTGCTCAAGCTCCAGCACCACATCTTCAGTACGTACTTCTTAAATTCTTTTCCACTAGAGGGTATAGCAGACTGTCACTTCATTTCACTACAGTCTTCCTTTATATTTTATTAATGAGGATCTACATGAGGAAGAAGTGTGATCATCTGAGACTCAATCCATGATCTATAAGTATTTAAGTGGTCTCATTGATAAAACTAATTGTAGCCCTATGACTTAAGTGATGCAAACAATTTTCTATTGATTGTGCAGCCATGCTTCCCACCCAAGTTATCTTGCTCTTCAGTTTGCTCATCGATGAGCAAACTCATATTCTTCCATTTCATGTTAGAATTAGGGGAAGACTAATGCTAACACTGGTGCACCACTTAAAGGGAAATGGGGAAGGAAGGAGGTCAAATTAACTCAGTATGAATGACCTTTCTAACAAATCAGTTAACTATATACCAGCAATTAATAACACGACCAGTATGGCTATATCTTCTAAAGCTTTCTTCTGTTCAAAATTAAGCTATGGCTGATAGGAAGGTAACATGATATGTTTTGGGGTATATTTTATTATAGCAAGGTTTGTAATAATGTTACTGTACTGTGAATGCTTTGGGGAAATAGCCTTGAAGCAGCACTTAGACACTGGAAATAGGTACACTGTAATCCCAGGACAACATGCAGTTTGAACCACTGGGAATACTTCCAATCTTAATTGTCAAAAAATTACCGTCATGAAAATACTCCCACCAAGTCATAGCATAAACTATAGTTTAAAATGAAAGAAAAAGGTCCTAAACTCAACCAAGTCCAAGAGGGAAAAGATAGAAAATCCTGTCCCACCCAAGTTTGTTACATGTCTCACCACTTGCTATTGTTGCTCCTTTGCCTTTGCCCTCCCCCACAAAGGTTGGGTGTAGCACCAGCCACCAACACACTGCCCTCCCTTTCTCTAAATAACGAAATTATAATTAAGGATTTGTTTGTTCCTGGCAAATAATCAGGGGTGTCCACAGGATGTGGTCAAAACAATCAAGATGGCAGTCATGACACTATGATTGAAGCTCCAATGTAACCCATATAAAAAAACAGATGGAGTTTCAATTGTATTGTTAGGGCTGCCATCTTGACTTTTTTTTACCATACCCTATGGATACCCTTGCGACTAATATATGCATTTGATGATAGAGATAAGCACTGTGTTTTGAATAGGAAGGATGTGGGTTCTTGTCATCTCTGCTCTCTGCAATCTCCTTTACAGGGTATTTATCTCACTAAATAAGATAATTTACTGTGTTTAAATTGTTATGTATCCATGAATTTTTAAAAAAATAGTTTTTGACAACTTCTTTCTATAGGATTGATATTGCTATGTAATTCTAAGAATGACTAAGACTTTACTTTTCTCTGCTTCATGGAGCTATGATTCATTTGCTGACTAGGGTTTGTTGTTCTATATTTATGACCTATTTTTTTCATCTACACAGTTTGTTGATTTGTAATGTTACTTGTCTCAAAGGAGGCAATGGCCTTTATTAACCAGGCTGATCCTGGATAATGTGTGAGAATAGTTTGTTTGCAATGAAACGCATCTCAGGTTATAAAACTGAAGATACCCTTCAGTGGAATTTTATGTTTAAGTGGGGTGTCAAAACAATTGTGGTTAATATTAGCCAGGGGTGTAGTAATACTGGAAATGTTGCCAAAGTAACAGAGCAGTATCTTGTACCACAGTGCTCTCTCTCTCTCTTTTTTTTTAGCAAATTTAAGAATTATGAGATACTGTTTCAACATTTTAATTAATATTAAAATTACCCCAAGATTTATGTTGCCCTAATTTTCATTGTGTACAACATAGTCAGCCATTTTCACTTCACTGTATCCTTATACTGGGTGGAGCTGTCTGGCAGTACCTTTCCTTTTGACTGAACTCGGAGCTTGGTTGTGTGCAACCTAAATTACCATTTTGGTCTAGTTCTGTGGCTAAATGGCAGTAAATAGAACAACTATTTCTTTTTAGCATCCACAGTGCCATCCATAGTATGCAAGCTATGCAGTGTACCAATGTACCAAAGTGATAAGGTTTCTCCTAAAGAACAGGCTATTGATATTAGGTGTTGCCATGTGTCAGAATGTGGCCCACAGCTAATAGATAGAAGAAGCTAATGGGACTGGTTATAGATATCTTAGCAGTATGGTCTCCCTAGAAAAGGATTGTGCTTTATATATTATGAGAATATCAGCAATAGCCAAAACCCCCCAAACGAATAGGTCATAGAACAAATCAGTTGAGACTTTTTACTCGAGGCACAAATGACCACGCTCAGTTATCATATTTTGGATACATTATGTGAGAAGTCTACTGTATAATGCTGGGAAAAAAGGATGGAGAGAAGATGGTCAGCAGCAAGGTGGATGAATTTAATCACAGTGGTGCTGGATGCATCATGGGGAGATCTAAAAGATCAGGTTGGGGACATATCATCCTGGATAAGGTCTACCTATGTGATCACCAAGAGTTGATACTGACTTCATGGCATATAATCATTATCAATATTTTTCATTTTATATAAATTAATATATAACAGGAGCTATAAAAACACAGATTTCCATAAAAATCTCCCCATTCCATATAGCAACTGTAGCATTTCTTCTTTTTTTCTCAGAGTTCTGAGTGCCCCTTTATCCAAACACCACATTGTCTTTGTCGTTCTCTCTCTCTCTCTCTTCTTCCTCTTTAATAAACTATAAATATGGATGTTATATCCAAGACAGAATTCACAAAAGGAATCCAGAGTGATATATAAAAAACTTCAGCAGAACAAATTTGATAAAAGCAGTCGACAATGAAGAAAGCTTCCATAAAACAATCCATACAACAGTTTAAAACAGAGTTCATTTAGATGTGATAGAAAAGACTGGCTTGGCCTAGAGCTGTTCTTAGTGAGCATATGACTTGGTGGACAACTAATGTCTTTAACTATGTTTAAAACAAGACAGAATGGAGAGGGGGTAACCATACTTGCATAAAGAAAGGGCATTTCTCCATTGCTTCATTGAAGTGCTCTCCATTCATGCTTGAGTTGGCAGAAATCTTAATTGGTGTGAAATAGGCCATCTCCACTGCTGGGCTCCATCCATCCTTTTTGCCTCTGTTTCAAGTCACTGCTCTCACCCAATTTCCCTCAGTGACAAAACCTAACAGATTTTGTACACCTTGAGGCTGCCATTCAACAGTGTTGAAATAAGGAAGGAGGGGGGGACTACTTTAACCACAGCACAGCCAAGGACAACTGAAGCCTGCCTTTTGGACAGGGGACAAGTTGAAGGCAATATTGTGTGACGTGGCAGTTATGTCATTGCCAGGACGTATTTGTGTTGCAAATAGGTACAAATGGAGAAAGGCTTTGTGCTTCATAATTGGGACTCTGTAGCACTCTTGTCTGCTGCACTGTAAGCCAGATCCCCTGGTAGAACTATGAGGATGACTGGGTGATATTGTGGGAGGTAGTCTTTTAAATATTTGGGTCCTGAATAGTGGTGTGCTGATAAATGTATACTAACTGGCTCAGCTGGCTCCATTGCTACCACTGTGTTGCACTGCTAGCTGCCAAACAGCTGATCATCATGCTAGGTGTCACAGCTCTGCTCTCAACTGGTTCACAAAATTACAGAAAATGGAATTTTTCTCTCAAGCCAATATGACCTGGCTCCAGGACACCACTGGTTCTGGGCCACTTAGGGCTTCATAAACTCACATCAGTCTCTTGAATTGGCCCTAGTAGCTCACAAGCAGCCAGTGTAGTTCTTTAAGAATTGCTGTTAAATGGTTCTTTTTGCCCCATACGTAGCAAACTGACAACTGTGTTCTGAATCATTTGCAGCTTCTAAACAAGTTTATAGGTAGTTCTATGTAAAGAATCTTGTAGTAATCCAACTGGGAGGTTTTTAAAATATGGATTACCAGGTGAGTCACAGCTGAAGCATAAACTGAAACCGGACAGGACCATTCCTTGTCCCTGAGGCCCTCTGTGCTTTAGATGAAATCAGGAAGATTTCCAAGCCATTCATCTGTCCCTTCAGGTGGAATGCTACATTATATGTAACAAGTCACTTCCTAATTACTAACCTGAGAATCATCTATAAACGGCAACACTGACTTACCTGAACTCAGCTTCAGTTTGTCAGCCCTCATGTAGTCCAGTGATTAAAGCCTACATATAGGGACGGAGTATGATAATCTGGTAGATAAATCTCTCCTTATGGTGAAAGGACACTTGATTGAATGGCTCAAGTAATAAATAATAAATAATAAACCACAGCCTGCAGGCAGATGCCAAGCATTTGCACAGCTTCGCCTGCTTCAAGTATAAAACTGAATAGAGCTGAGTATCATCTGTATTCTGAAGACATTACCCTCCACGTTTCTGAATGACCATCTGTAGTATCTCCATGTAGATGTTGAACAGCAATGTAAATACTGTGGGGTTAAAATAATCTTCCTCTGCCACTCTCTGTGCTAATAAGTTACAGAGTTTAAGTCAAGCATAGAGTGGACATAATGTTACTTTTTTTAAAATGCAGTTATTTCCCCCCCCCTCTGAGCTCTCCATTAAAAGCCTTCAATGAAATGCAGATTGGAGGCTTTTGACTATTTGCTAGAGCAAGGGTGGAAGGGGTAAGGTTGAAAAAGGAAGAACAGTTTGGTTGAGGAAATGTTTTCTGTGTCCGTCTTTGAAAAAAGTAAGGCATTAAAAAAATAAAAAATGTAGAAGGTTTCTTCAACTATACTTTTTTTTTTATCCGTTCAATTGTGTCCGATTCTCAGAGACTGCCTGGACAAGCCCCTGCAGTTTTCTTGGCAAGATTTTCAGAAGTGGTTTGCCATTGCCTCCTTCCTAGGGCTGAGAGATAGTGACTGGCCCAAGGTCACGCAGCTGGCTTCATGCCTAATGCAGGACTAGAACTCACCACTACTACACCAAACTGGCTCTCTCAGCTATACTACTACAGTAGGTATTAAAGGAAAAGAAAATGTTTAGGGATTAATTGGAAGGAGAGAAATTGGGAAGGAAAGGAAATTGTGTGTATGCCCATGAAAGTTTGTAGAGCTTAGAGGCTGGCTTGATGTTATTCTTAATATTTGAGGTATTTGCTACATATATAGCGTATTTTGAGGTACTTGAGTCTGGTGGCTCTTATTTTCCGTTGCAGGAAATGATTACAAGTAATTTACTCACTGTGGCTTGGTAACCAGAGTATTGAGCCAAATTATCAGAAATATTTTTAGCTGTAGCTAAAATATGTAAATGAGGCCTAGACTTCTGGTTCTGAGTTATTGTACCTTTTCTGATATGATTTAAATACTGAGCGTCTGTAGAAGAATCAGAAGTTATTTACCATAAAATCTGGTGGCCTGGAAATAAGCAATTCTGACTCAATTAAGGATTTGCAATTCATGGATGGCATTTGTTTTAGCTATATTTAATTCTTGCAGCTATGATATAATAAGTACATGATATTCATAGCATTATCAATATTTTCTCTAAGAACAAACTTTAGTTCTATGCCTTTCAGTTTGGAAGTGAAATGTGCCATGACATTTCATCACATGACTATGTGGTATAGTGGTTAAAGTTTTAGTCTAGGACTGGAGAAGCTAAGGTTCAGGTCCAGCCTCAGCTATGGAAGTTCACTGGGAGACACATTGATTTAAATGGGAGCAAGTTGGTAGCTAATGAAGCCTTAGAGGGAACAAAGCCTGTCTTCATTATTTATAATCCCCTCCCCTCAATTACTTCTTCAGACTGATTGAAACTTTTAAAAGCCTATTCCTCTTAGGAGTTGGAGATACTAGCTCTTTATATCATGTCTTCATTTGTAAATAAAGAATAGCACATCCCTTAGCCATATTGTTTTTCTGGTGTAGTCCATTCTTTCTTGTCAGAGGCGTATGAGAACTTCAGTAAAAGTACTCTGCATAACAATGAGTTGGCTGTGGGTGGATTCTGTTAGCAAGTATAGAGGACTTGAATGGGAAAGCTTGACCAAACTTTTGATTTTCTCCTTGACACTGAGGTCAGTTCTATCCATTACTGCTTCTTTTCTTTTTCTTGCAAACATTAGTGGGAGACATCCACTTATGTGGATATACAGTAAGTGAATACATTCTAATGAAGAACATCACTAAAAAAGAGTAAAATTGGTCCCTGTCTCAGGCAGTGGCAATCCCAAACTAAATGGTGAAGGATGAATTTTGACTCCTTCTCAACAGTTACAATGGAAACAGTTACATGACATGACATTACATGACATAACATCCTCATGACATCATTGAATAAATGATGCAAAGAACATACTAGCATTATTTGGCATATAGGCATAAGTATAAAATTCATCTCTTTTGTGCAATAATGCCTTGAAACACACAACTTCATTTTGATGTTATTGTAGCTTCTTTCAATGGCTATTATCACTTTCAGCAGATGGGAGCATGTCTGGCCTTGCTGGACCCTGCAGCTAAGCAGAGTCAGACCTGGCTAATACTTAGAAGGGAGTCCATCAGAGAATGCCTGGGCTGATTTTTGTTTTGTAATGAATGAAAACTGAACCAAAATGGCCCTGTATTCTGCTAATTTTTTCATTTGTAATGAAGCTATGCATCCTAATTTTAGTGAGAGAGTTAAAAATGATTTACACATATTTGCTCTTGAACCTAAGAAAGGAAACTAAAAGGGAGTGGTTATCCTTGAATAGATATGTGTTTTGTCTTTCTTGGTTACCAATTTCTTGCTTCAACTTCCTTTTTGTAGCATGCTGGGGCCAGCTGTGACCTTCAAAGTGCACCCAAATGCCCTCGGTATCACCACTGCTGATGTTGTCAGAGCAGCAGGTAAGAATTCTTATTTTTGAACGCAACCATTCTCCACCTACCATTTAAATTAGAAAGACAGTCACAACAACAGGAAGACTCCTTCTCACCAGAAGATTGATGTTTAATGAAATAGGCTTTTGAAGGGGTAGTGGTAGTCGAAATGGAAAACCTCAGTGTAACCTTCTCTGCAGTGGCGCCCGCCCTTTGGAACATCTTGCCCCCGGAGGTGAGATTAGCCCCATCGCTCCTAGCCTTCTGGAAGGAATCGAAGACCTGGCTCTGCCATCGGGCTTGGGGCAGGGAGGAGAATAGTCATACTTGGGGTTGGCTAGTGCCTTGAAATGCCCCTCCTGCGCAAGGACTGAATGAGCCATCGGGATTTTATTACACTTGGTAGTTTTTAAAATTGTTTTTAGTCTATATTTTATATTGGAATTTTATTGTATAGTTATTGTTTTATGCTGTAAACCGCCCAGAGTCCCTCCATTCGGAGGAGATGGGTGGTGACAAATCTGTTAAACAAACAAACAAACAAACAAACATCTCTCATGCAATTAAAAATGCCTGACACTTCCTTGTTTGTGAAGGAACTGGATCAAATGGAGAGTGAGCCCTGGATTTGGTAGTGAAAGAGAACCCATAATATTATATATGAAAAAAAATCTACTCTTTAATGAATATTTTGATCTTGGTGACCTCCAACTTGTATAGTTGCATAGCACAAAAGAAGAATGATTATTTTTGTTTCTGGAGTTTAGAGGCCATAAAACCATGTTTTTGCTGTCAAGTTAATTTAACAATTCCCATGACCTACATATGGTAAGTACTGAAGAGCGACAACTAAACCTCCTCTTGAAAAGAGGCCCAGCAAAGCACTTCAGATATGATTATAGACATTCTGGAGTCTCGCCTTGATTGTAAATTGTTTTTGTATCAAAAATTGGAATTCTGCTTGACTATATTGAGGTGGCCTGTGATTTTTATTGGCTTTTGCTGGCATAAATTAACTAGGAGTTCACTGCTGTCTCCTCTCTGTGTTTTAGCTTCTAAGGATTAGCATACATATATTACATTAAATGATCAAGAGCTGATCTGGATGCTGCTTTCTTGTTTGTGTTGCTAAAGTCCACTGCAATGGACTTCCACAAAAGGGCAGTCATTGTTTTTAACCTCTCTCTTGATATTTTCATAGTTCCGGAATCATACAGCTCTTGTGGCTGCCCCATTTGCCTCCATAACAGCCTTTTGGCCTAAGAATGAAATTGTCTAAAGTAATCACAGTGATTTTAATCTGGAAGAACAATCTAATGTTATAGCTTATAGAGACTTTATTGGTACTGGGTTTTGCCATTGCCAATTTTTTTTGCTAGTGCTGCAGTTCTTTTAAAACTCATTTGTGGGGGAGACCATGTATGATGGGCCTGTAGTTTCAAAGTTGTAAGAAATAGAAGGAAGTATCTCAAGGTACCTTGAGCATTAGCATCAAGGTGACAAAGGATAGCTCATCATAAGTATCTTTTAGACTATGTGAACATTTGTCTTTCTAGACACCACCTTTTATGTGTAAGGATGAAACTTTGCACGTAGCCAATATACAAGCAACTTGCAAGGCAAACAGACGTATGGGATGTATAATCCAGAAACGATTGCAAAACAGCAGGTTATCTTTGCAGTGGTAAACTGACTGTTACTAGCTACTTGGTACAGAAAGATAAAAGCAAGACATTTTAAAGGCCTGCCAGTTCATTCTTTAGGGCTAATGGGCTGTATTTCAGTTAAACAGGTGTGTCTGCAGGGCATGGTTAAAAAAAAATCAAGACAGTGGCTGCGACTGCAGTTGAGGATCTGCCCATTTTTCATGACCATCACATAAAAAACGTGGAACATCAGTTGCACTACCACAGCCACCATCGTTATTTTTATTTTTATCCTCCTATTTATTTATATTTACATGTCAACTCAAGGTGATGAATATACTTAATACTCCTGCCTCCCGTTTTCCTCAGAACAACCACCCAGTGAGGTGGGTTGGGCTGCGAGAGAGGGACTGGCCCAAAGTCACCCAGCCAGCTTTCAGGCCTAAGGCGGGACTAGAACTCAGCCTCCTGGTTTCTAGCCCAGCCCCTTAGCCACTACACCAAACTGGCTCTCTTGACTATTTTGGCCATACCCTACGGACATCCCTAGGCTAGTATGTAAAATATGTGCAAATCTACTGAAAAGCAGCTGAAATATAAATAGTGCAAAGCAATGATTGTTTTTTTTTATGTTAGAGTTTCTTTTTCATAAAATTCTAGGAAGTTTATATAGGTTCTTGGATGGATATTGTCATGAGTATGGATGGTGAGCAGGAGGGGGCCCCTATCCAGGGGGGAAAATGCATGCGTAGTTTAGAGGCTTTGAACTCTCCTTCAAAGAAACTCAGAGCAGACCCACCTTGAGTTTTGGGGTTTATCTGTCTGGGTTTCCCACGCTCCTTCAGTTTGGTAGGATTTTTGTCTACTAGAGCAGTTAATAAACACTACAGACTAATTCCTTGTCTCAGCGTGGGGTTTTAGCTTAAGTTAGGACAGATATTGCTTAAGAAAAGGATAATGTTTTTGCTCTTCAATACGTTGCAAGTTGAAAAACCTAGCAGGTTTTTATACTTCATTGATAGTAGATAGCTGTATATGAATCTTGATAATTTAATAGATCCTTCAAGGCTATTTTTTGTAAATGTAGGATAGCTATCACTTCTCTATGGAGTTGATTAGGCAGTAGCACTGATAGAGGAGGAAAGGATAAGAAAACATTTTTAATCTTGCCAACAGAAGAAATGTCTAATTTCTACAAATATGGAAATCATCTTCGTTATGACATGTGCAAAATTTGCTGTAAAAATCGTGAATGACAACAGGAGAAAAATACACTAAACTCTGTCTTTTTTTCAGATATTCCCTGACTCCAAATTCATTTGTTGTTAATTATAAATTGTGTATGGATATTGATCACTTACTGATATTAATCACTTGTCTTGATTAGCCGGGAAAATATTTTCTGGCTTAAAAATGGCCCTAATAGCCTGGTGGACCTTGGAAATCTTCTCAGGTTTTCCTATCTCTTCTCAAAATTGATTACCAATAATATTTGAAGCACTTCTACTTAAAAAACAAAAATATGCATTCATATAAAGGTTGTGTTTTTTTTTTCCTTTGTTCGTCTTTAGGGCTAGCAGAAATGTAACTTAGCTACTGTCAATAAGGCAAAGTTTCTCTCTGTGGGACAGTCCTACAGATACTGCAAATATATTATAAGTGTAATTATAATTTACGTAATTGCTCTGCATATAGCAGTTACTTTTGGGAATCTTATCCTTAAATTACCTAACTGTCTACAAATTATATTAAATTGAAACACACGCCACCTTGGGGTGCACCTTCCAACGAGTTTTCAAGGAAACAGTAATCTTATTAAAATTGCTATAGTCAATAATGAAAGTGGCAATACATGAAGACAGTTACAAAAAAATCATAATCTTATGTTTTATTTACATTTTCTGTTGTTTTTCTACCATTATTAATTAAATGTTAATCGTATATGCCCCTTAAATATATTAAATACTGTGCTTTAGCATTATGATAGCATATGTGTCTTCTGTAATGCAAATTTATCTATTTATTTACTGAATTTATATAGCTGCCCGTATCACTTGCATGTGACTCTGGGCAGCATACACAGTTAAAACAAAAATTAGACAATCAACATAATTCAACCATTAAAACCAATTAAAAAATATTTCTAAGTGTCCGTTTCACATAATATGGCCTTTTAAAGCTTAATTGTTGAGTAAATGTTGGTAACCTAGCAGTGATAAATTCAGATTAGGAATGTATTGCTATGACTTTATCTAGTCCATATTGTTACAGCTTGTGTTCAAGTATTATTGCAGTCATTTCTATACAGTAGGTTCCCTAACATATACATTTTTTCATGTTAGTGAATCACAGAATTTTGCATGATGGATTTATTTTAGATTTCTAATTAAGGGCAGCCATTACAATTTGGGTGGTTTTTTCCATAGGAAAAAAAAACATAAGGTATGACAAGCCTTGCATGCTTCAGAAAGGATTCAGAAGTGCCTTGAGACTCACAAACGTGCAGCACTTTTCTGCTATTTATTAAAGTAGTCCACCATTTTTCCAGCTCCTCTTAATGCTTGGGAAATAGGTGCTGCAGCTTTAAGAAGTCACATGAACATTAATGAATTTATTTCCTTAAAGCAGCAGGGTCTGTTTTTCAGGCTCACAGGGAGATTGCTTCAATGCATAGCACTAAGATTCTTTGCTCACACAAAATCTGAAGCCCTTCTGAATAATTTTGGAAGCATGCACAGCCTGAAAATAAAGTTTTTCGGATATATTTGTACATTTATGAATTACAAATTCAGTTTTGAATATTATTCACCACATTGGCAGTGATAATCCTAAGGAAAGAGTAAAAAAGGTATAAAGTAAAATTATACACAGAGTTTGAACAACTCTGTGTATAATTATCAAGTGATTATTTTTTAAAACATCTTTTTTAAAAAAATTAAAAACAAATTAATTCAGCTGAAGTTGAGATCTATTTTCAGACTGATTGAATTCCATTTTTTTAAAACAATAAGTAGTTAATATACTGTACATGAGCTTTGGAAGAGTGAAATTCAGCAGGTTTTATTTTACTTTATTTTCTGTTTAGTCAAACTGCAGCTGCTTATACCTACTAGGTATTTGGAAGTATACATCTTTGAAGAAGATGGGGATGGAAATAAACACACTGTAAAGCTATAAATGATTGAAAATCACTTTAAAGCATGCATAGACAACATCTGCTAATTCTTTATGTGATGGTGCCTAATTTGGCCTCATTTCATAAGTGGCAGCACAGTACCATTTCTCCATGTTTAGCTTCTCTATCATTAGTTAAAGGACATACTGTAGGCAAGCTGTTACTAAAACTGTTGGCACAAGAGGGACGAAGCCAAGTGAGGAATGGGAACCCCACTCCTCATTAAAATAGTGAGAGAGAACATGGTGCCTAGGAACTGTTCTTGGAAAATAGAGCAGTGTCAATATTTGAATTTGGTCAGCACCGTCATCAAGAATATGGGTACATGTACTGTAAGCAATTCAGAACATTGTTTGCTCTCTTCTTATGTACTTCATTATGAATTTACAATTCTGCATTTCTATGTCTATCTCTAAGGTGGCTTATAGTATAATGTACAGCCCATGTATTGTAAACGATTCTGGACAAGTTCTTTAAGCTACGAATTGACACACTACCCCCGAAAGATTATGCTCACTTTGGAAGTGTTCGGTATATTTACCCAAGGTGATGTACATCGTAGCATGAAGCCATTCGTATGGATAAATCAAAGTCATCCCTATATCAGCTTGTGGCTGTTTAGCATAAAGACACTATAGTTACAACCGCTGAAAGTATGCCATTTTTAAAACAATCCTTCTGCGGAAAGAAGCACTGGAAACTCTTTTCAAAGCAGAGGTGCCAGGATGCCAAGCCTACATGACCACTTTAGACTTTTGCAAAACACAGCAGTGAGGGGTTCTGGAAAGTTGCCCTGCCTAAACCCATCCCCATTTAAACCAAGTCCATCTTGTTCTTATAAAAATAACTTCATATCTTCAGCCAAACTGCAGTTAACGCAGTAGCAAATCGGCTTTTAATAAAACTGAACAAACGGGAAAACCTGCAAAATAAACATTCATGATTTGTGGTTAGCAGGATACAAATGTGTTTGATGTAATTACATACACTGCTCCAAGCTCATTTTCTCTCCTAATTCAACAGCAGAGATATGCGGTGACAGCAGTCACAGAAATGGAATAGTCAGACGTTTAAATCTTTCTTCTTTAGTAAGGGCAGGTTTGACTGGCAAGAGATCATGTAGCTATGATGTTTAAAACTCTTAACAGACTGACAAGCATTTTTGTATACTAGATCCAAGAGAGAGTAACTCTTGCCAAAGCTTTCTACTTGTTTTAGATCAGTTACAAGTAAAGTAGGCAAAAGCTCACCCATTACTCCTTCCCAACATCTGAGAAATTACTTTTGACAAGTGTTTGCTAGCGAGAAGGTCATAACTGTCAGCATATAAGATTTATGCTAATCTGCTCAGATGGAGAAGACTCTGGTGGTAAAGTTTTCATTATTTGCATTGACTAAAAATGGAGTCACACATATGGACATCATTGTCATGAATTATATGGCTGTTTCATTTGGAGATATGATAGAGAAGGATATTAGCTGCACGTTCTGTAATTAGTGAATTATTGGTAAATTAAATAATATGTTTGGTCATTCTGAATTCATTTTTTGGGGTAAGTTAAATAATTTGTATTTAGAGCAGTACACAGAAAACATTTCTAAAGAGAACCACAAAAATAAAAACCCTGAATATAAATGAAGTATGATTACTTACACGCACATTTTGTTGAATTAATTATCAGCTCTTATTCTTACACTTCCATTCACCACCTACAAGAAAAACGGTAACACGAATTTGTGTCTCTGCCATGTATAGACGGCTTTCTTACAACCTATTTTTTTGCATCCAACTTGCATCCAACATTCCTAGGAAAGGAATGAATCCTAGCAAGGTCTGTATCCATAGTGGCCATGGATATTCTTCTGTTAATATGTACAGGTGGGGCTTCTTTATAATTGTATGGTTTCAAAGTGTTTGATAGGTAGAAATATGGGCATACATGGAATTTGCATGATTCTTTTTCTTAGGGCTGTACATATCTTTACAGGAGTGCCAAGCTGTTGAGACTTCAGTCAGAGCATCCCTTTGAACCAAAGTACTGAGGTGGAGCAGATACCTTATTTGAAAATCACAGCTTCTGAGCTTATCCACTGGTGGCATGTGAAGTGACCAATTGAAGTGGAACCTTTGCTGAAAAAGTTTGCAGATGATTTTTTTTTATTGCCACAGATTCTTATAAGGAACAAAATCTCACTAGACACTTTCCATGAGGGAGCATGTCCAGTGTTGACTGAATTAATTAATTGTCCAGAATATTTCAGGTGAAAGGGCGATAATCTACCATACAATAAACATCCTGGGTTTTTAGCATGCTAAATAAGAGACAGACAGACCAAGAGGAAAAAAGCAGTATATTCCTATACCCAGAGCTGATATTTATTTCTTACTAAATATATTTTGCAAAATTTTTACGGTATGAATTGTTAGTGTATTCTGCTGCAACCATACCAGCACTCTCTCTCAGTGTATATATATTTAGAAATAAGCAACTAAGGCTGCCATGGGGTTTGTGAGGATTGTAATGTGGGTGTCATTAGCATGCATGCTTCTCTTCTCATGACATAGTTAGATCAATAGGAGGAGTTGTGCATGATGACATTTTAACATTTATTAAAGGCAGATTGTGCCATTATTTCTTTTAAATTTAAATAAGTTTTGCACACGAGCAACACCTGCCTCATTACAATTGTAAAGTACGAAAAGGTGAAGCTGGCATAAAGTAATCCTCAGTTTTCCCAATTAATGAATTTTCCCAAGAGAATGAGAATTAAGAGGAGTGGAAAATTTGTAACAATATGTGTGGCAGCTACTGCTTAAAAATATGTTTTCTTTATAAGGAAAAGGTGTAGGTAATGGTAGGAATAATGGTGATCTATGCTGGTCTTAGAACACGGCAAAAGTGGAATATATTTGTTTTTTTTTAGTAGTACCACTTCTTTGGGAAATGTTAAGAATGGCACATAACAGCCTTTTTGCTAGTAAACATCTTATTCTTATCCATAGAACAAGGCAAATTCACATTGACAGCTTTTGATTACAAGCTGGGCTCCCAGTTTTCATTAGAGCAAGGGGCAGTTTACAGGTTGGCGCTGATATTGTCTTAAGATCCTGCGAAGACTGCAGGCAGAATATTGGTTTGGTTCTTCTCTTTTCTCTCCCTGCATCCTACATCAATGATGCTTTTCCTCCATTATTTTTTCTCCATTGTAATCAATGGCATAGTAAATAGGAGTGGGCAGGGACATCCCAAATCCTGAAATAACTCTTCAGAATATATTTTAGCTCATTACTCCCTTGAATGAAGACTATTGATTCATCTGATTACTTTGTCTACAGTACCATATGTTGTATACCATCCTTTGCTCCTGTTAAAAAAAGATTGATGCTTGTCTGAGTCTGTGTATAGTTTGCTAGACAATGATATGGAAGTGGCATGCCATTGCCATCTTCTGGTACATTTTTTCAACTTCCCCATCAATCTTATCAGGGGTTTCCTGATTCTCAACCATCCAGAACTAACTTGGGCTGACCCTCCTTCATTTGTTGATCAGCTAGGTACAGCCACCAGCTGTGCTCGGCCCTATTACCACTCCCTTAAAAAAAGAGAGAAAGTTGTCTTTGTTACATTGCTGCACTAATTTTGTTCTTGTCCATTAGTCCATGTGTAAAAAAGGAGTGGGCCTTCCATTGTGCAGTCATGGCTACCACATTGCCTTTTTTGAACCCCCAGTTTCTCAGCAGGTACATCTCTTGACTTTTCCTCTCTTTTCACAGCAACACTGCCAGACAGGCAGGTATCTCAACAGAGATGGCTTCTCCTTTGCATTGTTTCCTGGATTGATCATGTGGCCATGAACCATTTCTCTGACCACCTCGTCCATTTTCAAAACTAAATAAATCCCACTTCTATCCCTGAATGACCCATCAGTATATGCGTAGATTATTTAAATTAAAAAATCAGAACATGAAACTGCCAGAGCAGAAATTTGTGCTGCAAAGTCAGCAGTAAAACTGACATCACTGACCTGAACTTCCCTTAAGTTAGACTCGATAAAATGTCCAATTGAAAATTTGACTTGCTCATGCCTGCTGTATAGAGGAATATAGCTTGGGTATCAGGCATGCACCAAAATGTTCTATATTTAAATACAGTGATTCTAAACTCAAAGGCAAATTAATGAATAATAAATAAGATTTTTAAACTAAACTGATATTGGGAACCTTTTAAAGTCACTCTTTCTCTATAAAATCAAGTCACAATTTGCAAAGACCTTCAGAGAATAACAACTTGTGGATTTAATTATAGATAAAAAAGGAAAACTGGCTTCTGTTAAAAACATGAGAAATCATGACCTTAAAAAAAATTAAAATGGAACAGAGCTTGAGAAATGACAAACTCTGTCCTCAAAAGGCAGTCAATTAGTCTGTCATTTTCTTCTTCCTGAAAAGGTGGCTTAGGGTGGGATTGTAAATGAATTTGCCAAATTTATTCATGAAAAATGTGTTTATTCTATGGCAAATTCACTATATATACAGATATATTTTGTATGTAAAGTTTAAACCATTAAACACCTGTTTAAAGCTTAAACCCTTAAAATTTAAACAGTTCAAATTTTTATTTCTCTTCCTTTTCTGGGGTCCTGTCAGTTCTGAGCAGGTCCTCCTTGGAAGATTATGGGACTGATGGGAAGAAGAACAATGTTGTATTTGGGCTTCTGGTATCTGAAGGATTCAAACAGTGTCAGATGTCTGTGCTCATACTGAGTCCATGTGAAGGACAGAAACTCTTGAGTGGGAACAATAGAGAGATGCAGGAGCAGGAAGAGAGACAAAGAAAAGCAGGTAGCTCAGCTGGGAGCAGGAGGTTAAGTGTCAAATATTCAATAGTGAACATTATGGTCTCATTTGTCAGGAACCCACTAATCTACGGCCCAACTGCTGCCCATCAGGATCTTCTCTGGAACCCTAGGAATGAAATTAGCAGTATAGCCCCAGGGGTCCAGTAATTTAAATCATCATGCATAGCCCTGAGTCACACCTGGAAGGAGAAATTATACCTTAGAACAAGATGGACTTGCATATACAAATGCACTTTTAATGAAGTTAGCCTTGGGTATAGATAATTTTTGATGCACCGTGCAGTCAGATATGGTTTGCCCTTAACTAGAAGTATTGTATTACTTCAGTAGGCAAAACAACAATTAGCATGGTGCAATAGGAAATATTGCCTTTTTCCTTGAAAACAGACACATTACTTTGACTTCATCTCTCTAAAAAGAGGAAATTGTATGGCCTCCATTTATCTTCATGAAGATGTAATGTCACTAAGTATGATTGGATATGTGATGCAGAGAGTTCATGACATGTATTCAAGAACTCTTTTTGGTTGGGATCAGATGGTGAAGGATCTCTCTCAATTTTTTTTTCAATGATAAGGCAGCAGTGGAGGCAGAAGTCCAGAAGAGTTCAAAATCCTTAGCCCCTTTATGACTAACCACCAATAGTCAATTTGGGTTGTGTTGAGATAGAAATACAACAAACAACAAATGTTTGGGAAAGAGAACTTTCTTATTAAATTTAACTATGGCAGAAATTTGACCCAGCCAGTAGCAAACACAAGGTTGTAATCAGGGGTATCTGCAAGGGTAGGGGAAAAAAGTCAATGTGGCAGCTTAGATCCACAGCTATGGCTGCCATCTTGACCTTTTTTACATCCTCCTCCCCCACAAACACCTGTGGTTGTAACACAGTTAATGAATGGGCTCAGATTAATGTTTTTCTCTTCTCTACTGAAAAAAGTGTACAGAGGATTCAGTTTCTCTAGAAAATTCAGCTTTTGGGGATCATTGCTGTCATTATCACCTTTTCCTGAAGGGCACAATGTAAATATACATAACATTTTCATCTATTCCACAGATAACACTCCATAATTGACAAATATTGTGATATTTGAAAATGGTTGAAGGGGCAGGAGCAGTGTTTGATTGGCAATTATTACTATTTGGCTGTCTTCAACAGAAAAGTAGCATCATTTATCTCTGCTATTGTTATTACAAATCAGGCAGCAGCCACAATTAATAGCCCAGTAGTAAACAACCATGGGCTTCCCTGGCTTTTTTAGTTACTTTCCACTGATTTTAGATCATAGGAAGGAACGTTATATATGTCTCGCCAAGGATTTATATGGCACTTTTTATTTCATTCTGAGGGGAATTCAATCAAAACACATTCACGTTTTTAATAGGGAATCTGACAGAAGGATATTCTAAATTGCTGATCCTGGATAATGCAATATGCAGAAGTTGTCATTTTAAAATATATCTATTAGGTGGAACGAGATAATGTATGTATGATAATGTACTTTGATAATAATCAGTGCTGCCCGTCTGCTCATGTAGATCAAATGAAGCACAGAGTGTATCTACTCTCACCTCAAAACTCTTCTTCTATTTCTATGCTATTTCTCTTTATGCCTATAACTTAGGGAATGCTATTTGCTTGGCTTCCAATCTCTTTCTTTCTGATCCTGTCCTCTTTCTCATATTGCTTTCTCTACATACAGTAATTCAAGTTCACACACTGATTTATTTGAAAAGGAAAACAAAAACTGTTGTCCTAAACTAGTCTTGTGATAGATAGATAGATAGATAGATAGATAGATAGATAGATAGATAGATAGATAGATAGACAGACAGACAGACAGACAGACAGACAGACATGGAATTGTTTCACCATTTCCTTCAAGGAAGAGGGCAGTTCTGACTATGAATTTATTTATACATCCTTCCTTGAAAATAATATTTATATCTTCCCCAATTGTAAAATATTACTCAGAAGAAACTTGCTGGGCACTAAATTACTTTGATACATTTCATTGTTTAGCCATTTAAGTAATCATTTAAGTAACCCTGGGCAACTTGTGGCTTCCTGATACAGTTGAGGTGAAAATTGAAGCTGTGTAAAGTATTTGCTTTGGTAATGTATTCTGCTTTCCATATTTCTCCCCTACCCCACCAGCAGATTATGCTTCACACCAAGTTTTTTTTTTCCTTCATAGTTTCTGAAGATCCAAAAGCAGTGAGCAAAACGTCATATGAGATCACTTCTGAGGAGAGGATGCTATGCATAAGAAGCACTAGGAAATATTTAACAAAAAAAGTTTGTCCAGTAGCAACCATTCGCATATTAATTTAATGCTGCTGCCTAAGATAATACAATCTCTTTGAAACAGTCTCAGTTCTTCTGCACAAAGGGACCCTTTCTGGATCAGAGGCCAGATTTCCATTACCTGATGAGCTAATCTGACGTGACAGCTGCATATGCAGATGGGAGCATCTCTTGTCAATAGTTTGCCTTCAGAGACAAAGAGAGGCAAATGTCTATATTCATTCTCTCACTTCATGCATGAGTAACATTACCTTTTCTGCCTCTCCTCAATCTTTGTTCAGGTAGTCATTGAGAAGAATTTAAATCTAAGCTTTTGTGCTTCTGAATTAGCTTATGCATGAAAATCTGTTTCCTGAAGATGAGCCAGGAGTCTGTTTGCTTATGGTACCTTATGTGTTTTTATGTATAAATGTGCAGGAGCCATACTTAATCAAACAAGTTTGTCTGTGTGTGTGTGTGTGTGTTTGTATGGGGAATGGGAAAATTAGAAAATGAAGATAACTGCCCAGCTGGGATGCTTTATATTCAATGATTTATATGTCAGAGAGGGGGAAAAGGACAGGAACTTAAACATACACACACATCTCCAAACTAATGTGATTTTATTGTTGCAGTGCCATTCTAGTAAATAAATTGTACTTATTCCTATTACACTGTGGCCTTAGCTTAACAAGATGCTAGGTACATTTTATTATCAGCCTGAATCAATCCACTGCAGAATGAAGGCCTCTTCGTTGAAGTTTATGGATCATAATCTACCACACTTGTTCAGTGCGGGTAGGTAGATAGATGTTCCTCAACTTCACAGTCTCCTGTTTTCTAATCCAGCACTTTTAACAACCATACCAAACTAGTTCTCATTCCATCCATCCATCCATCCACACAGACATACACACACACACACATACATGTATATATACATTTATATATGGAGTGTTCTTAATGGTTTTGCTCATCCATATTTGCACGGGTGTTACTTAACACTATTTGATTTGGTGTTGCCATCTTTTATTTCCTTTCTGTTCTTGTAGTGTTGTTGTGTTTTTATTTTTGTATGAGGCTTGTTTTACATTGTTTTTTTTTCCTATGCAAGTCACTGAGAGTTGTTTTTGATGGTGGTAGCTTAGAATTATGTTTAATAAATAATAAATAACTTTGGTATGCCCACTCTGTGAAACAAAGTTATATTAACTCATTTACAGCAGCTTAAAAGCACTTTCACTTTTAGGTTTGCTTTTAGTCTAGAGAGAAAAAGGGAAAGAGGGAAAGCTAATTCTTTCCTGAGTCTTTTGGAAATCTAGTGGTCATGCTTTTCCTCGCTAACTTTTGGTCTATCCTTCCCAAAATACAGATTCATTTTTTTTCACTACCCAGTCCACTCTTGTCCAGTCCCATTTCTTATCCTGCTTGTTCCTGGTGGATCCTCAGATGCAGATTCCTCCTTCCTCCAAGGATCCTCTCTCACGTTGTGCCCACTTTCTTCCCATGGCCCCAGCCCTTGCTCCTCAATTGCCCCAGCATCTACAGTCTTCAGAGAACAAACATTATGTCAACACCCTCCTCTATTGCCTAACCAACTACCTTTTATATATTTTTACTAAAAGGCAGATGTCCCTGCTCATAGATATTTTAATTAGTCAAAGAAACGTCTAGGTGTCTCTGTGACTCTACGCATGGAATGGGCACCCAGAGAAAAAAGCATAACCTAGACATGATATTACAGTACCTGTATCTACCTGTTCCTGCCATGTCATATTCATTCAGGTGCACAAAAATAACTCAAGATATTTAGGCATGCTGAAAATGAACCTTATCTAATCTAATGGCTGGATTTGTACAACATGCTAAACAAGAAACAAATAAGCCACATGATGACTCAAGATTTATTACTGTATACATGAATCAGGCCTCTAAGTTAGTAATTTTGTAAGCTCAGGGAAGCTTAATGCCGGGTTACATTATAGCCAGTGATCAATCTGTCCCTGCTCTTCCAACCTTTTCCTATTCTTTAATATAAGAAATACATTTGTCATTGTGTTATGTAGGGTAAGTATTGGTGATTGGCAAAATGCAAATTTTGCAGTACTGACTTTTTCTCTTATTATATAGTAATGCCATTGTCCTAGTGGCATTTAGGATTTTCTGAAATTTGGGCATAAACACTCACCGTCATGGTTAAATCCATCATTACACAGACATAATTGAACAACAGAACTTTTTGTGCAAAATAATTTTCCTTGCCCTAGAATTTCATGTGCACCTGTAAAATCTCCTTTCCTTTTATCTACAGCCCCTTTAAAAGGTTTGATGGATTGCAAAAATAGAGAAATCATTTCTTTTAGTGATGCCAATTCATTGGTGGATCGATACTACTGCATTCAGCACTGTAGTCCCTAAGCTTTGAATGAGATGATTAGTATTAATTAGTAGAGGGAATTCTCTATTATGAAATGACACTTAAAATACAAATAAATGCATCTTATCAAGTCAAAGAGCTGATACCAACTCTCAACAATTATTGGCTGTTTTTTTTGTTGTTTATTCGTTTAATCGCTTCCGACTCTTCGTGACCTCATGGACCAGCCCACGCCAGAGCTTCCTGTTGGTCGTCAACACCCCCAGCTCCCCCAGGGACGAGTCCGTCACCTCTAGAATACCATCCATCCAACTTGCCCTTGGTCGGCCCCTCTTCCTTTTGCCCTCCACTCTCCCTAGCATCAGCATCTTCTCCAGGGTGTCCTGTCTTCTCATTATGTGGCCAAAGTATTTCAGTTTTGCCTTTAATATCCTTCCCTCAAGTGAGCAGTCTGGCTTTATTTCCTGGAGGATGGACTGGTTTGATCTTCTTGCAGTCCAAGGCACTCTCAGAATTTTCCTCCAACACCACAGTTCCAAAGCATCTATCTTCCTTCTCTCAGCCTTCCTTATGGTCCAGCTCTCGCAACCATATGTTACTACGGGGAACACCATTGCTTTAACTATGCGGACCTTTGTTGTCAGTGTGATGTCTCTGCTCTTAACTATTTTATCGAGATTGGTCATTGCTCTTCTCCCAAGGATTAAGGGTCTTCTGATTTCCTGACTGCAGTCAGCATCTGCAGTAATCTTCGCACCTAGAAATACAAAGTCTTTCACTGCCTCTACATTTTCTCCCTCTATTTGCCAGTTATCAATCAAGCTGGTTGCCATAATCTTGGTTTTTTTGAGGTTTAGCTGCAAGCCAGCTCTTGCACTTTCTTCTTTCACCTTCATCATAAGGCTCCTCAGTTCCTCTTCGCTTTCAGCCATCAAAGTGGTATCATCTGCATATCTGAGATTGTTAATGTTTCTAGTTTTATTTCTTGACTACACATATTAAAATATCTAGAAGGAAATAGAACATTTGCTATAACATATTTTATGATTTAAGCAGGATATTCCACATCTAGGATTTAATAAGCAAATCTGCTTTAAACTAAAGCCTCTGAAAATGGTTAACAGATCATAGCTATTAAAAAAGCCCTCAACACCAAGCTTTAATAGCATGCTAGAGGCCTATTTCCATTCAGTCTCTTGCAAAGACCAGGAAGGCGCCACCTCATCTCTACATTTGTTCAAAAAATGGTTTGTGTTATTGTAACTATTTTACTTTTTTTTTCTTTAAAAAGGCATACTCCCATATATACAGTATGTAATTCTGTGTTTTCCAAGGGCTGGACACACCACAGTGTAGAAGATAACTGTACAAAATACCTTATTGTAGCACACACCTTTTCTGTTGCCCTGAGTTAACTCCACCCTCCTACGCTTTGCAAGTTGATGTAGCCACATAAATAAGTATTTAATGCTCAGTTCTTAAAACAAATAAAAGTCTTAAAGTTTGTGGAATGGCATACAACCTTTGCCTTTCTCAAAAAGTTCTTGCACTGGTTGGGATTAGGTGCTGCCTCAGCATGGTTGCTCCTTTTCTGGTTGCTACTGAGCTCCAGGCCAAGCTATAAGCCAAGCTCTAGGCAGGAATCCCACCACCATGGGCTGCTTACCATAGCTTGTGGTCCTGGCATTTGACTGATAGTCCTCTTGCTTGCCTGTAATAGTTGTACATTCTCAGACATTGCTTCCCGCTTCCTCCTTTGCCTTTTTTCTTCTTCTCTCCTACACACCCACACTTTTGTAGACAAAGGACCTGGGTGGAGTAAGGCTGCCTATGGACATCGGCACATTCCTAACATTGCCAGGGTGTGGCTTATTTAGCCAGACACCTGGAACACCAGTGTAGATGCTTATAAGTAAACTGTGAGTGAGGGAATGGATGGATGGATGAATGAGCCCATCTCCTCTCAAGTTTCTGGGGCTGTAAACCTACTGCCTATTGGGAGCAGGGATGAGCTGAGCCTTGGGGAAGTGGTCATGGGAAGTGTTTCTGCCTGGCTGTAGCTGCTTTTCCTAAATGCAGACAGCAACCCCAGCTTCATTCCCTCACAATAATATTGCTAGATACAGAGTTACAACCAACTTTATGTGAGAGGGTTTTTTCCCCCATGGTGTGAGACTTCATCTTCTACCTCTTTCTTCCTTCTTCCATTTGTCCCAAATGTGTTCTTGGAGGTTCCCTAGCTGTCTGGACAGATTTTACAGATGTGATGCTCTATGCTATTTCATCAGCCAAGAGACATCATTGAATTCAACAATTGACCTGCTGGAGCTTTCATAAGTGTATAGTCTCTCTCCCTCCCTCCCTCCCTCTAGAAGATCTCTAATATATTTTGCTTAGAAATCTCACAATATTTCACTGAATGTAATTTAAACTGGAAGCAATGAAAACCATTTTCTGTTTTTACTCACACACAGTTGTGTATCAGCATTTGTAGGAATACTGTACCCAATAGTTTATCCTATGTACGAAAAACTACAAATGCACCTTTGATCCTCTTTTTCATTCTGTTCCTATTATTCACATTCAAATCTGACCCATAGTACATATTAAAATAAAGCTGGAGGTGGGGGTTCAGTTTGAAACCATAGCAACGAGAAATGATGGTTTGCATGTTTGAATGAATGTGATTATCTTTATCTCTAATGATAACTTGTTAACACTGAGTAGTGGTAAAGTGTTCAGTTTTAAGGAGTGGTAAAATGAAAGGGGTAAGTTTGCACTGAATTTTTGGTGGGCTTTGTTTTTTCATAAGAAATCAGTTTTTGGGGTATTTCAATTTTGTTTGTTTTGAAACAGTTGCATTCCCCTCTGTGAGAAAGAGATATATTTTGTAACTTCTTAGGTTTTTGGCAGAATCATATTATGCTTTGTTTTGTGGTAGCTGTTCCACTTCAAAGGAATGATCCAAGCCTATTGCTCTCTTGCCAAGGGCCCCTTTTCGCATAGCTCTTTCTTCTGCTGTGTGACATGACACTGAGTTTCTCATTCATGGTGAAACCAAGAGACAGTGGCCCTTTGGAAGTTAAAGCTTTTGTGAAACATTGGGTCCCCTTCTCTTAGGAGGAAAAACAAAAGCAGGTGAGCAAGTTCAAAGCTTCTTTTAGCATTCAGAACTTCCCAGCTTCAAAGAAATCTCCTTGGTAGTTTGATTGTGGATTTAATTAATACATTTTAAATACTGTTACTGCAAATGATGTCATCCTCTTGTCTCCTGCACGTTCCTCTTCCTCTGCCCCCCCCCAAAACCAACAGTTTGTTGTGAAACTGTAATCTTCACTAAGTGTCTCTTCTTCACCTTTCCCCACCCCCCTTTTCCAAATGAATATTCATCTTCCAGCTGAGAGGAAATAAGTCTTGGAAGTTATGTGTACTGCATCTGGTTGAAGGAGTTTAAAGGTGGGGGGGGGGAATGCAAGTGCCTTTCTTTTACCTAAATTCAATAAGTAAGAAAGGAAGTGTCACTCACTGTTTCCATGCATTGACAATTTTTAACCCAATGTTAGCCATCCAGAATCACATTGAATGAATGAATGAATGAATGAATATGCTAAGACTATATAGGTAAATATGAAGAATATATACAGTAATTGGGCTTTTCTAGAAAGCTAATTTTTTAGTTGTGGGCAGCGAATAAGGGGAAATAAGTAAATAAAAATAAACATTGGCCATAGTCAAAAAGACTTTCATATATCTGGTTAAACCATGATTTTCTTTTTGTTTGGTTTTAGCAAACTGCACTGTATAAACCCAATCAATAGGATCTGTAAACCATGGTTTATGGTTTAATGTTACATGTGAACTAGGCCACTGTGACTTGTTCATCAAACCATAGTTGATGAACCATAGTTCATCAAACTGTACTGGTGTAGTGCATATGGAGCTAGTATGCAGACCAACTTGAAGGCTCTTTTTGGAGAGGTGGAAAGTACAGTGTGTGTCATCCACAGTTCATGCTAAAAGTGGTATTGTATCTCCTTCACAACTTTATTTATACTACATAGAATTACCTCTAAACTACACCAGTTATATTTTGGTGAATCACCCTGGGGAATGCAGGGAGGAAAAGCAAGGAGAAAGGTGACTGTGGGAATAACTACATGTCTAATGCTGCCCTTCACCACAGACCCTAGTTTGCTAAAAGAGCCAAGAGGAATATTGCTACTGCTCTGCGCATGCTTTCATTTACCTTTCCAATGTGGGAATGGCCATTACGAACTTCCAGGGGAGTCTGTAGGGAGGGAGTCAAATCAAGATGGTGGCCACAACAAGGGGCTCAAAGGACTGCCCTTCGTTTACATGTGTCTTGACTGGTTATGGTCACCATCCTGACTTTTTGGATGCCTTCTCTGTGGACATCCCTGTGTACCTCTGTGAGGAAAAGAAAAATATTACATTGAATAAAATTGTACGACAGAGGCAGAATTTTTACTATGATCCAGGGTAGTCTGGCCTGGCAGTCTTAACTCGAGGTTGGCCAGGTGAGGCTGAAAAGGTTCTGGCCCAGTGCCTGGAGGCTGTGTGTGTTTAGATGGGGAGGAACCATCCCTGAATGAATCCTGCCAAGACTGAATAGCTGAGGGTGTTTGGACCGTCCAGATCTGGGGATATTCCAACTTTGACCCTTGATGGGGTTGTACTTCCCCATTCAAGGGTGGTGCACAATTTGGGGGTCTTCCTAGACTCACAGCTGGGACCGCTTGTCTCCCATAGTATCTGCCTGGCTGGTCAATCCCACAGGGTTGGTGTGCTCCAAGTTCCATCGATTAAACAATGCCACATCTCAGACCCCCAGAAGCATGCCTTCTCTGTAGCAGCACCTGCCCTCTGGAACGAGGTTCCCCCTGAGATTCAAATGGCACCCACCATACTGGTATTTGGAAGGGCCCTGAAGATGTGACTTTTTACCCAGGCCTTTGGTAAGGACAATTGATGCCCCTTTCTTCCTTTTCCTTGTTCCCATCCAGGTTTGTTTTCTCTGCCATCTCTGTTCTTTTGTTTTGTGTTTTTGTATTGTTCCTTGTTTTTAATGTTTTTAAAATTTGTAAACTGCCCAGAGTTGCTGGGAGTCAGGTGGCATATGAAATAATAATAATAATAATAATAATAATAATTATTATTATTATTATTATTATTATTATTATTATTATTATTTGTGGGAAACTGAGAATAGCAAACCCAGCAAAGAAAAAAATTGGTTGTTCCTTTTTCTGTGTCTTAGATGTCATAAATAGGAGGTGTGCTGGTGAATGAGTTAGCACATTCTGCCTCAATTTGATGCCCCACAGGCATATCTGTAATGGCTGAGGAAGGCTGAATTTTACTCCCCCCACCTTCACGTATTTCCTTTGGAGGTGCTTTTTCTCATTTTTTGTTTATGTCCTTTTCTGTTTATGAGCTTCATTTTTCCAATCAGTGCAACCATGTATGTTTCTTCTCTCTTACTCTTTTTTCCTTACTTCTGCCAAGAAAAACTGTCCAATGTACCATTTCTGGTGTGTTCCACGCTACCATTCTCTCATCTGTGATGCTGCCTTGCCTGTAGAAGAGAAATTCTGTCATTTTTAAAATCCATGTAGGCGCTAACTTCTGATGAAACTATGAAAGCTAAATAATGCATAAGCCCCAGAGAGCACACTATGCCCTATCTACCTTGCCAATCCTCTGGTCTCTTTCTAAATCAATACTAGTGTACTGCTGTGATGGTTCACAGCGTGATATGCATTTGGCATACTGAAGCAGTTAAACTTGCTTTATAGTAGCACGGGCTTTTTTTGAAAGACGCTTTCCCTCAAAATGCTATTGACATCAAATATATATTTATATTACTGCCGTATAAATGGTCAGTAATGATCATTCATCCTCTGCAACATAGACAATGGAACAATATCGGCTGTGTGGAAGATACAAAAATGGGGTGGGGGTGGGGTGGCAATTTAATCTATAGCTGCATTTCATCACTGTGAAAGACCTCATTATGTAACTATTATTTGAATCCAGGGTTGGTTCTTATTAACCCTTCACATTTATCCTCTGGCCCTCATAGTGCCAATTGTTGCATTTGAAACAAATGAGGAATTATGAAAATACCTTATGGGAGAAGGCAGCCATTTTCGGCTGGATGTGGAACAAGGTCATATGCTAATCCCAGCATGAGGGGTACAGAAGATATGGGATATATAGGTATGATCCTTTGTCTTTGTTGTTCCTTATTGCTGTCTCCAAGTGGCATGAGATGGAAACCTGTTGTACTACTTGTTACCTGATTTTTTTTTTAAATCACACAGCAGCTTCTCTAGGTAAATAGTTTGTTGGCAGCTGAGCGACTGCCCCTCGGATTATGATGTCATCTCAGTTGTGTGCAAAAACTATTGACTCAGCACATGAAGCTTGTGCTTGGACTCTGAAAGTTTTGCTTGTCTATACTCTAGTTTTGCACAATACTGAGTTTATTTATATGGGTTCTTCCTACATCAGTCAAATAGGACTGGCATAGTTGTGTGCAAGTGTGCGTGCACATGCACCTTTGAGTCAGTGTTGACTCCTGGCAACTGCCTGGACAAGTCCCTGCAGTTTTCTTGGCAAGATTTTGGAAGTGGTTTGCCGTAGCCGCCTTCCCAGGGCTGAGAGAGAGTGACTGGCCCAAGGTCACCCAGTTAGCTTTGTGCCTAAGTCAGGACTAGAACTCACGGTCTTATGGTTTCTAGGCTGGTGCCTTAACCACTCCACCAAACTGCCTCTCACTGGCATAATTAAGGCCACATTTATTTATTTATTTGATTTATTTATTAGATTTATATTGCCATCCAATTAACAAAAGTGACTCTGGGAGGCAATTTGAGGAAGTGTGAAAACAAGGAATTAAAAATACATTATTATTATTTTAAAAATTATTATTAGATTTTTATCCTGACTTTTAAAATATATGTATGTATGTATGTATGTATGTACGTACACACACACACACACACACACACATATACACAGTGTGTGTGTGTGTGTGTAGGGTCAACTCAAGATGGCGAACATACCTAATATTCCTGCCACCTATTTTCCCCATAAGAAAAACACTGTAGGGGGGTTGGGCTGAGAGAGTGACTGACCCAAAGTCACCCAGCTGACTTTCATGCCTAACGGAGGCCTGGAACTCACAATCTCCTGGTTTCTAGGCCAGCACCTTAAACACTACACCAAACTGACACACACTCACTCTGTCAATACAATACTCTATGGTACAGGATATTGTAATGTATCTTTGGAACATTAAAAAATGTTCCATTATTCCAAGCAACCAAGGCTAATCTGTAATGGTATGTGGGAAAGACCTTGTGAGATGGGGCAAAGAGATGCTGCCTAGGGAATGGTCAGATAAGAGACAGCATAGCCTGCAACTGGATAGTGGAACGGGGAAGAGGCTAAGAAGAGACTCTCCCTCGTTTCTTGGGCTGTAAAGGAAATGGTGGGGAAACTGTACTTTCAGACTTGCAAAATTCTGTTAATGTAGTTTTACAATAAAGTGGAATTCGCTTATCTGGTCATGTTTCCTATCTAGTCTACCTGGTAAGGCTGACAATATCTCCTTCAAGGGTCTTACATTCTACATGGACTCTGGTCCAGTGCTCAGGAGAAGAGCTAGTCTTTAGGGTGATGTGGAAGGACAGAGGGTTGGGGCCATCCAAACCTCAGACAAATGATGTTCCATAGAGCAGATATTTCTCAGTGAAGGCATGCCTCCTGTGTCCTGCCAGGTGACATTGTTTCAGAGAAGGAACTTGAAGCAGGCCCATCTGCTGGACTTCATGGGGTGAGCAGAAGCAAATGGAGACAGGTGGTCCTGCAAGTAACCCAGCCCTGTGTCATAAAGAGCTTTATAGGGGACAATGAGCACCTTGAATTGTTCCTGGAAGCTTATAGGGAATGAATGTAGCACACAAAGCAGTGATGTCGGCTTAGATTTAGCATAGCTTCCTTAAATAATCTTATCTTATGCATATACTCTGCTTTTAACTTCCAACTCTAGCCATTGAGTCAAATGTTTAGCCATTGAGTTTTTGCATTGGTGTCAGATGTCAATGAAAATATTTTCCACAACAGAGAGTAATACCAAAATATTGTACAAGCAAACAAAGAAAGGTCTTCCTTATTTTATTATTATTAAAGTTGATATGTAAGTTAGGCGGGCATATAAATTTGCTAAATTAATAAATAAATGTTACTTATTTATTTATTCATAAGTAAATTTATTTATTTTTATTATTTTCCATCGGTAGCTTATGTGCAAAGCTGTTCACATAATTTGTACAGCATGAACCATAAATATGTCACAATATGAATTGTTACAGTTCATTTAAAGCATGCCAAATTTTAAGTTCAAAATAATCCAACAGATCAGTTGAAAATAACTACTATCAATAAAACCACATTCTAATGACAAAACATTTCATTCTACATTTCATATTAAGAGACCAAATGAAAGGACTCATTGAATGCAGCAAAGAAAAGTTTCTTCTGTAAGAAAGTTTAAAGGTAGTCCTTGTTCAGTGACCACTTGTTCAGTGACCATTCAAAGTTACAGTGGGACTGAACAAGGGGCCTTACGACCATTCCTCATAGTTGTGGCCGTTGCAGCATCTCCACAGTCATGATCACAATTTGGATGCTTGGCAACCAGCTTGCAATTATAATGGACACAGTATCCTGCAGTCACATGATTGCCATTTGCCACCTTTACTGCCAGCTTCCAACAAGCAAGTCAACGGGGAAGCCAGAAGGAGGTCGCAAATGGCAATCATGTGACTGTGGGATGCTGCAACTGTGCAGGATTCGCCTAATGATGGCAACTGGAACTGCCACAACTGCCGTCGTAGGTCAGCACGGTCACGTGACATTGTGCTTTATGACCATGTTGCTTAGTGACAAGTTGCCAGTCCTAATTACCAGTGTTAAGTGAGGACTACCTGTACAATGTCATGTCATACAATTATGAAATTTGTTAAAATCCCCATTTTCAGTTTGCCAGGAACATTTTTTCATGTAGTTGCTGATTGTATGTATTGGACCACTTCATTATGGAACAGGAAGGAGAAAATGTGAGTTTTAAAATGGATGCAAATTCTTGCTAGTCATGTATAATAAAACATGTTAATAGAATGGGATAATGTATTCTGTCTTCCACTTTGTCAAAGGTCAGTTTCTCTGACTTGAATATTGGGTCTTATGCATACCAGATATTGAAACATGATTGCCTTTCTATGATTTTGAGGAAGAGTTTGAAAGCTAAAATTAATTTTATTTACAGAAATTAGCAAAGACTCTTAAATGCAAACTTTGTTTATGAGCGCTTTTGAAAATTAGTTGACTTTATGGAACAAGTGATTGCTTATGAGCCACTTCAATCTTTCTTGTAGTTTCCATGAAGCATGTAATATTAGGTATCTAAAATTAAACAACAACAAAAGCATGTACTATTTTGGATTTTCTAAGCAATTTACCTTAATATGCTTACAAATATATGTAGTCATCCATTTTTTTCAAAGGGAATCACAATATGGCCATGACTTCAACCTTGGCTGCTAAAATTGCCAATGTAATTTATTTGGAATTCAATTTTTAGAAATTGGAACTTCCCCCATACATTCTGGAATGTAACTAAGGGTCTAAATTTCAGAGAAGAATGAAGGAGAGATTTTGAGATTCTGGATCTATTTTAATTATTGAGCTGCTTTACAGAAGCACTGTGGGTGGGAAAACTCAGTTCTCATGTATGCAATCCATTTCATCTCTTAGCTGTGTATCTCTGAAAATGCAATTAGCAGTTTCATAGTTAGCATTCCTATTTTATTTTGTTGCATGAGGTGCAAGTTTTGGATTGCAGGGGAATGAGGTGAGGGCTAATTGATAAAAACAGACTTGACAGGCTCTTTGCAATTCAACCAATTCTGTTAAAGTTAATTGGCTCAGCTTCACTATGTGCTGGATGGGCATTCAAAGGCAAGGGCAGATCAGAGAGCTGCAAGCACTCGTGTTTCACTCCAAGGAGATGTGGGGATTTTTTTTTTAAATTAATGTTGAATGCTGGTGAGCTCTTTTGACCCCTTGTTGCCATGGCTACCAGTCTGTCTGCTAATCTGATGATGGTGTCTGTGTGTGTGTGTGTGTGTGTATTGATACTCATTTCTAATGATCTTCAGAGACTAACTCAGCTGGATTATATTATGGCACTACTGTGGTCAGAGGCAGCAACTAAAAGATTATTACATTTTAAACGTGCTACTGTAGCTGAAGAACATCTTTTTTAAAAAAGTCATTTCTTGCTGCATAGTGTATTTCTCAGAGGGCCCAGATCTCACAGCTTCTGTATGTAAAGATCAGATGGAAAGCACTTATAATAACAGATGCTTTGCTTGCTTAATCATGGGATTTGCCTGTCCTTTAAAGCTGACTTTGTTCTTATCTTTCTAAGCAAAATAGTTATGTGTTTTCTGGGTGGAGGGAACCCTGGAGGTGAAAGATTTACAAAGATCAAATTATTCTTGATTAGTCAGAGACCTAAGTTAGGATATAACCATGAGCATTCTTCTCATGTATTACTTCTTTCAGGTTTGTTCTGTTCTTGGTTATTTTTTGCTCTTATGGTTCTGTTCCTGTGAGAGATCAAGGTGATATGTACAGTATATGGGGCTCTTTTCATCCCCATAATAATCAACTTGTGAGATAGATTGGACTGAGAGAGAGAGAATAAGTAGCTCAGTACCACCCAGTAAACTTGTTGGTGCAGTAGGAATTCAACTTGGTCTTCCTGGTTTGTTGTACAAGCCACAATTCATGCATAAGATTGTTTGAATGTTCTTTGTATTGTACATCTGGACAACAGTATGACATCTTCTGCTCTGCTAGTGTGTTAAGCTCCAACTCTTCAAATAGGCTTTGCAGATCTCAATAAGCTGTGCCCCGTGAGTTGTGATAACCGGTGGCTGAAGAAAAATATTATAATTTCCTAGAATATTTCTTAAAGACATAGTGGTTTGCTATATCCTAAGGCTGTGAGCATAGATACTTGCCATTCACCATGTTTAATTTTTAAGTTGAGATGTTTTAGAATCCAGTCATGTCTGAAAACTCACTAAAGAACTTTAAGCAGGAAGATCATGAAGTGAAGCAAATAAGGCATGCTGGTTCCTCACCAAGTAAGCAAGCACTCTTGCATAAATTGTATGTTGCTCAGTCCTTTTCTGATCCTGTCTATCTAACTTGGCTAAGTTGTGTATTACTTGGTCCTTTTGTGGTCATGTTTGCCTAACTTACAATTTAAAACTACAGCTTGAAGCAGCTTTGGGGCAGCTCCTCGTTGCAACTTTTATAACTAACATCTTCTGAAAAGCAGAGACATTCTGGTTTCCAGAATTAAAATTGGATATTCATTATTTTTTAAACGTCTAAAAATTATCATACATTTCGGTTGCTTTAGGACTGAATCCAAGCAAACTTTGGAAATAAGATAGCTCTCCTGATTCTGTTCTTAGGTGGTTTGATTTTGTTTGTTTGTTTAAGGTGACATGAAGCCCTTTAAAATAAAGATTTCCCAAAATGGCAATCAACCATTTTAAAATCATGTTCTGAAATTTTAGATTAAAAACAATGGGTATGATTATACAATATATCAATAATATAAAGAATCAGTCTGGTGACTTTTTAATTAACCTATAGTGTGTAATTTAAGAAGCTTTCCATCTCTTGTAAAACTGTACAATATTTAGTGATAAGATTGCTCTTTTCCTTTTGGGAATATATTTTCATAACAATCTATGGGAGGCCTAAAACATCCAAAATAGCATTTGCAATCTTATTTTCTGTCTGTAGAATGTATACTGCCAGCCCACCCTTTTATTTAATTTTCTGCTGGATTAGAAGATTCTAAACTAGCTAAGAATCATTGCTTAGTGACCTTTTGGGTTCTTTATGTTTTGGGGCAGTAGGGAATCTGCAAAGAAAACAACGATAACCTTTTCATATTTACTACCATAAGCTGCAATGATCTTACAAATCACAATCTAGCACAATCTGGCAGTCTTACATCAAGCACTATTTATTTCTGGAACTGAACAATTTTGCAATTAATGCAAAAATAGAAAAAAATGTATACGTTACAAAGTACTTACAGTTCTTTAAAAATAGCTTAGAAATCCTAATTTGGCCACTAAATTTGTATAGTGAACCTGCTTCGTAATTGTTATCTTACATGTTCTTGGGGTTTGAGGAAACTCCTGTGCTAATTGTTATAATTATCCCCAGATTTATGTGTAAAAAGGAGATTCTGATATGCTAATTGAAATTAGGATATATAAAATGTTGATGGAAGAGGTGAGACTTGAATCAGACAGCCAGGATCCAATTCCAACCTTCTTTAATTGAGTGACAGTAGATTTTCACAGATAACTTTACATTTCACTTATTTATTTGTTAGATATATTGTTAGATACATACACACACACACACACACACACAGAGATATATCCAGCAACTCAAGGTGACACACATCAAACTTACTTTCATGCCCACTGTGGCAGCCTTTTGAGGTAGATTGGGCTGAGATTGTGACTAGCTTACAGTCACCCAGTGGGCTTCAAAGGTTAAGGACAAACTTGAATTTGGATCTCCTAGTCCAAAACCAGAGCTACTACACAACTCTGCCTATTAATCCTATGTAGTCTGGCTGATAATTCATGCAAGGGTTCAGATAGAATGAGCAACTCCGTAAAGTTGGTGTATCTTTTCCTGGAATCTCTTGGGAAAGATGCATTAGGTTTAAGGAATACTCTAAAGTGTCTTTTCTTTCAAAACAGAAATGCTTCACAACCTTACTTAATTCGGGTAATAAAATATAGAAGAGTTGAGTTTGAGAATTAGAAGTATGAGGCACCTGTTTTACTTCTAGAATTGTTTTTGTCTTTAGAGGTATAAAGAACGGGTCATAACCATAAGGTCATAAACCCGTGTGTGTCACCCTAGAGTAGTAATTCTCAACAGAGGTCGATGGACCACTGCAGCTTCCCTGTGTTCACTAGCCAGAGTTGCCTCTCACCTCAGTCCCTGCCTCCCCCTGTTTGCTGACAATCATCTGGCTAGACTAAAGCTGAGGGTTGTCATTACTGGTTCATGAAAATGAATCAGTGGCTGAATCCTGGTTCACTGAAGTATGCAACTGATAAAACAGGTTGCAAAGAGTCTGTTAAAATCTAGAAAACTGACACTAGGGAAAAGTCTAAAGTGCTGTTACCAACTGTGAGTCCGCATATGCTGTGCAATTGTGATCTTGTGTAAGTATCGCCAAAGTAAATGGATGAATAGGAAATGGAATGAGTAGAATTTAATCAGCCTGGAGATCTACTCATCCCCAGCCTGTTAGAAGCAGATTTGTACTAAGGAACATTTTTGACCAGCAGGTTTATGCTAAGAAGAGTATTTGGTATGGAGTACATGAAATAATTTAAATGGTAAGGATTAATTTTTTGGCATTAAATACAGTTCTAAAAGGCCTTTTAAAATGGTGGGGAAGGTATACATCAGTGAAATTATAATCATTATCTTGTGAAAAAAAGTAAACTCCCATGCTCTTACATCTTAGCATCTTACATTTCTCTGTTCAACAAAAAAGGGAGTCTTATTTTTGCCTTCCTTTGCTAGGAGGAACCTGTGACTAGTTCAACTGTATATGGCATGGCATATCTTTGTCTTTAAGAATGCTCCAGATTAAGTAGTTAGAAGTTTTTTCTAACAAGTGTTTTGGGCATATTTATTTAAAAGTGCCTGCTTTAAATAAGCATATCTGATTGCTGAACATTGCTTCAGATAGGTCTCTATTGTTCCCTTAGAGCAAAACTTTTTTGGGAAAATTGATTGTTACCTTTTTATATAGATAATGAAGTAGAAAATAGAAGCAGTCTTAAAGATTAAACTACAGTACTTACGGAAAGAATTTGCAAAGGTCCTCCCTGCTTTTTTTATCTGAGTCTTCCACAGTCAAAGGAAAGCAGCATTTCTTTTTTTGCATTGCATTTTTTAGAACAGCCAGAACTCCTGGCTGTGATACATTCTGGAGATATATATGTACAGGTGGGTATATCTATACTGCACCCTCCCGCCACGCACACTATAGAGAATCTTTAGGTGGCATAGTAAAAACTAGAAGTTTTTTTCCCCATTCTTCTATAAGATTCAAGAATTATGATGAGGGTTATATCTCTTCCAGCCTATAAAGTATCCCAAGTTGCGGGGAGTTGGGGCTGCAACTCTCAGAATTTCCAACCAAAGTCTATACTATCTTGAAATGCTGACATTTGCAAACCCAACACATTCAGGAATAAGGCAGGCTCCTGAATCCAAAAAGTAAATGTAAATAATGAAGGATAGATAGCGTATATAACAACCTGCCCAGTACCAATGGTTCTGGACCACTTGCAAAAATATGGAAAAAATAGTAAAATATTAAGAGGCCTGAGTGAAAGGTATGTTTTAAAACCCTTCCTAAGTTTTTAACAAGGGGGCAGTGACAGTTTGTTCCATATGGCCCAGCCTGAAAAAGAATTGTTCATCTTACATGTATCCAGGTAAAATCTACAAATATTGGCCCTTTAATTAGGCAGTCCTGCAGATAACAAGCACATAAGCCTGGTAATATTAATTGGATGGAGAGCTGAATGGTGAAAACTTGATAGCTCTTGAGGAACAGTAGCTCATTTAAGAAATCTCAAGATTTCTGGGATATTTTTTTCCCAAATCCCTGTGGACAAGCATTCTGATAGCATCAACAAGAGTTTCAGGACCATGGATAGCAATCTTTCAGCTTGGAGTAGAACCCTTTATGGTCTCAATCTCTTGACACAAAAGCTCCACTTGAATGCTTGCATCTGGAGATTCTGAATTGGCTGTGTTCTGACAGGACAAAACTGGAAACATCTTAAGTGTTTATATCATGAAAATCAATGAGAAGTCAGGATAAACTCATTGCTCTCTTCTTTTTACCCCAGGACCAAAAGAGAAGCTAGGGTAATAGTTGCTGAAAGCTACCTGACACCTAATGTACAGAAAAAATGATCAAGGGGAAATATTTCTTTTTTTAAAATTGAAAACATTATTAAGAAGAACCAAAGAAACAATACAGTTGCCTCGCTGGAGTAGTCCAAGTGTTACCTGGGGCTGTAAGAGCAGAACAGAAGCTCAGAATTCCAAGTGCTGGAACAAATAGGTCTAAAGACTGGGTATTCTGCATAGCAGCTGGTCTGTTCTGGCAATGAGACTTGGGATTTTTGGGCTGGGCTCAAAAGTAATCCATTCTTCAAAGTCCATCTAAAGATAGGGGGGCGGGATTTGTTTCTTCTAACAGCAGGAAAAAAATTTTTTTATTTCCTCCCTGAAGATACTCCTCAGACTAGGAGAATCAGGGATCATGTTTGATTTGGGAGGCTGGTTATATGGATAACTTATGAATATCAGATTGTTTCAGAAAACAATATGGATGTCTTCCATCTTCGTGCAGTAACTATGTAGCTGTAGCAGTACTGCATGTTTTCCAAACAGCCTTCCTCTTATCACTTCAGTCTATCTGACTCATACAAAAGTCATTCCAAAAGGTCAAGGGCTGTCAAGACCAGCCCCATGCAATGTAAGAAAATGTTTGTGTGTGGACCTGTGCACTGAAATGCTTGTGCAAGGGACTCTTGGGCATGCATGGCCTTATTTTGATATGGCCTCTCCATTATGCCATAATGGCCTCTCCATTATGCCAAGATTCAAGAACCAGAGACTAGACATTCTTATTATAATGCCCTTTTTATTTCACTTTCAAAAACTTAACTCATGTTTATAATTCTCCATGTATTATACAGTAGCTGCTGACATTTTCCCCATGTGTTATTCCAGTAACACATATCAAAAAAGTTCAGGATGTTAGATTTGTTTCTTCAGTGTTTTGATCTAGATAGTTTAAAAGGTAATGTTTCATCATAGCCTGAGTGTCTGCCCAAATGTAGAGACCATGCTAGCCAATTGCTATTCCTTGCCTCTTATGAAACACAAAATAAATCACCAATTGTGTACTTTGTAAAGCGAACATAAACCATCTGAATCAGTTTTTTTTAAAGTCTGCAGCCTTTAATGATTCCTTTTCCTTTTGATTACATGAGACCAAAGTGGAAAATGTTCTTTAAAAGGGAGGGGGGGGGGGAAACCCAGAAAGCTATAAGAGCATCTGTGTATCTATGAAACACCTCCTTTTAGAAAATTAAACTTAGCTAAGAACTCTACATGCAATCAGCTTCCACTTATGACCATCTCTCAGAAAGGAAATGGGGAAGTTGTCCTTTATTTTGAAGAAATTTCCTGATAACAAATTGTTTTCACAGGATAGGAACAGTGTGTTGGAGATTGCTTTGCTTTAAATTGAACAGGATTCTGATTCATACATGATTTTATTCTGCAATTTTTGATCAGTTAAGGAACTGAAGGTTATTTGCTGTTAATGGTCAAATTCTTCCAAGTTTCATTTGGTAGATGCCAAGGAAAGGAGCAAAGTATAACATATGAAAAACCCTAATTGGGTAATAGTTAAAACAGGAGATAATTTATCAGTGCTGGACAATGGAAATTCCTTTTGTTAATAAGGCTTTTGACTCATCCAGAGAGATTTTCCAGTCAACCTTATTATGGTTGGTCTTCACGCTGAAAGTTTCCTCAAGAAAATGTTAATTCCATAATAGCACACTGGCCAACTAATCTCTGCCACGGGTTTGATGGAAGACTAGAGTGCAGTGTCCAAATGTAAGAGAAGTGTCATCCTTTTAAAAATTATTTACACAAAGGAGATTGTGTTTCAAGCAAAACTGGAGAAACTTTCTTGTATGGATCTTTGTATTTTCCATTATGAGTTTTGAATTTCATTATATACGTTCCATGAGGCTCCAGTAATTGGAGAGGCATAAAAGGCTTGCAAAGAATAGCTGGCCTGAAGCAACCTCTGTAATGATTTGTTAATTACTTAGCAAATATTGTAGATAAGAAATCTAAGCCAGCATTTATTTTGTTATGAGAATTACATTGGATCAGCTTTCAAATTATTCATACAAATCTGATATTGCCCAGGCAACTGGCCAAAACTGTATGCTAGCATACGCCTCTCCATTTTACAAGAAACACTGAAGTGCCAGGAAGCTCACAATTGCACTGTTAAAGAAACAGGCCTGTACCAACCTATGGGAAATAGGATCTTAATTAATGAAAAGATATTAATATTTCCATTCATTTCTTTGAGAACTCAGACTATAGATGGAGCTGTTTTGGATGGTAGACAAATGTTTTGGATATAAGAAAAAGGGAATGGAGTATTAGGTCAAACTTCTAACATGCTTTTTTGATTTATGCAATTTATATTTTTGAAACCTAGAACTTAGAAAATAGATGCAGCTCCACACAGTATAAGTAATTTTAAAAAATGGCTGAATCCTTCTTCCAGGTCAGTAGAACAATAACCCTAGCTTTAAAGAAAGAGCAATCTTTTTTTTGTAAAGCTTTATTAATTTTCAAGATATAATTAAAACTCAAAATACAGAACATAGAACAGATAGAATACAAGTCTGAAAAAGAAACAAGAGAAACTAAAACAGTGCAAGAATAGAGAGAAAAACATAAAGACAGGTGACTTCCAACCTTCTTCAACACAGATATAAAAGTACATAAAAGTTAATCTCCTGCTATTAATTAAACATTTAGTAACATTATTTCTCTAAAATCAAACCATTTAATCATCAAAACCCCAAATCAGAACTTCATTTTTTTCCGTTACAAGCAAATAGTCCAAAAGCAGCTTCCAAATAGAAACAAATCCAGTTACAGTATTTTCTCTTACCAATGTTGTCAATTTAGCCATTTGTGCCAGTTCCATTAACTTAATCATCCAGTCCTCCATTGAGGGAATTTGTGCATCCTTCCATCTTTGAACATATAAGAGTCATGAAAGCCGACTGGGTGACCTTGGGCCAGTCACACTCTCTCAGCCCAACCGACCTCACAGGGTTGTTGTTGTGGGGAAAATAGGAGGAGGAAGGAGTATTAGGTATGTTCGCTGCCTTGGGTTATTTATAAAGATAATAAAGGCGGGATAGAAGAACGAATAAATAAATAAATAAAAATAAGCCCAAGAGAAACAGCTCCAGTTTCAATTGTAAGTCCACTTTAAGAATCTTCTGAATAATAATACAGTTAAACCTTACTGAGTAGCATGTTTATGGACATGAGCTACCATCGTCAAAGTAGAAAGATCTGTTTCTCCTGTTCTGTGGATTCTGTGGGAAATTAATCAACCCTGTTATTATTTGAAGGGACTAAAGCTCGAGATTGTTAAAAGGAAAAGGAAAAAATGTAAAGTTGGTCTATTTGAACAAGGTTAAAATAGATATGTTGTTATTTCTGATAACCCTTAATGGACTTTCGCTGATCAGGGCTGAAATGACAAGACTTTAAGGATTTGTTTATATGTAAGAGATGGGATATGGGAAGAAGAGATCACTGGTTGTATTTTAAGAGAAGGTGATAAGTTACTAAAATTGTTTATACTTTGTTTATGGTTTATTGTTAATTGTTTATACTATAATTGTTATGAAGGGGAAGTCATTACTTTATATATTTCTTTTCTTTTTCTTTACTATTTTCTTATTTTTCTTTCTTTTCTGTTTTTCTTTCAATTTTTTTTGCACTCAATTTTTCTTTTTATTCTTTTTTTAGTTTGTATTTATTTTTATCTTTGTAATTGTAATGTTATTAATTTTGTTTAATAATAATTTTATTAAATTTTAATAAAATTACTATTAAACAAAGGAATTTGGAGAACATTGTCCAACAGATACAGAGGGTTTTTGGTTTGGAAGAATTTAAAAGTATATGAATGAATATTTATCTTAAATAATTGTTCACCCAGAATTTTCTCTCATACACATTTTGGCTCATTTCTGTTGCTTAAATATGTATTTCATAAATGGTTCATATAATGCCACTGTGTGTTCAGCACTAATCATGTTTGTTAAATTGATGATCCAGGTGTTTGTAATTTGATGGACTTACGTGTAACAGGAAAAAAATTCTGAGAACTTGAAAAAAGAATGAAGCATTGTTTTCCTAATTAAAGGTTCATTGTTGTTTCTTCTATGGAAGGTTTCTGCTGAAAAGTATTCAGTGAGAAACATTCTGGCATTTTGGTCCACTTTTGTCAAATGGAACATGAGGCTTTCACTAAAACCTTAGATAAAAGGAATGTGTTAAAAGAAAAATCCTCTGGGCACTTGCCTCCTCAAATTGGTAAGAAATCTACCAACTCACTGACATTAAAAAAACAGAATAGTAAATTTTAAAATGAGCTTTGTACATGTTCTTATATATTTTATACTTATTAATCTGATAAGAAGGTGCATTAAGGGGGCTTTCTGTTATGGATTTCCATGGTTTAAAAATTTTAAATGGTGGTTTTATAATGTATGTGGGTTGAGTGTGTTTACCACCTTTATCTTTTAGATTAGTCTTACAGTATTATATCATTTGAGCTTTTGAGAAGTGATTAAGCACTGGGAAATTGAATTCTTTTATTTTCCATGGATTGTTGCTTTGCATTCAAATGAGTTCTTAAAAATCTCTTGAAATATGTTGAGCGACTAGCTTCTTACTGAACCTCTATAATTTTTTGTCTGCCATTCAGCAATGTTTTGATTTAATTAAAGTTAAGCAAACCCAAAACAGCATTTTTTTCCAGCAACTGAAACGTCTAGACAAATGAAATATCTTAATTGGTCACCAAAATGCTAGATAACAGTCATTTGTCTGGGATGGACTAAGGATTTCCACCCTTGGCAGAGGGCTGGACTAGAAGACCTTCCCTTCCAACTGTAAGATTGTGTGATGAAGGTATCCCAAAGGGATACATCACCAGTAGAAAGGAACTATTTAGGCAACTATTATCTCACTACAAAATAGACCAGACTAAGAAACAGACACCATGTGAGCCTAAAGCTATTTTTATTAGAACAGCTATAGTAGTAATTTGCAAGTATGGAGATTGCTGTCTGAGGTATTTGCATAATTCACTTTCTGGGTAAGGGTTCAAGCCAAGTTTACCTGATTGTTGCCTTGGTAATGGATCTTCCCTCTGTTTGTCAAAGCAGTTCTCTATACTCTGTACACTGTTTTTCTACTCCATGTTTTTCTACTCCATCTGGTACCACTCCTGGTTTGGGTTTGAGGGAACATGAGTTTGCTTGCTCTTGTTCTCCCATGCAACTTTCTTAACACTATCTCTGTAGGTTTGGATTACCCCATTAGTCTTTGGTTGACTGTTCATCCATCTTTTGTTTATGTATGTCCCTATTTATTTTAGTATGTAATAATAGTTATAATATGTAATAGTTTTGTGCTGATTATTTGTAATTTTTTCCCTTATTGCAGTGATTCTCAATACCTTCCCATTCCCTTATGCCATACAGATCTCACCTTCACCTTCTTGCAATATCCCATGTTTTGTCCAAGGACTTCTTATTCTTTCTAATGAAAGATGAGGACCTTTGAACAAAGGTGTTAACACAGAATAATGATATCTGCATGTTGCTGTGGTGCTAAATTCTCATGAACACATAGGAGTTTTTTCAGTCCACTTGTTAGTTTCTCTCAAGTTCACAAATTTACAGGCATGTAACAGAATTTCAAGTAGGTTCAGATTTTAAGAGTCGATCCCAAAAACTGTATTCTTGGGTTATTATGTGCGTGTGGCAGTTCTGGATAGTACATTATCACTATTTTTATCAGCTCGTTCCCTTGTCTGTTCATTTGCACCTAAGCTTTAGAAGTTTTCAGCTTTGTTCTTTCTCTAAGAACTCTTAGACTTTGTCCACAATCTAGTTGATTCTTTCTCCTTAAAAAAGGGATTCTGTGGCTTGGGGAGGGAACAACTGGAACACATGTTTTCATTGAATGGATCCTGGAAAAAATCCAGTGAAGAGCCCCTTCAGTCAGGTTTGACATCTGGTGACTACTTGGGTGTTGTTGGATTGTTGATCTTAACAACAACGTGGAAGTAGTTTGCTATTATTATCTTCTTTGGGAATACTTTTTCCATTTCTCAGTCTAGCCTATACTTTGGAAATTTCTGGTGTCATGTATCCAAATATAATCAGGTATAATAATCCTGTTTACTTTTCAAGATCAGTCAAGGTCAGCTAGGTACTATAGCTGCTATAAGCATAGGTTTACGTGAATAGGAAACAGAAGGATTTGGTGGCATGTATCTCTCTGTTCTTCAGCAAAGGATCGTTACCTTGTCTTGGTGCTGGAGCTTGAGCACCTCAGTGATGCCATGAGCTAAACCGTGAAGGGCCACCCAAGACGGGAAGGTCATGACAGAGAGGTCAGACTAACTGCGATCCCTGGGGAAGGTAATGGCAACCCACCCCAGTATTCTTGCCGTGAAAACTAAATGGATCAGTACAACCAGAGATATGTCGGTATACCATTGGAAGATGAGACCCCCAGATCGGAAGATGGTCAAAATGCTACTGGGGAGGAACAGAGGATGAGTTCAACTAGCCCCAGACGTGATGACGCAGCTAGCTCAAAGCCGAAAGGATGGCTAGCGGCCGACGGTGCTGGTGGTGAGCGGCGAATCCGATGTTCTAAGGATCAACACACCATTGGAACCTGGAATGTAAGATCTATGAGCCAGGACAAATTGGATGTGGTTATTGGTGAGATGTCAAGATTAAAGATAGACATTCTGGGCGTCAGTGAACTGAAATGGACTGGAATGGGCCACTTCACATCAAATGACCACCAGATCTACTACTGTGGACAAGAGGACCACAGAAGAAATGGAGTAGCCTTCATAATTAATAGTCAAGTGGCTAAAGCAGTGCTTGGATACAATCCAAAAAACGACAGAATGATCTCAATTTGAATTCAGGGCAAGCCATCTAACATCAAAGTGATCCAAATATACGCCCCAACCACAAATGCTGAAGAAGCTGAAGTAGAGCAGTTCTATGAGGATCTGCAGCACCTACTGGACAACACGCCTAAAAGAGATGTTATTTTCATCACGGGAGACTGGAATGCTAAGGTGGGCAGTCAAATGACACCTGGAATTACAGGTAAGTATGGCCTGGGAGAACAAAACGAAGCAGGACATAGGCTGATAGAATTTTGCCAGGACAATTCACTCTGCATAACAAACACTCTCTTCCAACAACCTAAGAGACGGCTTTATACATGGACTTCACCAGATGGACAACACCGAAATCAGATTGATTACATCCTTTGCAGCCAAAGGTGGTGGACATCTATACAGTCGGTAAAAACAAGGCCTGGAGCTGACTGTAGTTCAGATCACGAATTTCTTCTTGCACAATTTAGGATCAGACTCAAGAGATTAGGGAAAACCCACAGATCAACTAGATATGAGCTCACTAATATTCCTAAGGAATATGCAGTGGAGGTGAAGAATAGATTTAAGGGACTGGACTTAGTAGATAGGGTCCTGGAAGAACTCTGGACAGAAGTTGGCAGCATTGTTCAGGAGGCGGCAACAAAATACATCCCAAAGAAAGAGAAAACCAAGAAGGCAAAATGGCTGTCTGCTGAGACACTAGAAGTAGCCCAAGAAAGAAGGAAAGCAAAAGGCAACAATGATAGGGGGAGATATGCCCAATTAAATGCAAAATTCCAGAGGTTAGCCAGAAGAGATAAGGAATTATTTTCAAACAAGCAATGCGCGGAAGTGGAAGAAGACAATAGAATAGGAAGGACAAGAGACCTCTTCCCGAAAATTAGAAACATTGGAGGTAAATTCCAGGCAAAAATGGGTATGATCAAAAACAAAGATGGCAAGGACCTAACAGAAGAAGAAGAGATCAAGAACAGGTGGCATGAATATACGGAAGACCTGTATAGGAAGGATAACAATATCGGGGATAGCTTTGACGGTGTGGTCAGTGAGCTAGAGACAGACATCCTGAAGAGTGAGGTTGAGCGGGCCTTAGGAAGCATTGCTAATAACAAGGCAGCAGGAGATGACGGCATCCCAGCTGAACTGTTCAAAATCTTGCAAGATGATGCTGTCAAGGTAATGCATGCTATATGCCAGCAAATTTGGAAAACACAAGAATGGCCATCAGATTGGAAAAAATCAACTTATATCCCCATACCAAAAAAGGGAAACACTAAAGAATGTTCAAACTATCGAACAGTGGCACTCATTTCACATGCCAGTAAGGTAATGCTCAAGATCCTGCAAGGTAGACTTCAGCAGTTCATGGAGCGAGAATTCCCAGATGTACAAGCTGGGTTTAGAAAAGGCAGAGGAACTAGAGACCAAATTGCCAATATCCGCTGGATCATGGAAAAAGCCAGGGAGTTTCAGAAAAACATCCATTTCTGTTTTATTGACTATTCTAAAGCCTTTGACTGTGTGGACCATAACAAATTGTGGCAAGTTCTTAGCGGTATGGGGATACCAAGTCATCTTGTATGCCTCCTGAAGAATCTGTATAACGACCAAGTAGCAACAGTAAGAACAGACCACGAAACAACGGACTGGTTTAAGATTGGGAAAGGAGTACGGCAGGGCTGTATACTCTCACCCTACCTATTCAACTTGTATGCAGAACACATCGTGCGACAAGCTGGCCTTGAGGAATCCAAGGCTGGAGTTAAAATCATTGGAAGAAACATTAACAATCTCAGATATTCAGATGATACCACTTTGATGGCTGAAAGTGAAGAGGAACTGAGGAGTCTTATGATGAAGGTGAAAGAAGAAAGTGCAAAAGTTGGCTTGCAGCTAAACCTCAAAAAAACCAAGATTATGGCAACCAGCTTGATTGATAACTGGCAAATAGAGGGAGAAAATGTAGAAGCAGTGAAAGACTGTGTATTCCTAGGTGCAAAGATTACTGCAGATGCTGACTGCAGTCAGGAAATCAGAAGACGCTTAATCCTTGGGAGAAGTTCAATGACCAATCTCGATAAAATAGTTAAGAGCAGAGACATCACACTGACAACAAAGGTCCGCACAGTTAAAGCAATGGTTTTCCCAGTAGTAACATATGGCTGCGAGAGCTGGACCATAAGGAAGGCTGAGCGAAGGAAGATCGATGCTTTTGAACTGTGGTGTTGGAGGAAAATTCTGAGAGTGCCTTGGACTGCAAGAAGATCAAACCAGTCCATCCTCCAGGAAATAAAGCCAGACTACTCACTTGAGGGAATGATATTAAAGGCAAAACTGAAATACTTTGGCCACATAATGAGAAGACAGGACACCCTGGAGAAGATGCTGATGCTAGGGAGAGTGGAAGGCAAAAGGAAGAGGGGCCGACCAAGGGCAAGATGGATGGATGATATTCTAGAGGTGACGGACTCGTCCCTGGGGGAGCTGGGGGTGTTGACGACCGACAAGAAGCTCTGGCGTGGGCTGGTCCATGAAGTCATGAAGAGTCAGAAGCGACTAAACGAATAAACAACAACAAATCTCTCTGTTCCTTGATCACTTGATCTGTGATCTCTGTGCTTCTTGCTTGAATCAGCCACCCCAATAATTATCATAGGTAAAGTTATGGGCTGGTTTTGTTGTTGTTTATTCGTTTAGTCGCTTCCGACTCTTCGTGACTTCATGGACCAGCCCACGCCAGAGCTTCCTGTCGGTCGTCAACACCCCCAGCTCCCCCAGGGACGAGTCCGTCACCTCTAGAATATCATCCATCCATCTTGCCCTTGGTCTGCCCCGCTTCCTTTTGCCTTCCACTCTCCCTAGCATCAGCATCTTCTCCAGGGTGTCCTGTCTTCTCATTATGTGGCCAAAGTATTTCAGTTTTGCCTTTAATATCATTCTCTCAAGTGAGCAGTCTGGCTTTATTTCCTGGAGGATGGACTGGTTGGATCTTCTTGCAGTCCAAGGCACTCTCAGAATTTTCCTCCAACACCACAGTTCAAAAGCATCGATCTTCCTTCTCTCAGCCTTCCTTATGGTCCAGCTCTCGCAGCCATATGTTACTACAGGGAACACCATTGCTTTAACTATGCGGGCCTTTGTTGTCAGTGTGATGTCTCTGCTCTTAACTATTTTATCGAGATTTGTCATTGCTTTTCTTCCAAGGATTAAGCGTCTTCTGATTTCCTGACTGCAGTCAGCATCTGCAGTAATCTTTGCACCTAGGAATACAAAGTCTTTCATTGCTTCTACATTTTCTCCCTCTATTTGCCAGTTATCAATCAAGCTGGTTGCCATAATCTTGGTTTTTTTGAGGTTTAGCTGCAAACCAGCTTTTGCACTTTCTTCTTTCACCTTCATCATAAGGCTCCTCAGTTCCTCTTCACTTTCAGCCATCAAAGTGGTATCATCTGCATATCTGAGATTGTTAATGTTTCTTCCAGAGATTTTAACTCCAGCCTTGGATTCCTCAAGGCCAGCTTGTCGCATGATGTGTTCTGCATACAAGTTGAATAGGTAGGGTGAGAGTATACAGCCCTGCTGTACTCCTTTCCCAATCTTAAACCGGTCTGTTGTTCCGTGGTCTGTTCTTACTGTTGCTACTTGGTTGTTATACAGATTCTTCAGGAGGCATACAAGATGACTTGGTATCCCCATACCACTAAGAACTTGCCACAATTTGTTATGGTCCACACAGTCAAAGGCTTTAGAATAGTCAATAAAACAGAAATAGATGTTTTTCTGAAACTCCCTGGCTTTTTCCATTATCCAGCGGATATTGGCAATTTGGTCTCTAGTTCCTCTGCCTTTTCTAAACCCAGCTTGTACATCTGGCAATTCTCGCTCCATGAACTGCTGATGTCTACCTTGCAGGATCTTGAGCATTACCTTACTGGCATGTGAAATGAGTGCCACTGTTCGATAGTTTGAACATTCTTTAGTGTTTCCCTTTTTTGGTATGGGTATATGAGTTGATTTTTTCCAGTCTGATGGCCATTCTTGTGTTTTCCAAATTTGCTGGCATACAGCATGCATTACCTTGACAGCATCATCTTGCAAGATTTTGAACAGTTCAGCTGGGATGCCGTCGTCTCCTGTTGCCTTGTTATTAGCAATGCTTCTTAAGGCCCACTCAACCTCACTCTTCAGGATGTCTGGCTCTAGCTCACCGACCACACCGTCAAAGCTATCCCCGATATTGTTATCCTTCCTATACAGGTCTTCTGTATATTCTTGACACCTTTTCTTGATCTCTTCTTCTTCTGTTAGGTCCTTGCCAGCTTTGTTTTTGATCATACCCATTTTGGCCTGGAATTTACCTCCAATGTTTCTAATTTTCTGGAAGAGGTCTCTTGTCCTTCCTATTGTATTGTCTTCTTCCACTTCCACGCATTGCTTGTTTAAAAATAATTCCTTATCTCTTCTGGCTAACCTCTGGAATTTTGCATTTAATTGGGCATATCTCCCCCTATCACTGTTGCCTTTTGCTTTCCTTCTTTCTTGGGCTACTTCTAGTCTCAGCAGACAGCCATTTTGCCTTCTTGGTTTTCTCTTTCTTTGGGATGTATTTTGTTGCCGCCTCCTGAACAATGCTGCCAAGTTCTGTCCAGAGTTCTTCCGGGACCCTATCTACTAAGTCCAGTCCCTTAAATCTATTCTTCACCTCCACTGCATATTCCTTAGGAATATTAGTGAGCTCATATCTAGCTGATCTGTGGGTCTTCCCTAATCTCTTGAGTCTGATCCTAAATTGTGCAAGAAGAAGTTCGTGATCTGAACTACAGTCAGCTCCAGGCCTTGTTTTTACCGACTGTACAGATGTCCGCCACCTTTGGCTGCAAAGGATGTAATCAATCTGATTTCGGTGTTGTCCATCTGGTGAAGTCCATGTATAAAGCCGTCTCTTAGGTTGTTGGAAGAGAGTGTTTGTTATGCAGAGTGAATTGTCCTGGCAAAATTCTATCAGCCTGTGTCCTGCTTCGTTTTGTTCTCCCAGGCCATACTTACCTGTAATTCGAGGTGTCATTTGACTGCCCACCTTAGCATTCCAGTCTCCTGTGATGAAAATAACATCTCTTTTAGGCGTGTTGTCCAGTAGGTGCTGCAGATCCTCATAGAACTGCTCTACTTCAGCTTCTTCAGCATTTGTGGTTGGGGCGTATATTTGGATCACTGTGATGTTAGATGGCTTGCCCTGAATTCGAATTGAGATCATTCTGTCGTTTTTTGGGTTGTATCCAAGCACTGCTTTAGCCACTTGACTATTAATTATGAAGGCTACTCCATTTCTTCTGTGGTCCTCTTGTCCGCAGTAGTAGATCTGGTGGTCATTTGATGTGAAGTGGCCCATTCCAATGCATTTCAGTTCACTGACGCCCAGAATGTCTATCTTTAATCTTGACATCTCACCAATAACCACATCCAATTTGCCCTGGCTCATAGATCTTACATTCCAGGTTCCGATGGTTTGTTGATCCTTAGAACATCGGATTCGCCGTTCACCACCAGCACCATCAGCCGCTAGCCGTCCTTTCGGCTTTGAGCTAGCTGCGTCATCACGTCTGGGGCTAGTTGAGCTCATCCTCTGTTCCTCCCCAGTAGCATTTTGACCATCTTCCGACCTGGGGGTCTCATCTTCCGATGATATACCGACATATCTCTGGTTGTACTGATCCATTTAGTTTTCACGGCAAGAATACTGAGGTGGGTTGCCATTACCTTCCCCAGGGATCGCATTTAGTCTGACCTCTCTGTCATGACCTTCCCGTCTTGGGTGGCCCTTCACGGTTTAGCTCATGGCATCATTGAGGTGCTCAAGCTCCAGCACCACGACAAGGTAATGATCCTTTGCTGAAGTATGGGCTGGTAACTCTGGTAATAAAGCAAATTTATTTATTTATTTATTACATTTATATTACCACCTGTCTCCCTCGATGGGGACTCTGGGAGGTTTACAATAAAAGCAATAATAAAAACATGTAAGCTTAATCACACTTTAAAAACATAAACAAGATAATAAATATAAATATAATTGCCTTGTCTTACTGTTTTGCCAAGGTCCGTTATCTGACTTTTGGCATAACCAGGGTTAGCTCAAGAGCAAACAGTAGATTTCTCTAGAATGAATTTGCCACTTTTTAATGAATTTATGTTTAATGAATTTGTGTTGGAGGTTTTCAGACATGTTGTAGAGCTCCCTGGGATCTGTCTTAAAACAGGTTCAAAAATAAATGTTTTTCTTATGAAGAATGCTCTTCCTTAGTTCCCATATAGAGTAACATATTTGTAGTTTTGAGAGTGGGCCAGGAATCCTTGCCATCACATGCAACAAGGAATATCTCAGGGTTCAGTTTTTACACTTTTCATCTGAATGCCTTGTTCCCTCCTCACCTTTAAATTTCATGATGAAAATGTTTGAAAAGATTTTATCTTTTAATTGAGATTTAAACAAGACTATTGAAGATAGCTGGAGTACAAGGGAAAGACATATTGGCAAGAAGATGACCGAACTGGAATGAAAGCATATTCTTGTGTCTATTGCAGGGCAGTAAAGGGAATGAAACAGGATTTCTTTATGACCCCTGTTGCATCTTCAAGTAGTCATCTGGTATGGTTTTTTGTGCTTTTAACATCTGTCTCCAAATGATGTTGAAACCCAAGAAAACCCATAAGGACTCATTTAGAAGTCATTTAGGGAATAAAGGACTTATTTCTTGATGGATCTGGATGGCATAATTTATCCATGTCTGAATAACATATGCTTTGGTCCTCTTGGTTTGGGTTTGAGGAATTAGCTTGAGGGATGAGGTCTGAGGATGTAGACAAGATGTGTGTAGCTTTGTATCTGATTACATACTCTGATTCAGACCTTTACAAGAAAAGTGCAACTTCGTTAATTCTCCTTGATCACTTGGCAGTTTTAGGACCAGATCTGTGGATTAATTCCATTCCTATTTTTTAGAGAACAGACTTAACACTTCTTAAAATAGAGTTATTAACACAATAGATTGGAGGAGTGGTGTAGACATGGTATACCTTGACCTTTGCAAAGCATTTGACCAAGCTTCTCACAATATGATAGACATTTGGAAGAGAAAGAGAAGATTCAAAAGACATAGGCAGGTTTCAACTGTGAGCTGAAATGAACATGGTGTAATTTAATGGGAAGATTTGCATCTGGGAAGAAAAAATGAAAGGCATAAGTACAGGATGGTGAGACCTGGCTTGGCAGCAGAACATGTGAAAAAGATCTGAGTGTTCTAGTAGATCATTAACTGAACATAAGCCAACCATATAATGCAGTGATGCTATAATTCTGTCCTTCCTAGCTCCACCTGTTTTACTGGTTACTGTTCTTCCTTCAAAAGGATAAGTTAGTAAGAGAAATCCATGCCCTGGTAGTCTAAAGAGACGACTATTGCAACTGACTGATTGATTGATTCCCTAACTTTCATTCAGGAGCTCAAGATGGCTCAGCTGAAATGCTCTCTTAAAGTTACTGTAGCTGCTGGGGATTTACTATATAGCATCCCGAGATAGTATTTTCATGATATAAATAGCTTGGTTGTGATTCTCTCCTTGTTCTATTACAATGAGCACCAACCTTTTTAAGGTTCCAATGCCTCCCTCTTTATCCAGCCTTTTGACTATTAGTGCTACTCTGCATTTCTAATGAGGCTGATGGTATTGTCCCATTTTAAGACTTATTTTTTTAAAGTTTTCAAATATTTTAACATGTCCTTTAAATTTTTAATGAAGTATTGATATTGATAAATAGTTTATACTTGTTATTAAGTGAAAGAGAGAATAACTGGCTCCTGTTTGGGATTCTGTTTTCTATATGGTTTCATGTTTGCTTCCAAATTTTAAGAAAACCAGTTGTGCAAAAGTTGTATATAATACTTCTGAATGTATTTATTTTAGGGTTTTGGTAGACACTTTAATCTCAACATTAAAATCCAACCTGAAGTTGAGAAAACAAAGGTTTTAAGGGATTTGTAATGATCAGTACAGTCTATTATTTCTCTCTCTCTCTCTCTCTCTCTATCTATCAAATTTAGATAGCTGCCCATCTCACATTGTTGTGCATTAATTTTATGCACCATTATTAATTCCAAACATTAACTGCTTATTTATTTGTTAAAGTCTATACAGTTTAATCTGGTGGCCAAGCAATTTGATACACATGAAGTGGTGAAGTAACAAGATCTAAGACAATCAAGGCATCTGTGTGATCTTGCCCCAGTAAAAATTGCTTAGAATTTGTGGGAGAAATACAATAGTTAGAAAATCATACAGACAATTTTAAAAGATTGTTTTATAATATTGGGACTGGCCTTTATGCAATAGGTTTGGGTGTGAACTTTCACATTCCTGTGACTTCATCTTTATAATTGGAAATATAAACCATAATATATGGTTTATAAATCACAGTGGCTGAGCTCATACATCATGCCCTTTATATTTAATTATGTAAATATTCATCTCTAATATCAAAATGTGTCCACCGTTGGGTCTGCCCCCTCAACCAAAACAATCCATAATGATGCAGCATTTATTGTCTTCTACTGGTATTTACTGCCAACACCTTATTTTCTTCTTCTTAGCCAGGGTTATAAGAGCAAGCCCAAAAGAAGGAAAATGCATTCTTCTTTCTACTTACAAAGGACACACGGGAAGCTTAAGCCCAGTATATGGTTGTCAATCTGGAAAGACCAAAGTTTTCTGAGAGATGTTAAGCAAGACACAAATTGGCACCAACTGTTTTAAAAATAACGTTTAGACTTTATTAAGAATACACAGCAGTGAAGAAGAAGAAACAGGTGTTAGGTTTCAAGAAAAGGGTTAAGCCACAAAAGAGTAAGTGTAAACTCAGGAACAAAGGGATACTAACCTAAGATAGTGATACTGATTAGGCTTCTGAGAAAGGTCAGCTTTGGAGGAAACTTGGTGGGGCTTGACTTGAGCAAATACAAAATAAAAGTGAACATTATGCCTTTCTGTCTAGTTACTCATTGCAACTAGGGGCCTGTGTAGATTGTGCCTTTCTGCATCATCCTGCAGTGTATTTGGGTGGGGGTTCAGATTCCTTTCTTTTCCACAGCCAGTCACCACTCAAGTAGAACATTCAAAAGCCTGCAACAAACTCTTCCCTTGCTATTTAACTTCAAGTGGAAAGAAGTTGTTCTTGCTTAGAGATTAAACTAACACATATACCAACCCCCTTTTCCGAGGCTTACTTTAATAGAAGGGATTGGTCTGCAGCTCAATTGTAGATTCATTCTGACTTAATGGGAATGTCTAGAACAGCCTTTCTCAATTTTTTAACTCTGGAGGAACCCTTGAAATATTTTTCAGGCCTCGGGGAACCCCTGCTCATTCAGGCTCAAATATAGGTCAGAAGTTACAAATTTATTATGTTTGTTTTATGTGTAGGCCTATATACAGTATAGGCACTAACAGTGTTCTTAAACTAAAAATAAAGAATGAAACTTACCTCTTTAATGTGAAGTTGCCTGAATTTGAAATAATTTTTTAAATAAATCATGATCTCCCAGGGAACCCCTGGTGACTTCTCATGCAACCCTAGGGTTCCATGGAACCCTGGTTGAGAAACCCTGGTCTAGATGCTTGTATTGCTAGAGGTGCCCATTACAATTTTTCTCTAGTGTTCAAAGAATCTAACAACAATAAATGCATTGTTTTCTGAGATAGGTCATGCATCATGGTAGTAAGTTAGTTTTTATAGGAAATCCTAGGTACAAGCAACATTGAAATGGTTCTGCAACAATGCCATCAATGTGGACCAGGAATTTATTGACTGCCTTTCCCAGGAAGAAGATCTCCACAAGGGGATGAGTTGTAACAGTTGCCTTGATTTAAGGATGTTTCTTCAGAAGTGATCTAATGCCAGATTCCTTTTAAAACATGGAGTTTTACCATCCTACACCAAGAGATAGTCCTCCTCAGCAATTAATATTAAACAAAATGGGTAAGGGTCAAACACATAATAGATACTTTGCACTATCTACCCTTGTACCTCAAGGATCTTTTTGTTCCAGCACACACAGTTAGAATTTTGAGAACATGATATGGGCATTCTCACAAAATTACTACGTAGGAGTGGGAGAATCCTGATAAAACACTGACTCTCCAATATTTTTTTCTTGATTGGAAAGCATACTGTATTTCCAGAAAAAACACTGGACTGCTACCACTTATTATTTTTGTTTTCTGTGAACATCTCTGGGATTTATGGGAAGCATTTTTGGAAATATATATGATTTAGAGGCTGGCATTTTCCTAGTAGCATGTCAGCTTTCCACTTTAAACAAAGGTTAACATAATCTTTAAAAATTAGGAGGCAAGAAGCCTAATGAAGGCTCCATGGGCACCCCATTGGGGACCCAAACTAGATTAGCTGGAATTGAGTCAAGTAGCAGCAACATGACTGTTCTCTTGGACTGTTTGATCACTATATCATAATCAGAAATGGAACAAAATCCAAATGGATGTAAATATTTTTCTTTCCAAGCTGAGTACCCAATACATTGCAACAGGTTGTTATGATTACTCTGTGAGCATGTCAGCTATATTGTAGCTGTAAAATTATGAAAAGCTTCTACTGTATACCTTCTTGTTCTTTTCCTTTGCAGTGCTGCTTTACAGACAGTTTGTGCATTGGCTGTCCAATTCTGAGCTGCAAGGCCAAAGTGTAATAATTTCTCTTTTGATATTATTTCCTGACCACCATCACAAAGAATGTATTATTGAGGTTTTTCATGAAACTTTTCTCATGCACTTAGGACAGGATCAGTTTTATGATATGATAAAATTTGATCATGGGGGATTGAGGAAGGGAGGAAAATGAAGGCCAGAACAACGGCAGGGTTTGTTTTGGGAAGGTCCAGGAAAGAACAGAGAAAAAAGTCATTGACTTAGTTTACAAAGAATATTGTAGTTATTTTAAATTATTATTGACCTGTAGAAATGGGTAGGCATGTAGACATCAGGATATGCTTCATATTTGCAGCATGAGATAGCTTGGAGCTAGGAAAGAGTTACAGCTCTTTTTCTGAGCTCATTATTTCTTTTTCTCCGAAACTTTAGACAGGAAAGGACACTGAGATCAGAACTTCATTTCTTAACTGCTTTGGGCTGTGTAGAATCATCGTTCTGTTTGGGAAAGATGGGTGGAGATGCTGGTTCTGTAAACAAGCATAGACTTTGATGGGAATTAGGATCACCATATGTTTAGAAGCAGCTGGTTAAGAGTAAATGCTTTTGTGTTGATGCAGGTTCACTGTTCTTGGAAAGTAAGTTCAAATGGGGGAAATCCAAATGAAATTATAATTCCGTTGGCAATTAAAATACACCCAGAAGGATATTATAGAAGTCTACATGGCAAGCTGTGTATATTTGTCTCCCTCCAAGCTGAAGCGGTGCTGAGGGCATTGTTGGGTTGTTTTCAGCTGAAAAAAGGAGTCAAGTATAATATAAAATAAAGGAGATATATATTTAAGCTACAGATGTGTTGTTCTTATTTAAAAGCAGTTTTCTAGAAAACAAATCTCCAAATATTCACTGTTCTTTTTTGCTGATAAAAAGATCTCTCTCTCAAGCAGCCTTCTCCATTTTTTTCCAAGACTACCATTCCCTAAACCCACTGTTTTCAAATTCCTGTATCACAAACAACATCACAAGACAAACAAACAAACATCTGGACTGAAAAGGACATCAAGGGATTAAGCCATGATAAAATCCTGCAGGAAATTTGCAGGAAAAGAAATATAAACATATGAGAGAAGATGTAATTTATCTAAAATAAAGATGGCGTTGGGCTGGGGGAGCCCTCTTCGGTTTTTACTTTGACTCTAGCTTTGTACTTCAAATTATCTGGAAGAGTTTGGCATTTCGTCATTTCTTTTCCTCTGGAAAGTTCACAAATCCATTGAAAACTCTGCTGAGACGGACAAAAAGAGAACTATTGATTGGGAGGTTCCGGGAGCTTGCTTAGGACACATTGGTCTAAGGACAATCCCCTGTGACCCTCCTCTCTGTTTTGTAAGTTTTGTCAGAAATGTGTTTTGAAAAAGTTTAGCAGCAGGCGTATTCAGGTGGGTGAATTTCCCCCGTGAATTTGAAGTTATTAAACTGCTTGTGTGCTGGTGTGTTGTAGCATTTTGGAATCAAATCTGTTCACAATTTTCTACAACGTTTTCAGAAAGCTTTTTGGATACAGCAATATTGTGATAAAGGAATCCGTGAGGGTTACACAGGCCTGGACATGACTAAATGTATTACTTTCATAAGAGGGATATTGCTTAGTTTTCTCACTTCACTTGTTTGTATCTTCCAGCTATTCATTGCTTCCTAGGGAGTTAAAAGTTGAGTCATCGATCACCCAACTGTCCCAAGAAGAGGAGAATTTGAAGGAACTTCAGATGAGAGAGGAGGGAAATTACTTTTGAAAATAACCCTCCTAATTAGAGATTTGTTTTTGTTTGTTGGTACTTCATCAGCTCTTCTTTCTAAACAGTACTGTATTGCTCATTAAAATAATCCCTGTTACATGGCCAGACTTTAAAACCATCCATTTGGTTCATATTCTAGTCAATAAGGAGTTTTGTTTTAATCAACTTGATCACTTTGGTGTCACTTGAGTCTAAATGGGCTTTGATTGTGAATTACCTGAGTTGTTGCCAAGGTACTCTTCAGGTTAGTAATACTGTATTAAATTTAATAATGTAAAATCATGAAATGGTGGGGGAAGGTTGTCCCAGGCTATCAAAAACACCTCTCTCTCTCTCCCCCTCTCTGCCCTCCCTCTCTCCAGAGCAAACTTGTGAGAGACAATGTGGAGGTGGAGCGAGAAAGAGGAGTACAGTATCTCTGGGCACAGAGGATTGGCAGATGGGATTTTAATTGATTTATTTAAAAAAAATCTTTGCAAACAGCCTGGGAAAAAGAAATTCAAAAGCTTCAGAGAGACCCCTCCTTAAATAAACTCACTAATAAAGAAGGGCTGGAGGGTTCCTATCTCATGTCTCAAGATTATGTACACTAACCCCTAATTCTTGGTGTTAAAACTCCTGAAAGGAAGTCAGTGTAAATGTTGCTTTCTTGATTGGCTTTGCAGCTAAGGGGCTTGATAAAACTCCAACTATGCACCATCCAGATAGAATTCAATAGCTTTTCCTCTTGGTCTTCTATCACCTTGACCTTTCCTGCACCAAAGAAAAGGTATGATTCTGATAAGTTACTTCCCCAGACATCTTGGGGGGGGGGGAAGTGTTTTTCTTTACAAAGGAGAAAAACTAATAAGACAATGGTGTAGAATTGTCAAAAGATCTCACTAACAAAGATACTACAAATAAATAAGGCTCACTGAATCTTAAACTGTGCATCTCCTCTCCTTCCAGTAAGAGTATTCTTGGAATGTGACAGTATATTTCATTTCTAATCACTGGTGTTATATGTCTGTATCTCTTATTTCTTTCCCGATTTGACTGACACAGTGTGATATGTCTAATGACAAGTGGAACAAATTTTAGTAATGAGGTGACCTTGGATTTGTATCACTGCCTGACTACTACTGTTTTCCATAGAAATTATTTGTGAAAGCATACATAACATCCACCACTTTGCCAGAGAATGCTGAAAGGGAGATGTGTTACAACTTGCAAAATGCGGACAACTTTGCATTGATCAGTTCCTGATTTTTGCGTTATAAACTGATAAGTAATGAGAACCCTGCTAGTTTGGGTTCTGGGAAAATAAAAAGATAGTGAGAAGAGGTATGGAAAGAGATTAGAATTTTGGCTGTTGTTTAATTTTGTTTTCACTACATAAATGAATGCTAAGCACAAGGCATGCCAGCGGAAAAGATTTATCAAAATGAGGGGGCTGTGAATGAATTAGATAGGGCTATTTGAACTCAGCTGTAAGAATCCAGGTGATCTCTACGTGGCAGGACAGTTTTAGAGTTTTCTGTATCTCTTTGTTGCCCCCTATTGGTCATCTGGAATTTTGCTACCCCAGTCTAAAATTAGTTATTAAGCCCTAAAATTAAGAGATTACTTTTTGACTGTATTGTTTTGGTTATATTTCAAAGAATAAACCAGCAAAGCTCTGAACTCTTAAAATCAACATATAAAAATATGATCCAAGTCAAATTTCTCTGCCTGGTAATATTATTTGCATTCTAATAATGCAGAGAAACATTTAACTGGCTTTGTTGTTGTTTACTCATTTAGTCGCTTCCGACTCTTCGTGACTTCATGAACCAGCCCACGCCAGAGCTTCCTGTCGGTCGTCAACACCCCCAGCTCCCCCAGGGACGAGTCCGTCACCTCTAGAATATCATCCATCCACCTTGCCCTTGGTCGGCCCCTCTTCCTTTTGCCCTCCACTCTCCCTAGCATCAGCATCTTCTCCAGGGTGTCCTGTCTTCTCATTATGTGGCCAAAGTATTTCAGTTTTGCCTTTAATATCATTCCCTCAAGTGAGCAGTCTGGCTTTATTTCCTGGAGGATGGACTGGTTTGATCTTCTTGCAGTCCAAGGCACTCTCAGAATTTTCCTCCAACACCACAGTTCAAAAGCATCGATCTTCCTTCGCTCAGCCTTCCTTATGGTCCAGCTCTCACAGCCATATGTTACTACTGGGAACACCATTGCTTTAACTGTGCGGACCTTTGTTGTCAGTGTGATGTCTCTGCTCTTAACTATTTTATCGAGATTGGTCATTGAACTTCTCCCAAGGATTAAGCGTCTTCTGATTTCCTGACTGCAGTCAGCATCTGCAGTAATCTTTGCACCTAGGAATACACAGTCTTTCACTGCTTCTACATTTTCTCCCTCTATTTGCCAGTTATCAATCAAGCTGGTTGCCATAATCTTGGTTTTTTTGAGGTTTAGCTGCAAGCCAGCTTTTGCACTTTCTTCTTTCACCTTCATCATAAGGCTCCTCAGTTCCTCTTCGCTTTCAGCCATCAAAGTGGTATCATCTGCATATCTGAGACTGTTAATGTTTCTTCCAATGATTTTAACTCCAGCCTTGGATTCCTCAAGCCCAGCACGTCGCATGATGTGTTCTGCATACAAATTGAATAGGTAGGGTGAGAGTATACAGCCCTGCCGTACTCCTTTCCCAATCTTAAACCAGTCTGTTGTTCCGTGGTCTGTTCTTACTGTTGCTACTTGGTTGTTATACAGATTCTTCAGGAGGCATACAAGATGACTTGGTATCCCCATACCACTAAGAACTTGCCACAATTTGTTATGGTCCACACAGTCAAAGGCTTTAGAATAGTCAATAAAACAGAAATGGATGTTTTTCTGAAACTCCCTGGCTTTTTCCATGATCCAGCGGATATTGGCAATTTGGTCCCTAGTTCCTCTGCCTTTTCTAAACCCAGCTTGTACATCTGGCAATTCTCGCTCCATGAATTGCTGAAGTCTGCCTTGCAGGATCTTGAGCATTACCTTACTGGCATGTGAAATGAGTGCCACTGTTCGATAGTTTGAACATTCTTTAGTGTTTCCCTTTTTTGGTATGGGGATATAAGTTGATTTTTTCCAGTCTGATGGCCATTCTTGTGTTTTCCAAATTTGCTGGCATATAGCATGCATTACCTTGACAGCATCATCTCGCAAGATTTTGAACAGTTCAGCTGGGATGCCATCGTCTCCTGCTGCCTTGTTATTAGCAATGCTTCTTAAGACCCATTCAACTTCACTCTTCAGGATGTCTGGCTCTAGCTCCCTGACCACACCGTCAAAGCTCTCCCCGATATTGTTATCCTTCCTATAAAGGTCTTCTGTATTCTATTCTATTCTATTGTCTTCTTCCACTTCCGCGCATTGCTTGTTTAAAAATAATTCCTTATCTCTTCTGGCTAACCTCTGGAATTTTGCATTTAATTGGGCATATCTCCCCCTATCACTGTTGCCTTTTGCTTTCCTTCTTTCTTGGGCTACTTCTAGTGTCTCAGCAGACAGCCATTTTGCCTTCTTGGTTTTCTCTTTCTTTGGGATGTATTTTGTTGCCGCCTCCTGAACAATGCTGCCAACTTCTGTCCAGAGTTCTTCCAGGACCCTATCTACTAAGTCCAGTCCCTTAAATCTATTCTTCACCTCCACTGCATATTCCTTAGGAATATTAGTGAGCTCATATCTAGCTGATCTGTGGGTCTTCCCTAATCTCTTTAGTCTGATCCTAAATTGTGCAAGAAGAAGTTCGTGATCTGAAATACAGTCAGCTCCAGGTCTTGTTTTTACTGAGTGTATAGATGTCCGCCACCTTTGGCTGCAAAGGATGTAGTCAATCTGATTTCGGTGTTGTCCATCTGGTGAAGTCCATGTATAAAGCCGTCTCTTAGGCTGTTGGAAGAGAGTGTTTGTTATGCAGAGTGAGTTATCTTGGCAAAATTCTATCAGCCTATGTCCTGCTTTGTTTTGTTCTCCCAGGCCATGCTTACCTGTAATTCCAGGTGTCATTTGACTGCCCACCTTAGCATTCCAGTCTCCTGTGATGAAAATAACAACTCTTTTAGGCATGTTGTCCAGTAGGTGCTGCAAATCCTCACAGAACTGCTCTACTTCAGCTTCTTCAGCATTTGTGGTTGGGGCGTATATTTGGATCACTTTGATGTTAGATGGCTTGCCCTGAATTCAAATGGAGATCATTCTGTCGTTTTTTGGATTGTATCCAAGCACTGCTTTAGCCACTTGACTATTAATTATGAAGGCTACTCCATTTCTTCTGTGGTCCTCTTGTCCACAGTAGTAGATCTGGTGGTCATTTGATGTGAAGTGGCCCATTCCAGTCCATTTCAGTTCACTGACGCCCAGAATGTCTATCTTTAAACTTGACATCTCACCAATAACCACATCCAATTTGCCCTGGCTCATAGATCTTACATTCCAGGTTCCAATGTGTGTTGATCCTTAGAACATCGGATTCGCCGTTCACCACCAGCACCGTCGGCCGCTAGCCGTCCTTTCGGCTTTGAGCTAGCTGCGTCATCACGTCTGGGGCTAGTTGAACTCATCCTCTGTTCCTCCCCAGTAGCATTTTGACCATCTTCCGACCTGGGGGTCTCATCTTCCGACGGTATACCGACATATCTCTAGTTGTACCGATCCATTTAGTTTTCACGGCAAGAATACTGGGGTGGGTTGCCATTACCTTCCCCAGGGATCGCATTTAGTCTGACCTCTCTGTCATGACCTTCCCGTCTTGGGTGGCCCTTCACAGTTTAGCTCATGGCATCATTGAGGTGCTCAAGCTCTAGCACCAAGACAAGGTATCAATCCTTTGCTGAAGATTTAACTGGCTACTTCCTTATAAAGAAGACAAGCAGAAAGCTAAAGAAACTTGGAGAGAGGAAGAACGGACATTTTACAAGGTTGAGCCCTCCTAAAACAAACCATTTTAACTGCATTAAAAAAAAATTGCAAACCACAGCATATGTTATATTTTAATCAGAGCAAATTTCAAAACTGTTACTGACATTTTTAACAAAATGACAGATTTTAATGGGCAAATTTAAATGTTTTGTGAAATAGATATGTGAGTATTAAAAAGTTAATTGCAAAATAACAGTTAACTAATAATAAATAATGATTTAAAGTATACAATTTTGTGGCAGTTCAGAGGACCCGTGGGCCTCTGCTAAGAAAAAAGAAGTGGAAAACTAATTTGTAAGCTTAGTACTCAAACGTTCTAGCTCTATTTACTACGCCTGAGGCATTTTTTAATTTGCAACTCCCCAAGTTGCTCATGAACCTCCCGGATGAGTCATGACCCACAGTTTGAGGACCCCTGGGGTAAGAGAAGAAAGACATTTGACAATTGGATACAAGAAGGGAAGGAGAAGGAAAACAGGATAACCATTGTACAACAAACAAAAGAGAAACACTAGTCACCCATGAGACAACTTCTGAAATCAAGCATTCAGCAGCCATTTTGTTGAGGTACCTCTTTTCAAGAGAAACAGCTTCCACCCCATACTCACTGTTCACACAGTGTTATCATTAAATAAAGTTCAATTGTTCATTATCAACTGGTCCTCTTAGTAAATGAAAGACAAAATAGAATCACCTTCCCCCGTTCCCCAAGATATCTAAGATACTACACTACCATAAGAGAGGAGATATCCTCAATATAAAACCTCTATATTCATCATTTTAGGGTGATGGCAGCAAGATTTTCAAGTAATTTATCCCTAAATGCCACATGATTAAATGAACATTGTTTCACCATGTATTATTTCTAAGCTTGATAGATTTTCAAATCAGAATATGAACTAAGCACATAAGTCATGTTTGGCCTTTCGTTTCTATGGAATAGTCTAGGGACTAGACTACACTGTCACCTGCACTGCCTACCACTTTAACGCCAATGACAAATGCCTACGTGGAAGACCAAAGCAAAGGTGGTAGGACACAACTGGCACAGACATGATCACCCAGTTGGACCCGGCTGCTGCGTTCAATTGTGTGAAATGGCGTTCGTTGATCTGAAAAGCGGACGCTGAACCTGTGGGAAAATGCTAGGACGAAGTAGAAGTAGTAGTCTAGGGAATTTCTTATTTATCCAGTGGCTGAATAATTTTATGCTGCATCATGAAATGTGGTCATTCTCTACTAATGTTCTTCCATCATGAACTTGAACTATTATTATTATTATTATTATTATTATTATTATTGCTACTACTATTCATAGCAAACACCTCAGACACAGTGGAAGTGGCCAAACCCAAGCCAGAGTTTCTACAATTTTATAAATCTTTTAAGAGCTCTTCATCTGTTAGAAAAATCTCAAACTTGTTTATTAGAGCAGCTTTCATTATTGGTTATTAATGTAGGATGCAGATTTAGCATACTTAATAGAGCTGTACATTTTTTAATGAAAGGGTTGCTTTACAATGCACAGGAACACATACAGAAGCACCTCTCTGAGTTGGTAAAGCAGCTACATATTTTCCAGATGTGTGTGGCTGTTTTTGCAGGGTGCTCCCAGGTGTTCCTACCACAAGTGGCATGCACAGCCACTCTTCTTTGCCTTCTTTGCCTCACTAGTTTATCAGTTCCAAGATTATATACAAATGTACACAAATACAAGGCGTAGTTCCCTCAAAATATTAAACCAGGATTTATTTTAAGGCTTGGTGTGTAACATGCTGGATTAGGAGTAGGGAGACCTGGATGACCCTGGGTCAGTCTCTCTCTCTCTCTCAGCCCTAGGAAGAAGGCAATGGCAAACCACTTCTGAACATATTGTCAGGAAAACTGCAGGGACTTTTCCAGGCAGTTGTCAGAAATCAAAACTGCCTTGAAGACACATGCTGTCAGTCTTTCGAGGTAGACCAGGTCAGGAAACAGACACAAGAACTCTACCTTATTGATACAGGCTATGATAACAGAAACTTTAAAGCCTGACAGTGTTTCCCCTTCCTGGCTTTGGGGAGGGCTGATCAACTCTTCATCACATACTTGTTCTGTACCACTTTATCCAGAACTATAAATATGAATAGAAATCTCTCTTATACATGGCATTTCCAGGTTTCAAGTTCTTTGATTTCATCTCTAGAAAAATTATGTGAGAAAAACTCTGCTAAACATCAATTGATAAGCAACTTCTTTTTCTGCTCCAAAAGTTGTAATCAACATTCTATATGAGTGAGGTGTTCCCCACTAGGGCTCCTCAGACAAAATAACCATAGACAGAGAGTTCCATCAAAGATGCATCTTGCCTCCTTCTTTGTTCAATCTATACATCAACCTGATGGCACCAGTCCTTAACAACCTGGATTTCCATGTTCCCAAGCTGACTGGCCAAAGGAGACCTATTCTTTTGTATGCAGATGATGCTCCCATTGTATCCCAAACTCCAAATGGGCTTAGAAGAACAGTGAAACCTATCATCCTCTATAGCAAGCAAAACAGGCTCACAGTCAATTATCATAAATCTAAAATTATGGCCTTCAGAAAAAGAGCTAAACGAAAAACCTGAATTACAGTATAGAGGGCTATTAAGATACAGTAACTTCCTGCTTTCAAATACCTAGGAATGGGGTTTGACAAAAAGATACATGGAAAACACATAATGACTTTGAGCATCAGGTGGCATTATGATCTACTGCCATTAGAAGTTTATTTTTTTCCCACAGGTGGAGAGATATTTCTATCACTTTTAAACTCTTCAAAGCCAAAACATTAGCCCAGATTCGTGCCACAAAGAATATGAAACTGTTGAGAGTTATTCTTGACATCCCAAGCTGTGTAACTAATACTGTCCTCAAACTTTAAATGAGGATCCCCAAGATAGAAGTTATGGCCTGGAGGTTGACAATCAGCTGTTGTAGGCTAAAAATCCAATTCTTCCCCACCAGTCTACTACCCCTTGTATTAGCACAGAACTGTTCTCCAACCTGGAGCTATCCTATAAAATGGAAGCTAGTATTTTCTCTGTCAGCTAGGTTTCTTTTCACTTTAGGCTATGGAAAGGCCAGACTTAAAAGAATAGATAATTTGGAGTACCAATTGGAGGTTAATAGGATTCACTATAACAGCAGAATCTGGGTTTCCAGAGGACCTTGGGTACCAGCCAAATAATTAACATCTTTCACCTTTCCCAGGATGAGGAAGGACTTTTTTGGACTCTCCTTCCATCAGCACCCTTCCATCAGCACCCTTTACTTGAACAAATTGTTTTTGTGGTTCAGAAGAAATTAAAACCCTGCAGTATTTCAGAAGTCCTTGAAGACTTCGGCTTGGGGTCTAGAGGTTAGATGAGCCCATCACTGCGAGTTTGTCTTTCTTATTATTGGAATTGTGTTTGTCTTTGGCCACCATTACTTGGCCACCATTACGTTTATTTTTCTTACGGTGTTTTGCTTTGGTTGTAACTTTATGGTGTGAACTTTATGAGTGCCTCCCAAAGTCACAATTCTGAGATGGATGGCTATATTTCCAGTGATGTCATGACACATACATGTTACCTCTACTGTATCTCATAGATAATCCATTAAAAGACAAGATATAGAAGTGACTTGTTATTGCCTTTACCTGGGATTTTTGGTTTTTTACTTCCAGTTCTAGCCTACAGCCTTGGAGCTTCCTTGTGATTTCACCCAAATACTAAGTCTGATCCTGCTTAGATCAGACAAAGCTGACTACATGTTTTGTTTGTTTGTTTGTTTATTCGATTTCTATTGCCGCCCTTTTCAGCAAGTGACTCAGAGCAGCTTACAACAATAAAACCTATAAAACAATTAAAACAATTTCAATTAAAACAATTAAATTACAGAACAAATATACATGGCCACCAAGTAAGCAGTGCATAGATGTTAATATAACCAAGAAATGGGACCATTCACACGTTTGGGACCCCAGACCTGGGCACATAACCAGGTCTTCACGGCCTTACGAAAGGCCAAGAGGGCCAGGGACATCCTAATCTCTGTAGGGAGAATATTACAGAGGGCAGGCGCTATGGCTGGAAAGGCATGCCTTCTAGTTCCTGCCAACCGACATTCCTTGGCCGATGGGACCCACAGCATACCCAACCTACTAGATTGAATTGGACGGGCAGAAACAACTGGGAGAAGTTGTTTGCGAAGTAAAACAAAGAAAAACAAAAATAGCAATAAGACAAATATGGCTGACAGAACAATATGGAAGTAGCCAGATACAGGGAGCCACCAGGAGCAAGATGTCAAACCTAATAGGGCCTCTATGCAAGCTCACACATTATCACACAAATCTCCTTTTATAGCTGTCATATAGTCATTGTTCTATATGATAATCCCTGCTGCGGCACACCTTTGCTCTAGATTGCATTAAGTTCCAAGTTGCTCTACTTCTATTCACTGGAGCCGGATCTGATAGATGAATCCAGAATTTCCAACTATTGGGCTAGTCTAGCTTTTGGCAGACAAAAGGTGGAATGTATGCCTTGTTGTAAAGTAATATCTGGTCCCTGTTTCATTTTTTAATGAACTGTGCTGTACCTTCACATGCATTTACATTTACAGACAACTTGTGAAAATGTACAAAAAATATTAGTAGGTTAATCCCTAACATTCAAACTAAATCAAAATATTAGAGTGAAGTAACTTTTTCTAAATGAAATATTAATTTTCCTACTGTGCATGTTTTAATTAAACACTTCAAAGGGGCACTAGGGTTGCAGTTATAAATAATGGGCAGTAAGGCTAAATTGGGAGCTCAAGTTTGAGAAAGAAGACTTCCTTCCTTATTTCTTGAATCCTGAAAGCAAATATTGGTTTCTTTGCCATCCTTAACCTGCAAGTATCTGATTCAGATTGGGTTCATAGGTTGTATTCAGTCATATTTATTTAGAGTTGGCTTAGCATGTTATGTTAAGTAGTTACTATGATTTGAGTAGTATGTTTTGTGGCTAACTGCTGTATATGAACACTGCCCATTATATAAACCATGGTTAAGCAAACCATAGCTTTCTATAACAAAAGAATCAGGTCATAGCATACTTGACAGAACATCATCTTGACATTACAAATACATGCCTAGTAGAGTGTACACATATGCCTAGTGTACACATTCAGGATGTGTGAAAGCCTGTAAAACTACTCCAGGCCTGGTAAGGAAAAGATACAAAAATAGAATGGGATGATTTTTTTTAAAAAGCCCAAAGGGATTTAAACAAATCTAGATCAGGCTATGAGATGATCTTATGTGATAATTATGTATATAATTAGAAATTATATACATACATAACACAGACTTCACTGCTGTAGGAAATAGATTGTCCGTAGAAGAGTCGTGTTCTCATGCTGTGTTCTCAAAGTCATGGGATGAGGTACCTGTGAAGCTTCCATTAAATGGATCTTTGCCTTTTTGCTAGAAAGGATTCGTTCAATGACAACCAAGTGTTGCCCCCTGCTGTTCCTGCTCATTCCTGCACATGATCAATAATGGACACTTGCAGAATCTGAACATTCAGTAATTACAGTGCATATTGTATTGATGTTTCTGGTATTCACAGATCAGTGAGGAAGTTTAAGCTGCTTAGCATACTGATCAGGACGCAAGAGATGGCCATCTTAACATTTCATATCCTTCACACTAAAAAGGAAGGGTCAGGCAAGTCTAATTAGAAAATATGTCATTCAGTATTTATTTATTTTTTAAAAAAAAAAGCCTACCGAAGGGCTCTTAATGTAGATGACAGGGCAATAAACTGAAATGTACCTCAATCTTCTGAAGAATGTGCAAGAATAAAGGAGTCTGGTTCTTTCTCATTATCTCTTCAACAAATGTTAAAATATCAATTGCATAATATGTTTCTGTAACCTTTCTTGCTTTGGTTATCTTCATTCCACTACAGCTATATTCGATATAGTGCTCTGAAAAGGAGCAATGCTATCAATTAAGGGAATTTTTGTTAATTGAAGTGCCTTCTTAGTAATGAATTATCACTAGTGACATTTTCAAAAGTGTTTCCTTATTATTAAAAAAAGGTAACCTCTTAACATTTAACATTCATGGTAGAATAGCAAAATTACTTGGGGAAACTGACAAACTCTCTTTAAGCTTTCACATACATATCTAACCCATCAGTATCTGAGGGAAATTTCCTTTAAATTGAAATTGGGAGCTGAACTCATACATTGGCTAAGCCACGGCTTGTTTAGCCATGTTTTGCTGAACTGGTTTGATTCAAATATGCTAAGCCATAAACCATGGTTTGCAAAACATAACTGAGTTCACACAACACCAAGCAAGCCACAAACAAATTGTATTATAGATTAGCAGGTTTGTGAAGCCAATCAATGTGACATAATTTGGCTGAATCATGCCTTTTCATACCATTGTGTATCAGGAGAAGGAAACACCTTGATTTCTGCTTGCTGGATCCATATTCTAGTTCTTTTGTCCTCTGAACTCTGAAAAGATAAATATGTTTGAGCTGGAGCTGGAATTCTTGACCTTTGCAGTTGTAAACTTCCTTCAATAAATTTCTTTGGTTATTAACTGATGCTATCTTGATTTAAGGAAGTAAATCTTCACCCTACCATTCCACTCTATTTCAACTGGTGGTAATTTTGCCATTAATTTTAATAGCCTAGGATGAAGTGCAACATTCTTTGCTGCAGAAAGTCATTTATTTATTTATTCGATTTATTCGATTTATTCGATTTATTTGATTTATTGATTAATTGATTTATATGGCTGCCCATCTCACAACAGTGACTCTGGGCAACGTACAAAGATTAAAACAACGGCTACAACCAATATTGATGGATTTTGATTATGAGCCATCAAATCACTATGAACCTCTAGCAACCACATAGATAGATTTTCTCCATTATGATCTGTCCTTAGCCTGGTCTTTCAGGTCTTCCAGTGGTGCACTCATCACCACTTTAACTGAGTCCATCCCCCTTGCTGCTGGTCATCCTCTTCTCTTTCCTTCCACCTTTCCCAGCATTAGAGTCTTCTCCAGAGAGTTAGGTCTTTGCATAATGTGTCTGAAGTAAGATAATTTGAGTCTGGTCATTTGTGCCTCGAGTGAGAAATCTGGGCTGATTTGTTCAATGATCCATTGGTTGTTTCCTTGGCTGTTCACAGTATTCTCAGGAGTCTTATCCAACAACAATGTTCAAAAGTGTCAATCTTCTTCCTATCCCACTTCTTCAACCAACAGCCAATAACCCCCAAGGTAAAAACAATAAACCCCAATCATGAAAACCACATTAACAGCAGCGCTTCTTTTAGGGTCCTCTGGAACTGTAAGTCAACAAGGGAAGGTTGGAGACTGGACAACAATTGTCCATAGCTGTCAGGTCCAGCAGTGTTCTCTTAAGGAGATGGACAACAGCTTTTTCAAGGCAGCAGAAGCACCCATTCCCACAGAGGAGCATTCACCACTGAATTCACTAGCACCAACCATCTGTCACTTCCCAGGAGACCTTAATCAACCAGGAGAGACAAGGATCTAACACACAGTGGAACTCACAGCACCGAGGTCCCTGTCCACTTTATCAAGGCTAACAGGTTCAAACTCATTGCGGATAATGGCAAGATTGTGCAACAGGCAACTCCAAAGGACCTGTACAGCTAGAGTCCAAATCTGAGTGACATTATCTGGCAAGTGCTTAAAGTAGTCCTCACACCAACCCTGCAAGTGTTTCCACAGCCTCTTCTTACCCAGGGGGGACTGGGTTACCCTGAACAGGACTGCTGGGTGACTCTCTGCGAATGCAGTAAGAGTAGAGAAAGAACTAGTTTTTGCCACTTCTAAGAAAGGCTCTTACCTGTGTTCGGTCAGATTCACTCTTCATTTTCCTCCAGGTGTCTCTTAAGTGGTCCCATCACCTCAAGCTTCTCTGAAAACCAGGGGGCCCTCCGGGATTTACATGCATAGAGATTCCACATAGGTGTGATCTGATCTAAGGCCAAAGTTGCCTTCTTATTCCAAGCGGCGAAAGATTTATATGATCTGAAGAGGAGCCAGTATGCTCCCCTATACCCATCTAATGCTCCTACCCCTCCTTTTAGATGTTTTCCTTTCTTTTAGACTTTTGTTTTTTATATTTATATTTTAGCCTTTATATTATTCTTAGATTTTAATGTATTTTCTATGCTTTTAACTGACTGTACCACATCCTCCTTATGCTGGTCTTTGGCCATAATAAGGATTTCATTTTGATTCATTCCAAGCAGCAACTCAGACCTCAGTCAAACCATGGAACAGACCCCCATGTACCCTAGGAACCCTAAGCTCCCTCTGGAACTCAGTAGGGCTCACCAGGTGTCTGGGGCAGACTGTTTGAATAGATCTTGTCACCCTGTGGGGATGTGCAGCACCAGAGAACTCCAGAGCCAGCAGGGAATGATCCATCCATGGCAAAGGACTGATGGTAACATCCGCCAACTGCAGATCATGTCACCATCCCAAGATAAAAACCAGGTCTAATTTGTGGCCTCTGCTGTGAGTTGGGGCAGAGATAACTTGGATCAAGGCCATGGTGGCCATGAACTCCCAAGCCACCTCCATGTCTGCACCCAAGGACAGTAGATTGAAGTCCCCCAGAAGCATAAGTCTGGGGAACTCCACTGCCAACCCAGCCACAGTCTCTAGCAGCTCTAGGAGGGAGGTTTCCATGCAGCAGGAAGGCTGTGCACAAGCAACGGTCCCTTCTGATCCCTACAGCCCAACCTCACAAACAAGGCCTCATACCCAGCAACCTGTGGGGCAGTGCCCCTGAAAGCCACTAGGGTTTCTCAGATGACAGTTGCCACATCTCCACCCAGACTTGTAATGCCTTACATGATGCCTTACATGAAACCTGGCTGGGCACATCTCTGAGAGGAGAACTCCTGCTCTGGGCCCAGTGTAGAGGGAAAAGGGAATGGCCTTGAAGGACAAAAGGAAGAGCTGCTACCAAGGCAACAGTCAGATAAGTGGGGCTTGAGCCTGGGCCAAGAAAATAACTTGAGAAAAGGTCTCAGACGAGCCCCTCCCTAGTTCACACAGATAAAGTGAGGGAGGGGGAAGCACATTCAGACTTGCAAGATTCTGTTACTGTAGCTGTTACAATGAAAGTAGTCCTGATATCTATGGCATTGGTTTCTTAGCCTGGCCTACCTTGTTGGGCTGGCACCCAGCCAGGTTTTGGAGATGCAGACAAGGCCAGCCCTCCCATCCCCAATTCTGTCATGGATGAGGCAAGCCAAGCTTTATCACAGGCTGACTGTGCAGGGGGCTGGAAGGCGACATCAATACCAGACATCAAGGCTACCGTCCCCAAGAGTGGCCCGCCCCCATCTCCCGCCATCTCTCTCTCTGCTCAACACCACCCTAATAGATTCATCTGCCCCTTTCAGTCACCCTAATCTCCCCCACCCCAGTTCCTCCCCCACCAAACCAGAGGGCTCTGACACACCACCCAACCTACCAACCACCCCATCAGGAGGCTGGCACTGGCCTTGGGGATGCTTCTGCATTGTACTCAGCATCCATTAGTTTAGGCAGCAGCTGCCTCACCTCTCTCTTCGCCAAAACATATCTATCAATCATCTGGTCACACAATCCCTCCATCCTCACCCACCCCACTCTCACTGGGTAGGGAGGAAGAGCCACACCAATCTACAGAGCAGGAATAACTCAGGGTCCATCCCTGCCACTCCTGTCTCATGCAAGGGCAAACAGTAACAGTACCCCAGAAGAACAAAAGCCCACCCTCACCAAAAAAAAAAAACTTTCAATCCAAGGGACAAAAGTCCAACAACCCACAGTTACAAACTCTCCATATGGTGAGGGAATAAAAGTCTTGGAGTTACTTGTAATAAAAATCTGGTAAGTTAATTGTTGAGGCACTCTGCCAAGATGGAGGAAACTGGCAAAAAAGATGAAAATAACAAACTGGCCCCTACTGTGGCAGCCATAGGACCCAGGCTGATCCTACTCAGCACCCTCCTGCCTGTTCCTGTTCCTGCTCTAGCTGCCATCCCATGCCAAAACCCAGAGATCAGCTGTCTCTCAAAGGATGAAGACTTGTCTGGCTGTTGCCATCCTGAGTGTGTTTATACAGATGCCACTCACACTAAGATCAGCAGGGCTTAGCACCTAACAAATTAATAAAGGATTTCAGCCTTATTTAGTGGTAGAAATTCATATTCTAGTTTTGAATAGTCCTGTATGGGACTGCATTTTAAGCAAATGAAGAAACCAAGTAAGAAAGTAAATTGGTTTAAAAAACAATTTTATACCCATTGTCTTACAACTATTCAAGTCCATATTTTCCAAGATCATATCTTAAGTAATGGGATTTCTTCAACTGGTGTATAGATTTATACTGGAAAATTTTTTTAAGGGAATGTACAAATTTCTGAACCATTATTAAGCCAAATTTTGTTGAAATTTTACAAAAACATACAGAGCTATGGAGAGAGAGCTATCAAATGAACAGACAGGTTTCAGAAAAGGCAGAGAGACCCAAAATCATATTGCTAATGAAAGATGAATAATGGAGATAATGTAAGAAGGAGGTTTATGTTTGCTTATTGAGTACAGCAAGGCCTTTGATTATGTAGATCATGCCAGAATGTGGAATATATTAAAGCTAATGGGTGTGCCAGAACACCTGATTCTTCTTTTGAAAAACCTTTACAATGAATAAGAAAGCAGTTCAGTTTAGTTCTCTTCAGAACAGTGAAGAGAATGAGATGTTTCAACTTGTGTAGTGAATATATTATAAGAATATCAAGGTTGGAAGAGATGACAGCTGGAATCAAAATTGACGGTTGAAACACTAGCAATTCGAGAGATGCAGACAATACCACTTTGTTAGCTGAAAATAAGAAGACTTGGAAGGGCTCAGCGTGAATTTGAAATTGGAAAGTAAAAAATCTGGATTAATGTTCAATGTTAAGAAGATAGAGATAACGCCAACTAGTATGCTTAGTTAACTCACAGTTAGGCTCAAGAATAAATAAGGCGGACATTGTGCTGAAGAAGTAAGGGAAGAAAGTAATGACAAATTTATACCAAGTATGTTTATTTCTATGACAACAAAGATCGGAATAATTAAAGCAATTAATTAGGCTGTACATTCAGTCTTTCCACTGAATGTACAGCCACAAAAGCTGGATGTTCAGAAAGAACAAGAGAAGGAAGAGAAGTGCTTTCAGATTGGTTACTCTTGGATCATAGCCATACTTACTGTCTAAACTGCTCCTGTTTTGTGCTCAAGCTGGCTTGACTTTAAGCTGGGTTAAGAACATCCTCTCCAGATTGAGTTCCAAAGTTATACGTCTGATAGAAGTCAGCAAGAAAAGTTTGGGTTTTTTAGTCGCTGGAGCATTTATGACAGCATAATCCAATTTAATAGGCAAATGGCTGATTTATTGATTTATTATTAATATGATTAATAATAGTTCACATTCATTTCTACCAGCCAGAGAAACCTCTCCAAATTTCTGATTCTTTTCATTGCAGCAATACGTATGTTTATGTGAAAGTCTGTCCTCCTTACAGAAAAGGTCCATTCATTGATTTTTCAGGCCGACAATTTATTTAATAAGGAAAAGCAACAGGCAAACTCCATGCTGCTCTATCAAAGGAAGAGATGTATTTCCTTCTCTATAATTGCTGGCTGAACAAGAGAGACTTTACAAACACCTTTTTTCAAATCCAAAGCTTTGATTCTTCTGCTTCATTCCCATTGGGGGCCGTGTGCAGAAAGGACATACAAAATAGGTAGATGGGGGCCAAAGAAAACTAAAAAGAGGCATATGAACATTAGATGACACACGCTGTGCTTTTGGAACAGAATAGACTAATTCTGATTGTTTGGCTTGGTGGCAAGCAAATTCCCCAGACAAAAATGTATAGTTTATGTCCTTTAGATTTTATTTTGCTTAAAAATAATATTTTTTCACCGGCACCTTCTACTAATTTTCTTTTTCTAAAAAAACTCTTACATTTTTATAAGATAGAGAAGCGATTCCATTTCTGAGACTTTCCATGATGTGCCAGAACCTCTCGACTTACTATTTAGAGGACATAGGTTGGTTTATTCTGGTCCCTATTCTTTAGCATCACCTATTTTAATCTGTAAACACCTTCAGACACCTTAAGGCAGAGGTCCTCAAACGTTAACACTGTAACCTCCCAAAATATTAATTTGTGTGCTACCCCTTGAGTATAATTAATGGCTTTGCAGGGCTTAACTTGGGAAAGGAAATAATTATGCCACTTACTTTTAATAATAAAATATTTATTTGTTTATTTGTGGTTAACTAATTATATGATATATTAACCAAAATAATGGTAGACATTTATAAAGAGGTGGGTTTTTTTGCATAAATTGTTAATTTGCCTGGCTTCTTACTTTCAGTGGACACCATTTGCTGATAACTAACCCATTGAGGATGTTCTCCAAAAACATTTCTGTAACTAAGACAATATAATTTTTGACTTAGTCTTAATTTCATCAGTATTACTGGTAGATTGATCATCTTCAATTTTTATTTTACCATCCAACAAAACTTTTCCATTGTAAAAGGATAGAAATTTAAAAATTGAATAAAAATATTGAATGCCACTATCACTTGTAGAGACAACCAAAGACTTTGGTGATATTGCTACACCCCATGCCCATGGAGATTCTAGGAATGCACAAATTCAAACCCAAATATTAATGTTCAGTGTGGGCTGATCATCAGTAATAACTCCTTGTCCAGTTCAGTTGCAAAAATGAGGACTTTTTCCATTTCAGTTGAAATACCACCTCCCCAACTTCATTCGGCTTTAATCAAAACAAATGATCAAACTTAATTGATGCTTTAAACATAAAGATGGATTTTAATGGATAATTTTAAGCATTTTATAAAATAGGAGAGGAAAATACAAAAAAGTTCTTTTCAGAAAATGTTCTTGAACATAAATAATGTTCATATATGTACATATATTTCATTGAACCCCATGGCTCTGCTAAGAAAAGAAAGATTGAGAATCCTTAAGAAATGGTTTTAAATACCTACACACAGCTTTAAGACTTTTGAACCATTTTCTTCCCAACTTGATGGATGTATCCTTGTTAATCAAAAGCTAATGTACATCTTGATAATTACTGTTCAAAAGATATTCAAGTATTGAGAGCTAGAAGCTCCAAACTTTACACACATACTATCATGAAATACATATATTAAGTAGAATGGGGTCAACACATATACATTGCTCCCCAACAGAGGAGGCTTTTTTTGAAAGAAACAAAAAAAACTCCAGCCTAAATACAGACGCCCTGAGGTCTCGGACTTTTAGTTAGAAATGCTATGTGAGATTAATTAGGTATGATAATTTATTGATGTACAGCAATATACTTCCAAATAAATGAGAAGACATGCCTGGAGCACCTAAATAGGAAAGGTAAATGAAATCTAATTAGTAATGACAAGTAAACCTAATGATTTGCTCCTTCAAACATCCTTCATTGGGAAATTAATATTAGAGCTGTGATTGATCTGAAACAAACAGCTTTATTCTTTTTCTTGTTTTTGTGGTTTATTTATTTTTATTTTTCTTAAATATTGTATGGACATTATTTACTAAGTGGGGAACTTAAAACTTATCAAAGCTCTGAGATTTGTGTTTTTGTGCAAGGCTATGCAGATGTAATCTGAGGCTGGAGAACCTGTTGATGTCCAGATGTTACAGAGCTGGCTGGGGCTGCTAGAAGTGTAAGTCAGATCCAGCAAGATACTCTACCTTAGGTTCTTGAATTTTGGAGGCATGCCAACTTATTAAATGCTAGGTCTCCTTGGTTTAGCCCTTAGCTGGTTCTCACTTGTCTAATCGCTCTTTCAGTATCTCCCATACCTTCCTTTGCTTCTCCCCTCTCTTTTGTGATCCCCTGATGCTCTGTATCATTATCTCAATATAGTTTGTTTCTCCTAGGCACATCATTTCTCATGGTTTTCGATAGTGCCTGTACATTGGAGACAGCCAGTTCTGCTGTGGATATTTTGATTCTTTGAAATTTCTGTTTGGAAGCATTGTCACTTCAAGCTCAACTCTTAAAGAAACTTCTCATCTTCAAGAAAATTAAACAATATTTTATGCTATTGTTCCTAAGAGGAAAAAGTTGTGGAACTTTTTGAAGTTTGAACAAGGGAAGTTAGTAAGGTCTGGGATCTCATAGCAATTTCTGTTCATCATTCATTGCTACAAACTCTTTAGATGCACTTTTTTCTATTGGGAAGTGATCTTTTGGCCATATTATTACACACTTTTGATGTAATCAATTGGCAAAATTGTTTCAGGTTCTTTGGGAGTCTTGTTCCAACTGACTTTCTTATCCAATTATTACATTTGTTTACTAAAACATTGACTAAATTTTGTGTTGCTTTTCAGAGAATATAAATAGAAATAGAAATTTGCAAACTACAGAATGTAGAAACACAGCTGAATTCTTCTGCATTTTATTTCTTCCTTTCTCCTACTTTCCAGTTTGCAAAATGTAAAGCTTATTAGACAAAGTAAGCATTTTCTTTTTCATAATCTGAGAGGGATATTGGTTGTGAATAATTTTTCATTGCACTTGAAATATATTATTGTGACTCCAAAGGTTGCCAAGAAGAATTTAACCATCAGAATTCTAGCACTAAATCAAACCCTCACTCTGATTCTTATTATATGTTTTCATGGATTGAAAAAGATAGACGCATTGTAATTTACTATCCTGCTGTATGCTAGGCAAACATGATTTACTTTCTTGAATGTCACTTCCTCTTTAGATTAAGCCCAGTTGCCTGTTTTGAGTGTTTGTGGTATACTGTGCACATCAGATGATAAAATCCAATGATTAAGAATTAAGCATTTTTATAGACCTGGTTGATGACAGTCCATTTCTGTGTGCTGCTTGGTCAACTGGACATGAGATTTGTGAAGGGGAAAGGGGGCCCATCAAAGATTTCCAGAGCTGTAGAAATGAAGTGCCATGATTAATCAGAGAGGTTTTTCAAGCCCCAGTGCCTCTTCACATTCTTAGATCGATCCTAACCACCTGGATGTAGATCTGTAAACCTTTGCCTTTGAAGTCTATTGCCATGGGAAAGAGGCCTCTGTATAACCATTATTTGGGCATCTTCTCGTCCCAGGGCACTGCAAATTAACCACCCAGAGTCTCTCTGGTGGGAGATGATGGGCGGTGACAAATTTGATTGATTGATTGATTGATTGATTGATAGATAGATAAATAAATAAATGAGATCTACATGCATACTGAACTGGAAGGCTGAAAATTAAAATTGTATGGTTCATAGCACTTTGCATTAGCAGGACTAAAAGTCCCCTCTCTATCTGTGGAGTCTTCTAATTTCCTTCTGGCAGGAGATCACTTGCCCTTTAACAGAATGCTTTTTAGGTTATGGAAATAAAATATCAAATTAAGTTCAAACAGCTTTTTATCCTGGAATAGTAGAAGGTTTTGTCTCACTTGGGACCATTCTTGACATTGATTAAAATATGGAATTGTAATGGTGTTTTTCACTCTTAGGTTTTATGCTTCCTGGATCACCTGATTGGTAAGACAATTAAAAAGGCAAAAAAGTGGGTTCATTACTGTGAGCAAATTGGGTATTTTTCCTAGTTAGAATGTTAGAGTAGCTGTGCTGCTTAATCTGTGCACATACTCAGTCCTGAGTTACTGAAACACTTTTGTTACCAAAGAAAATGAAAAATTCCCATATGCAAAGCATTCCCTTATAAATGGATACACCATTAACATGTTGCAGACATATTTCATCTACAGTGTATTTGACAAAAGTAAAATGTACAGTTTCCCAGCAAAGTAATAGGTAGTCAAAAACTAGCGGCTGAAATTGTAAAACTAAGAGCAGTGTAGGTAGATACTGTGATGTAGGTAGATATGAGCAAACAATAAGAAATAGAAGAAAATTAAAAGTCATGAGCAATTTATCATGAAAGTGAGACAGTATCATGCATAGCCAATGTGTCTATATTCAAATTATTGGAGACAAACAATAGATACAGATATCTGCCTGGAATCCTACCAAGGGTGGTGGTTGTGGGGAAAATAGGAGGAGGAAGGAGTATTAAGTGTGCTCCCCGCCTTGAGTTATTTGTAAAGATAATAAAGGCAGGATAAAAAAGCTAAAAAAAAATCACTGACCCTATCGTTAGGCACAGGGAGGTAACAAGCTCAGAAGGTACATGTAGAGAGGGAGACACAGCTACCCTAACCACTTTTTCTGAGCTTCCCATCCATTTGTTCTCAGGGACTGAGCTGTGTGTGACACGTGGCCTGCACTGCATGTCTAAAACAGGATGTGCTGGATGTGCTGGATGTGCTGGCTATGCCATCAGTCCTGGGGGTCCCAGGGGACTGGTGAGATCTTGAGGTGGCTTCCGTGTTAACCTAGTTTCTTGTGTGCCTTACCCTTTTAAAACTTTTTAATAATGACTTTTTTTGACATGTATATTGTTTTATATCTTTGTTGTGCGCCACCCAGAGCCACTTCTTGTGAGACGGGTGGCCATATAAGTTCGATATATAAATAAATACATAAATACTATCCAGTTGCAAAAATAAAATTCAACTTTCAAAACAGTTGGTTTCTGTATATGAAATGGAGGGGATGCCAGCTTGTTCTTTGCTACAGACATTAAAAATCTTGGATCTGTCATAGACTTAAGGAAAATTTTAAGAGAGTAGCATTGCCTTGTTATATTAGGGGCAATTTTGTCCTTTCTTTTTAGGGAGGACACACAACTCACTTGTATTGAGCAAATGGGTGTGATCATCCAGTTGGAGCTAGTCCATTCCTCCTGCTATGGGGATGAAAACATTCCCATCCCTTTTGGTACAGCTGCCCATTAATGGGAGCTGAGTATGAGTTTCTTTAGTGTCTCCTGATTAGTTTGGCTGACACTTTTTTCAACAACTCCTACTTTGGTTTGGGTTGTATCGCTTTTGGTTGCAGTCAACTTATTTGGCTTTTGATTACAACTAGTGAGAAGTTTTAGCTTGTTGTTAAGTCTATTTGATAAGCACACTGAATGTCAAGAAGAGGAAGAAGATCTCTTGCAAAAGCACAGTTGCTAGATATTTTAAGAATCACAGGGTATAATTTCTACATTCCCTCAAGTGTTGTTTAAACTTTGAAATATCACTCACTTCTACATCATTGGCTGGGATGAAAAAAGCTGATTAATGAGGAAGAAAGTGAGTTACCTTGGCAGCTGATTTGGAAATGAAATCTGCTTCTATACATCATTTTCCTGCCATTTGATGTAAGATTATGATCCAACACACTTCAAAGCAACACCTCAAAAGGTTAAATGAGAAGTTACGGAATATACTGTTTGCCATTACAAAAACAGCATCTCCTTGTTTTGTTCTATCCCTTCTTTTTATAAGACACATTTTTACAAATCACTTTTTACTTTACTTTACTTTACTTTACTTTACTTTACTTTACTTTACTTTACTTTACTTTACTTTACTTTACTTTACTTTACTTTTACTTTACTTTACTTTACTTTACTTTACTTTACTTTACTTGATTTTAAGACCTCCCAACAACTCTGGGTGGCTTACAATTAAAAAAGAAAAGGGGAAAATATATTAAAAACACAGCTATTTGGAAAATGAAAGAACAATAGGGGCTCCACAACCATCTGAGCCCAAGGCCTGGGAGAACAACCTCCTATAAGTAAGTAAGGTTATAGATACTAGTATTTGGAAGGTCATCAAGGTGGGAACACAGCAGAAGTTTGAAGTGAGCTCATTCCAGAGGGCAGGTGCCATCACCAAGAAGTCATGCTTCCTGGGTCCTGCAAGTTGACATTGTTTAGTCAACAGGACCCAAAGCATGCCTGCTGTGCCTGACATTCAGAGATAAGCAATTCCTCAAGTAGCCAGGCCAATAAGGATGGATAGATTGACAGACAGACAGATGCTGTATGTCATGCAGGGCTTTATAGCTGATAACCAGCACCATGAATTGTATCCACAAGCCAAGTGGTAACCAGTGCAGCTTGCAAAGTGGGGACACAGGAGCATATTGCAACATGCCCATCACTGTCCCCACTGCATTCAGACCAGCTGTAGCTTCTGGGTGGTCTTCTTTTTTTTTTAATCAAGCTGTATTAATTTTTTCAACATATACATAAAATACATAAAAACTAAAAAGAATGAAACAAAGAATACTACAAGAAAAAAGAAAACGAAAAATGTGTGAAAATACAGAGAAGACTATTACATGGTGGCTTCCAATTTTCTACAACAAAGATATACAGTATATAACTCATTATCAATCTCTTACTCTAATATAAACTAGGATAAACATTATTTCTATAAAGCATTTCCATCTCTATATGACATTCTCTAAAACAAACTCACTCTCCCTCTTAAAAAAAAAAACCCTCCTCTAATATAATTATTCCCCTAATAATCAAATACTCAAATATCCTACTTCACTAAAATTTTACTCCTCTCTGCCTTCTAAAATAACAAAAATAAATTATTTACATTTGGTTAATGTCCTTTTACCCAAGGTAAAATCATTATCCTCAAAACAAAAACATCAGTCTAAACCTTTAAGAGACCATCCTGATACACATTTAAACAATTATCCAACTTCAAAATAGACTACAGCATTTACATATCTCAGTATTACACACAAAACTTTCCCCTTACAAGTCTCAAATGTAGCAGCCAGCCTTGATTCTTGGTCTCGATTTTCCAGGAACTTAGCCAATTGTATCTCTCTCTTTGCTCTGGAAACTTCTTTCTTCAGAACCAAAGTTAACTCTCCACAGTCCAATTTTTCTCCCTTCATTTTTTGACTTGGAAATGTTAATCCTCATTTTCTTCTTTAAAGAAGGAGCACTACTCTCAAAGTAGTTTTGACTCTTGTCTTCTTTTTCAAGTTGTTAGTAGCCTTTAGACTCCACACGTTCTAAGAGACGATCCAGGGCTTGGGTGACGTCAAGATAGATTTCTTTAAAAATTGCTTTCATTTCTTCCATGTCTCTCCACAATGTGTTATCAGGAGAAAAAAGATGTGAACAAAAGCTGTTCTCACAGGAAAGCAAAGGCAGATAGCTCAAAATTCAACTCCGCAGATTCAACAAAGTAGACAAATCTTTTATAATCCTCAAACGTTAAGAAAATGGCAACAAAATAGCAAAAATCTTTAAATCCCAATATTAGAATTTAAATATTAAAAAGGCCAACTTTCCCAATTAGTAAATTCCAAAAATAATGAAAATCACCAAGAGCTTTGCATTTCTTTGTTGCAAAAGGCCTCTCTTTGGTAACAAACAAACAAAAAAACCCTTAGTGTTTTAGAAATGGGGTGGCAAGATTTAGTGTCCGTTTTATGGCTTCGGTGCAGCCCCAAACCTGATGACACCTGTGCCTCCCAGCATCCTCAATCACAGATTGATCGCAGGGACTCCATTCTGCGACCCCCACCCCCACAAGAAAATGCTGTCCAGAGAACAAAAGGGATGATTTCCTGGATTCTCCTTACCCGGAGAATTCTTCAGGCTGCAGGGACCCAGCCCATGCCCAGAAAATGCTGTGCTGTTGGCGCTGCTTAAAAAAGCAGTACCACTCAGTCTGCCATTCCCCACAGGAAGCTGCTTCTGGGTGGTCTTCAATGCAGCCCCATGTAGAGCGCATCACATTAATCCAATTATAAGGTGACCAAGGCATGAGAAACTGAAGTGCCTGTCATAATGCCGCATTCTCGCAACACATCATTTCCTGTACAAAAGGTCAGAGAAATTCATGATGTAAAAATACTACATCACCAAATAACAAAACCATCTACCACTGGAACAGCACCCCTGTATCATATTCTTTTTACTTTTTTCCTAATAAAATTTTCCATTAGAAAAAGGTAAAAAAGAATATGATACAGGGGTGCAGTTTTGTTTAGCTCAAGAATAAATAAGTTGGACAGTGGCAAGTAAAGAGTAAACTTGATATTTCACTCTCAAGTCCAAGAAGAGCATGAATGTTTCTTGCTATTTTTGGGAAGTACTCTCTAGACCGTAAAGTAGAGACAACAACCAAATCTGGATCCAGTTTGCTATAATTCAAGTGATATGAATAATCTTTTTCTTTGTATGATTTTGTATGGCCACCCACACTAAATGGATGATAGTAATGAACATATTCATTCTAGGCACGGACAAATTATTCATAAATAATTCTTCAGAGTTTGCATCATTTCTCCTTCACATATTCTCCCATTATTATTCAATTGCAAATCCACCAAAGGCAATTTACACTTCCACTTATCATACACATCTACTCCTTTGTTTTTCTTAAACGTTCAAATTAGACCCATGCCCCTCCTGGCTGGTGAAGGCAGCGTGGGAGGTGACATGTGGCTGGGTCCAGGCGATGGTAAACACATCCTTGAGAGAGGGGGTGTTCCCAGCAGCCTTTAAGGAAGCATTGGTGCACCCCCTCCTCAAGAAACCATCGCTGGACCCTACTATACTGGACAATTTTCGCCCAGTCTCCCACCTCCCCTCTTTGGGGAAGGTGGTTGAGAAAGTGGTGGCTTTGCAGCTCCAGAGGGTTCTGGAGGAAACAGATTATCTAGACCCCTTTCAGTCAGGTTTCAGGCCCGGTTATGGGATGGAAACGGCATTGGTCGCACTTATGGATGACCTCTGGTGGGAGCAAGATGGAGGCAGTGCATCCATCCTTGCTCTTCTTGACCTCTCAGTGGCTTTGGATACCATCGACCATGGTATCCTTCTGGACCGACTTAGGGAGTTGGGGGTGGGCGGCATGGTTCTGCGCTGGTTCGCCTCCTTCCTCCAGGGTCAGTCCCAGTCGGTGTTGATAGGGAGCGAGAGATCCGGCCTGCAGCCCCTCATTTGTGGGGTGCCGCAGGGTTTGGTACTCTCTCCGCTCCTTTTTAACATCTATATGAAACACTGGGCGAGATCATCTGTCACTACAGGGTGAGGTATCATTGATATGCAGAAGATACCCAATTATACATCTCCATCCCGGGTGAAGTAAGTAATGCTGTGGCCACCCTTTCCGAGTGCCTGGGGACTGTGGGGGCCTGGATGGGGGACACCAGGTTGTGGCTGAACCTGGGGAAGATGGGGTGGCTGTGGATTAATGGCTCCTCGATTTCTGGGAAATTGTCATCTTTAGTTCTGGATGGGGTTGCACTGCCCCAGACAGACCCGGGTGTCCTCCTGGACTCACGGCTCCTGTTCGAAGAGCAGGTGGCAGTTGTGGCTAGGAGGGCCTTTGTGCAACTTCGTGTTGTGGTCCAGTTACGCCCCTTCCTGGAGCGAGAGGGCCTTCGAACGGTCACTCATGCCCTGGTTATCTCCCAAATAGACTACTGCAATGTGCTCTACATGGGGCTACCCTTGAAGAGTATCCGGAAGCTACAGCTAGTGCAAAATGCGGCCGCGCGGGCGATCTTGGGTTTCCCAAGATCAGCATACGTCACCCCTTTGCTCCGTAACCTGCACTGGGTGCCAGATTGCTTCCGGATCCAATTCAAGGTGTTGGTTATCACCTTTAAAGCTCTACATGGCATGGGACCGGGTTACCTAAGGGACTGTCTCCTCCCCATCACATCAGCCCGTCCCACCCGGTCGTGTAGAGAGGGCATGCTATGGACCCCGTCTGCAAGAGAATTCCATCTGGCAGGGTCCAGGAGGCGGGCCTTCTCTGTAATAGCACCTGCCCTCTGGAATATCCTTCCCCCAGAAGTGAGATTGGCTCCCTCCCTCCTGGACTTTAGGAAACAGCTAAAGACCTGGTTCTGTAATTATGCCTGGGGCGGGAGGGAGAGTAGCCATTCTTGGGGATGGTTAGTTTCTTAGAAGGACCCAGCTCTGCCTGCAAATCATAAAGAACTTTTAGCCATTGAGGTTTTTATTATATTTATTGTATTGTGTATTATAGTGTTTTACAGTTTTATATTTTTATTTATGTTTTATTGTAAATCGCCCAGAGTCCCTTTTGGGAGATGAGTGGTGATAAATTTGATTAATAAATAAATAAATAAATAAATAAATTCTTTGTGCATTGTAAAACAATAACCAGCATGTGATACTTGATAGACCAAATACTGTGTTAAAAAACAAACTACCACACCTAGCACAAATGGATTATTTACTCAGTGGCCAAAACCTAATTATGAACATGAACATAATCATGAACATGGACAAAATGTTATCAGCATCTGAAAGATGTCAGCACCCTTTGTTGCTTTGTCTATTTCTAATTCTCAAGCTTTTTAAAAAAATTCTATTAAGTATTTGTATCTGCTTCTACTGAAAGCTGATACAATAGCAAAATAAATAGGAAACATGTACAAATTTCTGGACATACTATCTGCATGGATGCCACATCTCCAAATAGGCTTTAGGGAGATCACTAAAGCATCAACAAGTATATACTTTACATTACAGTATATACTTTCATGAGCCAGTTTGGAATAGTGGTTAAAGACATCAGGCTAGAAACCGGGAGACTGTGAATTCTAGTCCTGCCTTGGGCACAAAGCCAGCTGGGTGACCTTGGGCCAGCCAGTCTCTCTCAGCCCTAGGAAGGAAGCAATGGCAAACCATTTCCAAAATCTTGCCAAGAAAACTGCAGGGCCTTGTCCAGGCAGTCGCCAAGAATCAAAACTGACTCAAAGGCACAACCATAGACACACACACACACACACACATAAACTTTCATAACTCTATTGTCAAGCTTAATGTCTAACAATTGTTAACATTGGAACCATATATGTAACCTACTTTCTCTAAATGGACAGTTAACACCTCACTATTAGTCATTTTGTTATTCATCATTTATAAATACCCTTTTTGTTCATAAAGGTGCCATATTTCTCATAATTTTTAAGGTTTGTGGACACACATACTCTATACTACTGAGCAGCAATTTTCCATTGTTTCATTAGTATTTTATTTCATTTTATTTTCTACACAAAGATCCAAGCACATCTACTGTCACACTTCAATGTTTTCCCAATTTTTTCAGCAGCTGTTTCTGTTTCTTGAAGATCATCACTATGATGTACTGTAGTACAATAGGTTGTATAATCTATGGTCATGGTTTGTAGTTTTGAATATACTTTATATATGTATCATTAGAAAAAGGATACCTATCTCATCTGATTCTAAGAGCTTGGAAATTAGTAGTTAAGATAGGAATAGCATTATGGATATTACTCTTATACAAACAGTGCAAAGAAACGGAATATGCATTGCTGAAAGCAGAAGGGAATGATGTAAGTCTCTGGATTCCTTTGTGTTAGGGCTTAAACATCCCCTAGAGCAGTGTTTTTCAACCTTAGCAACTTTAAGATGTGTGGACTTCAACTCCCAGAATTCCTCAGCCAGCCATGCTGGCTGGGGAATTCTGGGAGTTGAAGTCCATGAATCTTAAAGTTGCCAAGGTTGAGAAACACCGCCCTAGTAATACTCCATTAGGAGACATGTCGACTCTGCTACCCTGAGTTTGCATTGATGACTCGCCCAACATGTGGGGCCTTTTTTTCCCTATATCCTTTGTCAATGTAATGTTCTCTGTCATTACTTTTGTCTCTTGGATTGAGTGACCCAACATGAAGCTAGAGAACTTTTCTGGAAGAAGTTTGTACTCCATTAAGGTTTATATGCTGAAATTTTAAGCAAAAGGAGAATGGTATATAGTGTTGAGGTCACGGTATTGACTCCTATAAGTCAGTAAGATGATATATAAAGATGGATGGACGGATGGACAGACAGATAAATAGATAACAAAGGACAAAGACATCTGATGTGCTAATTGAGAACACAGACAAGAACATGTTCCTGAAATCTACTGCATAAGCACAGGATTGCATCTAATTCAGATAAGTGTTCCTTGAAAAGTCCCTTGATGTGTGATGTTTGGAAGTTTAAAAGCTATTCATATAATTTTCTCTGAGTCAGTTAGACTCTACTGAGTCAGAGACTTAACAGACTTTTTCTATTTGGTATCAAAATAACCACCGTCTCCCCCTTCCAACTTCAGAAATCAACATTTCTCAATGAATTTGAAATGTTCTGGTTATTCCAAATAAATCACTTCTGTTGTATGTGTTCATGTCAAGAGAAGCACATGCTGGGTTAACACAGAAGCTTTTCTTTCACTAGGCATACTCGTGAATCAAATCTCATTAGCAATATTAATCTGTCCTTAATGAACTCAAGGATTAATCATGCCAATTAATAGATTGTCTCTTTTTAGTAGGTGTTAGCCATGTGGCACTGCTCTCCTGCAGCTGCAGAAGTCACTCTGCTCTTTAGCCTCATATGTCTTATAGAAAGGAGATCCAGGCGCTTTCATAATTGTCCTGCCGGACTGGCTGTCTGCAGAAACAGGCATTTGATTGTGATCGTCTTTGACAGAGACAGAGAGAACCAGTAACCTTTGGAAGCCTAATTTACAGATTTTTATCCCGTTTGGGAAAATGTGTACAGGATAAAAATGGCCAAATAGGAAATGCAAAATGAGCATGTCATCAGCCAACATGTTCTTGGCTGATGACAGGAACCCAGAGGACAACAATGTAGCACTGAAGAAATGAAAATGTGAAATATACCAATAAATAAAAGGCCTATATTAAGCAATGATTGTAAGCATAGAGATGCTCTGGAGAAAAATCAAATATCGGCTTGTTTTTTTTTCTCTGCAAGGGGTATTGGAGTTTCTAGCAGTTCCTCGGCATAAATTACTTCCACTAATTCTATAGATTATTTGTCCCAACCTGGTGCTCTCTGGATAAATTGAAGGTTTTTTGGATCCCTAGCCAGCAGTGGCCAATGCTTAATAGCTATAGTAGCTGGGAATTATAGTTCCAACACAATTTATGCCCATGACCACTCTTCCATGATCCTTACTTATTGTATGAATCTTGCAGGTTGTAGAATCCATAGTTCTTTACTTACCTTCTGTACTAACCAGTTTGCAGTACCAACTGCAGAACTGTGCAGTCTTGGGGAAAAACAAGCAAGCACCCCAAAATATAATTCTTTTATTTATTACATTTCCTTTTTAACTAATAAATTTCAATGAAATCAATTGTGGTTAACAAGACTAATATTTAAAAATATATATTAAAAAACCAAATGCAATTTCTCCAACAATTCTAAAAAATTAAGAATTTAATATACAGAGTGCCTTTAGTTTAACAGATAGTGTTTGCAATGTGCTCTTTTTAAAAGTAAAGTATTTCTCATGCAAAACTATTTTGCCATGAAGAAGGGATTCAAGACCCAAATTAGTTATAACTGCAAAATTATGTTAATAGAGGGGTGCAAAACCTTTGTCATCCAAACCATTATGAACTGGAACTTTCTGCCTGTTATGAAACAGGAACTTCAAGTCTGAAGCATTTTGTTCTGGCCATTCCAGAGGTATTTTGAGCTCTCAGATGGTGTTCTGAGTTCAAAACAAGGCTATAACTAGGAGACAAAATGGGCAGGACTAGAGATGTCCGTATCAAGCCACGTTTGCGCCACAATCATAGAAGGTGATGTGATATCATGACATATGATCGGTCCCTTGTGTATTTCTTTGCAGTGTCATGACACAAGTATGAAAAGTGTAGCATTTGTGTCACAAGGACACAGTGTATATGTCATTATGTCATCATATGCTGCAGACACCCATTAGCAGGACTGACGGAATCAAAGTACTTGCAGACCCTCTGAGTGTGATGTACAAGAAGCTACAGACAAGCTTTGTTCTGAGAGTAAGAACTATTTTCCCAGCATCTGTCTGTGCTGAACTGAGGCTATATGAAGGCTGATGAGCCAGGAGATTCCTTAGCTTTGATTATAGACATAAAGAGCCTCTGATTCTTTCTGAAGCTTGAGATCCCTGCATGGTTAGGAAACTGAAGTACTGTAACTTGTGAGAATTTAAATCTGAGCTTACAAATGAAGATCCTCAGGGCCAGAAAGGAATAAGAAATGGTGCTGAGGGCTTCCCCTGAATCACTGTAAACTGGGTTTCATGCTGGAGTTGTTCTCAGAGCCCTGATGGGCTTCTGACCTGGAGTCATGATACAGCATATGAGCTCCCCAACTCACTTTGGCAGCTCCAAGAGCTAAAAATGGGCCTATGCATAATGCAGTCTTTATTTTTTGCTTGTTTGTTTTTGTTTTCAAAAAAGGGAAGCTAGGATGTTTCCAAAGAAAACATCACCTTTATTTTCAATAATGGCTTGGGACAATATGGACATTCTTTAAAAAAAAAAAAAGGTGGGGGTGAAGTCCAGTGCTTTGCTTTTCCTATTTTGTAAGTGGGCGAGAAGCTGTGATGGAATATAAACCTGGCCCTGGGAATCAGAAAGGCATGAATGATCATTAAGGAGGGAGAAGGTTCAGAAAAGATTACTCAGTCCTGGGAAAGAAGAAAGCACAAGAAGGAAACTCAAAATAAATCCACCTTGATTTTGGTTGGTATGAGATGGAGTAGAAAAAAGGCTTTCAAGATTCTCTTATTCCACCCAACAACAATAAAGAACATTCCTAAAATCATTGCTGCTCTTGATTCTTGACCTTGCCTATCTTGAAGGGCTGACAATAGGAATGCCTTTTGTAGTAGCCATTTTGTGAGATTCCTGAAGGCAGATTATCAACATTTCAGATGGACCAAAAATGTCCAGGACCCCTGTTGTAGTACAATCCAGCATTTCTGGGAATCGGCATGATCTCATAAAATATAGGGTATGTATATTATGGATGGAATTTGTAACTGTATTGTTATGATAATGGATTAGTCTGGTTTCCAGCTGTTCTCTTCTGATCTTATCAGAATGAGTTCTTACAATCGTATTTCTTCATAGAAGTGGACATCATCAAATAATTGAGCGTTAAGGTGAACAACAGGGCTGCTCTGCTTAAAGTAACGCAGCTGCAAGAGCCGTATGGTTTGGATAGATACCACCAGCACCAGTGTCAGCCCTTCAAGGTAGGTCAGGTCAGGAAACAGATTCCAAAAAAATGCTGGAACTCTACTTTGTGGATATAGGCTACAATAACAGAATTTTGAAAGCCTGACTGCATTTTTCCTTCTCTCCCCCTTATACTAAACAGAGTGAAAGTGGAGCCAGCTTGTTTCTTTCTGTCCTGGGCTTAAATCATGTTTTGCTAACTGTTGCCACATTCCTTCTCCAAGGTTATCTCTGAGGTTCTGTATATCTAGCATCTTACTGCCCTTCAAATCAGCCAATAACTGTGGTTTCCCAATAGTGTAACAGCAGTCAGTTTTCATTCCTTTTCTGTGTGAGTGCAGCAGCTAGGCTGGCCATACAGTCTTCCTTGAGTTGAGTTTGATTCCTGGTGACTCCATAGACAACTTCCTGTGATCTGCCATTGCTTTCTCCTGGGATATTTGTTTCGTGTTTTACTACCCAGTTTAATCAATAGCTCTGGGAGTTCATGGTGATTTCCTATTCACATACTAACCTTAGTTCTGACCCTGATTAGCTTTTCAAGTTGGCTAGATGTTAGCTGGAATGTGAATGGTAGAAACCAGATGGAAAATATTAGTTGGTAGTAAGGGAGGAAGGCATATGCAAGGAAAGAAGGGTGTACACCAGAGGTAAGATAAGATTTATCTTATAATTGGATATTTATCTTTTAATATTTATCTCCCATGCCAGATAATATATACAAAATGGTAATGATAAGCAGCATCTTACAGCAGTATGCATTCTTAACCAAAGGAAGGAATCTGACCAAGCCCTTTTATTTTACTTATGTAGTTTATTTATCACCTCCATCCTTGTGGTTTACAGATATTAAAATAACAATGAGTAGTATATTTTAAAACTTCAGTAATACAAATATTATAGATAAGGAACAATAAGAATCCACAGACACACACATATACTATAGATATACATATGGGTACTTGTGACCCATAAAAAAAGCCAGACTGCTCACTTGAGGGAATGATATTAAAGGCAAAACTGAAATACTTTGGCCACATAATGAGAAGACAGGACACCCTGGAGAAGATGCTGATGCTAGGGAGAGTGGAAGGCAAAAGGAAGAGGGGCTGACCAAGGGCAAGGTGGTTGGATGATATTCTAGAGGTGACGGACTCATCCTTGGGGGAGCTGGGTGTGGCGACAACTGACAGGAAGCTCTGGCGTGGGCTGATCCATGAAGTCATGAAGAGTCGGAAGTGACTGAACAAATAAACAACAAAACTTGTGACCCTTCAGTCACAGTTTATTGCAAACCTGTTACACAAGACCCATACCCAATATTAATCATGTAGGGGAAATAGTTATATACTTAATACTTAATAATGTATCTCCTAGTTGATCTGTTGTGGGTTCTCTGGTCCTGTTTTATCCCATCCTAACCATCACTTCCCATGAATCCACTGGAAAATCTGCTGTGTCTCACCTGGCAGTGAGGATGTGAATTGGGCACTGTGTGCACAGGGGTAACATCACAGTGGGTGGCATTTTGCTGGCTCTGATATTGTGGCCCAGATTTTAAGCTTCTATTTTCTGGAGCTTCAGCATTTGCAGTGACAAAGTCCATTCCTCAATGTCAGATGGATTTACAAGTTGAAATCTGGGCTCAGAACCCTACCTAGCGAGTCTCCCTGTTGGATGTTCTCCATATGCAGAACACTTTTAAAAAGCGTTTTAAATTATTTAATTTCCATATTTTCTCCTGATTAATATTTAACCATTTTTAAAATGGAATCTGAAGCCTAATTGCAATGAAGGGCTTCACTTCTTTGAAGATCTTTTGAAGACTTGCAGTTCTTCATGACAATTTAATAATGAAAAAGAAAGACGAGATGGGCCACCCTACTAAAAATCCCAGCCAAAACTCCAGAAGGATTAGTCTCTCTTGCTCTTTCTCTCTCAATTAATTTCTCAGCAGCTTCCTAACTATAGAACTTTCTGATGAGAATCAGAAATAAAAACAAATTTCTGACACTATTTGTTAGAGTGGAGATAAAAGCTAATGCAGGACATTCTGTGAATTAAAAAAGAACAGCAGCAAAAACCTGTTTTGAAGCTAGACTTTTGATCATCTCCTTTTGTATACAGTTTACACAGAATGCCTAAATGTCTTTAGAGAATAAGAATCTCCAAGGTAAATGACCGGCGTGCTGTATAATATCCATTCCTGCTTTTGAATTGCTCTTCTGTGCTTGTGATAGCAACTTAATAATAGATTTGTAAGAGATCTTGCTAAAGACAGGCTTAAAACTATTTGGTATCCTCCTGGAAAAAAAAAAGAAGTCATGCCCTGAAGCTCCTGAAGATAAAAGAAGCCTTCAAAATGATGAAATCAGTACATACAATTTGTGTCATCAAATATTTCTCTTTCTTTGATGTGTCTCTCTTCTTCTTTCTAAGTACATATAGTTCCAAACTGAAAGAAAACCTCGCTTTGAACGACTGAAGTTCAAACTGCAATAAAAACATTTGAAAATTGCTGACAGTGACTCTCTTCAGATTTTCCATACCTTATCAGAACTTTGCGTTCTTCAACTTTCAACCCTGGAATTGCCAAATAATATTTCAAAATCAGAGAAAGTTATTTTTAACTAGAGGATTTTCAAGCACATTTCTAATAATGTTTTTGCATGGCATGATGCACTCTGCTTATATCACACCAGCTTCTTATGTGTGCTTGGTCAGACACGGTAACATTTACCATGGAGAACTATTGCTTTGATGATGCGAATGGTATCATCCAGGTATCTTAAATGGCATGAAATGGATTGAATGCGGATGGTTAAAAAGATGATGGCATTGAATATCAAGACCCAACTAGGAAGCAAAATATAAACCTGACTGGGGGAGAAGTGGGAAAGGAAACGCCCTTTCTCTCTTTCATACACATACACATTGCACTTAAAGATAAAGCTACCTGTGCAACATCAGATATAGTTTGGGATTCAGACAGACTCTACATATGCAGGAGTGGGAACAGCTGATGTCAGTGCTGGATTTAGGCATAAGCTAAACAAGCTACAGCTTAGGGGCTCACAATCCACAGGGCCTCACAAAATTTCAGTTTATTTGTTTTTTTGGCTTTTAGAATTCTATATGTACTGTAGTTTTTAAAATCTTGTGTAGCAAATTTTTATGTGTAGTTTTAAAATGGCTTTATATGTAATTAAAAGGTGTATATATGTTTTCAATTTTTTTGTGGTGACCCAAGGTCCTGCTTTAGTGTGCACCTTTGTGAGACCTTCTGGTGTAACTTCTTAACAAGGGGCCTCCAAGCTTTATATAGCATAAGGCCTCACCAAGTCTAAATCTGGCACCAGTTGATGGGAAGGGTAAAGCAACAGAATAATTAATGATAGCAACTGCAAAAATGTGGGAGCCAATGTTGGCAAGAACTTCTAGTCTGCATTTGATGGAAACCAAACTATTTCTTCTATGAAGCAAGAATGATTAAGCCAACTAACAAGTGTGTCTATCAAGTATGAGCTTCCAAGAGACTTTAGTTTTCAAGAGGTAATTCATTATTCTTCAAGGAAAAGGCTAAATAAAATTAGCTTTTAAAATATTTGGTGCTATGCTAGTCCATTAGCACACAGAATATGGATGTTGATGAAGATGATGATGAATGAGAACATTAAGAAGAAATTACAGGGAGCAAAAGATGGAAGAGAACTTGTGGTAACAAGGCTGGTCTCTCCAGCCATATCTTCTGTAATAAACTACATTGTCTGAAATGCAGACCTCTGTGCCTTCCATGTCTCCTCCTTTCTTTTTCTTCATTTTCCCCAAAATTCATTTTGCACCTTAATGTTTGATGATATCCCTGTATGTATGCCACATTGTGATGCAAGTACACCAGAGTAGAGCTTGTGTTGGGACATCATGATGCACCTTTCATCATTTTGGCATCATGGGGGATAGCTGCTGCTGACACTATCTGCATATGTTAAGAATGCACATGTTCAACTTCCTCTTGTGTTCCAAGGGCCCTTTATAAGGTTCTGTATGGTGTGTCATACTTTAGAGACTGGGAAAGTAAATCTGAAGTGCCTTCAGCATTTCTCTCACCAGCAGCTTGGCTGAAGGGGGGATTTTTTAGCAACAGAGAGCTGAATATTTCCAAGCAAATAGACAACCTAGATTGTTTAAGCAAGGATTAACCAGTCATGCCAGTTTATCAGGATATCACTTTGAGGAAGTCTGGCAAAGTAAGATGTCATGAGTACTGATGGCGAGCAGGAGGGGGGCTCTATCCAGGGGGGAAAATGCATGCGTAGTACTGAGGAATTAAGCAGCCATTCAAAGAGACACAGATCAGACCCGCCTTAACTTTTGGGGTTTATCTGTCTGGGTTTTTCTACGCTTCTTCAGTTTGTTAGGATTCTGTCTTATGTAGCGGTAATAAACACTAGAGACCTATTCCTCGTCTCAGCGTGATTCCTGACTGTTAGGACATAAGGGGTGTATACCTGTAGGGAAAATTCTCCCCTCCCAAATCCATCACATTCATTTAAATCTACATTTTGTTTTTGTACTTTCTCTACAGGAAAATCAGCAGATTACACAGCTGATTTTGGCCAGGCTTACCTAGATTTTATGGCTTATTGTTTTGTGTGAATCAGCCAATGATGATTTAGTTAAGAAACTACAGTTAAACCAACAAAGTGTAATTTGTTGAATAAACATCATTGGCTGGTTCACACAAAACAGTAAGCCATAAACTATAGTTTACAAACTACAAAAGCAAGTTGTGTGAACCAGGTCTATAACAGCAATATAGCTATATTGGTCTACATATATACATGTACACACTGGTCAGGAAAAATAAAGATGAATCAGAAATGGAGCTACTAAGTGCATGTTGCACTATAGTTTGGTAAGACATCCAGACCAGCAAACTATGGCTTGATATATTATCCAAAGGAAAATTACAGATATTTTCAAATTCCTACATTAAAGACTAACAGAAGCCCAGTTTGATTTTCCTACCTAAAAATTGTGTGATATCTGCACAAACCTTGGTTTTGAAGGAAAAAGAATGGCTATTTCTCATTCAAAGGCCAAGTCAAACCCACATCTGAATTTTCTGCTGCAAGTAGGGTTACCAGATTATCTGAACAGGCAAAGGAGGACGTGGACAATTGGAAAAGAGGACAAATGGTGGGGGGGGGGGAGGATGACACACTAACTGTTTAATTTTCTTGACGTCTGCGACAAAAACTATAGCAAAAAATTGCAAAAAAAAAAAGTACTTAAGCCTACATGTATATGAAATTATATTTCCCAACATCAGAAAGATGGGTTTTTCAGTCACAATATTTTTCCAACAAATCTTTGTTTTCAGGAACATAATCGAGGTGCTCTTCATATTTCACCATAGAAATGTATCATGGGGTCTATGGACTACAGTGATTGTAGATTTGAAGGTGCTGGATTGAAGCTGATTGCTAGAAACAGGAAATAGATTAAATAACATAAATCTAGGCTGTTAAGTTTGTTGATGGACGAGGGAAAGAAAGAAACGATTTACAAGGTCACAATAAAAAGTTTGAATGACTACTCCTGTGAAAACAGTCCATTTAAAAAAAAAAAAGATACTCAAAAAGCCAGACGATATTTGATTTTAAGGCTATGCCTGCTGGACAGACGATGTGAGGACAAAAAGGAGGACATGTCCTCCTTTTGCCAGACATCTGGTAACCGTAGGTGTGAAAGAACAGTAACAGAGCTGAAGTTTATACCCGTAAAGAGTGTTTGAGATTGATTGAGAACAGAAGGGGGAGCTCTTACCTCACCAGCTTGGGGGAACAGAGTGTGTCTTTGTGTTTGTGTGTGTGTGTGTGTGTGTGTGTGTGTTGGGGGGGATTTCTCCAATTGCCTTCAGCAAGAAGGAGGGGGTTTTCCTAAAGCTTAAGTCAGTGTCCACTTCTTGTTATTCCTTATTTCCTCAGTTGTATATTTAAGCTAATCACATATGGAAGTGAAATTTGCTACTCTTCCTGTATGTGTGCTTCTATCTTTATAATTTCAAGTCCCACATTACACAATCCTCCCCTCTCCACAAAGTCTCTTTTTCTGACTTAAAGCTTAATGCAATGCCCATGGAAATCAGTGAAATGGAAAAAGATATTTCTGTTTAGTGGATAGGCTAGGATCGCATACAAAAAGAGGAGGAGGAGGAAAAAGAAAGGGAATGATACAGAACCAGGTCTTTTGTGTGTAAGTGTTTCAAATGCAAGATATTTATACTGAATTCTTCATGGTATGGTGATTTGGAATAAATCCTTTTTATTTTTTTGCAAAAGAGCTTTTAAACCTTCACTAAGGTGCAACTGTTGGAAGGAGAGGAATGTCGGCAGGTGCTTGGGGTAGAGAAATAGTGAGCCTGTTACTACAACTCATTTTCATTTTCATCAAAAAGGTTTATAGTAGATCTTGTTAGTCAGGCCATTTCTGGTAATAAATATTTTTTGTTCTCTTTCTGAGGGCATAGCAAATAGATTTTACAAGTGGGTGACCCGATGCATTATCTGTGTAACTTATGATTTAATAAACCAGCCAGTTGAATTATTGCAAATGTTTTCCCAACTCTGGCAGATCTGATTGTGCCAGGAGAGCATAAATGTACTAGCAGATAAATAGCAAACAACAGGCTAGGTTATTATTGAAATGGACTTGTAGAGTGAGGCCTTATTTGGCATGGAACAGATCAGTGGCTAAATGCAATATTGAAACAGAAGTATACATTTTGTTGTTCATTAGAGTTTTTTTAAGCTTCATTTTGAAAAGCAATTCGCGTGCATTCTGAAACACATGCTATCGTCGAGATACATAATTGATCTCCCCAAAGATATATGCGAGCTATAAAAATAAGAAGCAAAGAGGCATACACCAGTCTTATTGTTGAGGTGCTGATTGAACAGTCTTTGAACAGAATAATTTTGCATTTGAAATATCATCAGCTGGGCTTTGAGAATATGCAGGCCTGTTTGCTTCTTTCTTTCTTTCTTCCTTTCTTTCTTTCTTTTTCTTTCTTCCTTTCTTCCTTTCTTCCTTTCTTCCTTTCTTCCTTTCTTTCTTTCTTTCTTTCTTTCTTTCTTTCTTTCTTTCTTTCTTTCTTTCTTGAAATAAAACTTGCAAACTTCAGAAAGTCCCTTGGATCTTCAAGCTTATTCCTTTCCATCTTTGTGGTATATTGAGTGCATGTGTATATATATTGTATATATAATTTTGTTGACTATATCTGCTTCTAATAGAATAGTAGATAGTACATGGATTTCTTAGCTGGTTCATCTTCTAATTAAAGCATATTACATCCAAAACGTCATTCCAATTTTATGTTTTCATTCAGACCATATTGATCCTGGCATGGTTTCATCTGTAAAACTATGTAATTTAGTTTACACATAATGTTATTCGTTTCGTTCTAGTATAGCATTACATGTGAACTCAGCCATTGTGAATTCACAGGTTCATTGTCTGTAAAACCATGGTTTAGCACACTGTGTGAATCAAGCCATTGTCAATCCAGTCAGTCAATCCAGTCAATCCAGCAAACCATGATAAAAAGAAACCATAGCTTAGTGAACTGTGTAAACTCAGTCTGTGTGTTTAACCCTGTCATAGTAGAGCCTTCCCTCAGCAGAGATTTTGGAGAAAAACTCCCAGCTGGTTTGGTTAAGAGGACCATTATCCTTCAAACTGTACTTTATCAATTTACCATGTGCTGTGGGGTGAAATGTTTGGGCTGAAATTGTGTATAGAGGAGTAAGTGCTAATTAGAGGTACTTTGGATTGATCATTGTCAAAATTTACAAGCCATTGTGTCTGGCCTTCCTAGAGGCACCTGTTTTATCCACCACAGAACAGAATGCTGGATTAGAGAAGATTTTGATGGGATCCAGAATGACTCTTCCTCTGTTCTTCCTTTGTTTTCACTCTTTTGATAGTTCCTTTATAATGGGAATTATAAATTATAATTATAATTATAAATTATAGGGACGCGGTGGCGCTGCGGGTTAAACCGCTGAGCTGTCGATCGGAAGGTCGGCGGTTCTAAACCGCGCGGCGGGGTGAGCTCCCGTTGTTAATCCCAGCTCCTGCTCACCTAGCAGTTCGAAAACATGCAAATGTGTGTAGATCAATAGGTACTGCTTCGGCGGGAAGGTAACGGTGTTCCGTGTCGTCATGCTGGCCACATGACCCGGAAGTGTCTATGACAAGGCTTAGAAACGGAGATGAGCACCGCCCCCTAGAGTCGGATTCGACTGGACTTTACGTCAAGGGAAACCTTTACCTTTACCTTATAATGGGAAAAGGTGAACATTAGCACAATGGAAGGAAGACTAGCATTCCTATTAATGCCGGGCTGGTTAACCTGCACCCAGAGCCAAATACAGTCCTCAAGTCCCGTATTTGCAGTGCTTAGAGACCACTCTGGCCCTAATGCCTGGAAATGGTTTTTCCACCATTTTGAGCAGGGGGACAGCTGAAACTATACAGTATATACAGTATATGAGAAGCTGGAAGGCAAAAGGAAGAGGGGCCGACCAAGGACAAGATGGATGGATGACATTCTAGAGGTGACGGATTTGACCTTGGGGGAGCTGGGGGTGGTCTGATCCATGAAGTCACAAAGAGTTGGAAGCGACTGAACGAATCAACAACAACAAAACAAATGAGAAGCTGGAGAAGTACCAGGGCCAGAAGAAGGAACTAGAGAGGATGTGGAAAGTGAAGGCCAGAGTGATCCCAGAGGTGGTAGGGGCACTTGGGGCTGTGACCCCCAAGCTGGGAGAGTGGCTCCAACAGATCCCAGGAAGAACAACAGAACTCTCTGTCCAGAAGAGTGCAGTGCTAGGAACAGCTGAGATACTGCCAGAACCCTCAAACTCCCAGGCCTCTGGTAGGGGACCCGAAGTTGAGGAAGACACATACCGCCCATAGGGGTGAGAAGGGAATTTTTGATATATAATATAATAATAATATAATATAATATAATAAATAGGCAGTCCCTGGTCAGCAAAAGGCTTCCTACTCCCATCTTTGGGTAATGCTTGGAACTTAAGGATGATTTTGGGTTTCTGTTTCTCTTCCAAAAATATATACTTTTCCATTTTAATGTTTTAAGAACATTTCCAGGGAATTCACTGTTTTCATCTAGAATTGTTCCTATTTGACAACAGTTCAGTTTGAGGAAGATCCCATGGGAAGCCCACAAGAGAACACTGTCAGGGAAAATGTAGATTGTTATTGAGCTGTATAGCCTGGATTGTTACGAATGCTGTTATACCAAACTGTAGAAAGTGAGTAATCATTACGATTACAGTAACACAATCTTCTTGTTTAAGGACAGTGAGGGAATAGATATTGCCATTGTGCTGGACTACAACTCCTAGAACATCCTGTTTGTGTTGGATATTGTTGTGTTGAATGCTGCAGGTTTCCATTTAGCCACTTTTGCATGCTCACAGGTTCATTATCTTTGGTTTAGACATCAGTCAGTTTGTGATGCCCAGCTAGGTAGTAGCTCCTGGCTGGCCTTGGCTGATCTCAAAAGGTTGTGCAGGGTTGGATGGGAGATCATCAGGAAACCCCAAGGCTACAGACTAGACCGAACTTCTAAAAAGATCCTAGAGGTTGGCAGTGGCCAACCATTTCTGTATTCTTGCCAAGACAATTGCGTGGACATGTCCATGAAGTCACTAGGAGATGAGCTTCATTTTAATTGTGTAGAGCTTCTGAGAAATTAAATAATTCACTTGTCCAAATTAATTAACAAAGGTGCCATTATATTTATTTCCCATATTTCTTAAAATGATCAAGGAGGAGGTTGGAAGAACATGAATATCTGAGCATATTTTTAAAAAGTATATATAAAACTGTAGCTGGTAAGCATCGTGTTGAAAAAGGCATTCTTTATCACATCAAAGGGGAGTGCCTCTTTTGAGATGTATTGGATGTTGTATAGACAGTTGTGTATGTGTGTGGGGGCCAGAGCTAGTTTTTTAGTTTATTAATTGTTTAAAATTAATATGATTCATTGGCTAAGAATCCTTGAGTTGGATGACAGCCCCAGTTCTAACTGAAGGAAAATGATGGTGTGCAATTACTGGCATTATTACACAATTCCAGCTTTTCATGTGGTGGGGCTGCCTTTTCACATCTCTGAAAGAGCTGGGAGAAGCTAAATTATGAGCTTCACTGAGATCAGCAAAAACAGACAATTCTGCTTTCCCTGTGTCAGTATTACAGGGTGTATTGGCCTGCATGAGGACAGTGTGCTGAAAATGGCTGTAAATAAAAAAAAAACCTAATTTTAAATTATTCAAAGCGTCAAGCTCCAGTCAGGGGCGGGGGAAGTCCCTTTCAACAGATCAGAAGCTGAAACATTTCTATGAAAAATTATATTAATGCAAGAGAGATTGAAACAATATCTAATTAAAATCACTTGAAAAATGAGTTGAAAATTGGATTTGACATAACATTTACAAGGCTGTCACTGTTATTACCATGCAGTTTAGCCTTTTGGTGCCACCACTTTCACTGCAGCTTTGCCAGAGATTAGAAAAGAGACAAGCAAAATGTGAAGGTCTTGCATATTCCCTGCCTTTGAATAGGAAAGGAGGGGCAAAGATAGCTTTCTCTGCAACCTCTTGGCCCTTACCTTTGACAAAGAATTCCTTTGGATATGGAAGAAGGAAGCGTTTCGGTGTTGTGTCTGACCATTTAATTCAGCCACATTGTCATCTGGTGCATGTAACATAGCTAGGCAGAGGTGCTTTTTAAATTATTAATCTCTCTAGTGTGGCATTGTAATTGGAAGTAAAAGCAATGGCCAAATGTGCTTAGCTTAAAAGGAATAGGATGGGAAGGGCAAAACAATGCTGTGTGGGGAGAAATCTAATCATCTGTATTAACTGTGGCCTTGGAGATTTGCCTTGGAGAGTTAAAAGGCAGGTTAGGACAGGAGGATACTAACTAAGGCTAACATCTACCTGTAGATCGCCATGGTTTATGTAGATCAGCAACAATTTTGGTCTTAGTTTAAGCAAGAGCTAGAAAGCTTATTTTTCCCATTAAATGAGGTTGCTGAAAAATGTAACATTGGGGGGAAAGAAGCAATGAAAGGAATGGTCAGTTTGATTCTGGTCACAATTGCACCCTCCAGGATTGACTCTTCTGTGCTGTTTTCCTGAATTCTTGGTCCAAAATCATCTTCCTGAGCCACCTTGCCTAAGAAATGCTTAGGGATTCTCTTTTCTCTACTCCTTAGCCCCTTCCCCCAAATGGTTCCCTTGAAGTGTATCCACACCACAACTCAGCCAGCATAGGAATTGTAAACTTGTGGGGAGTTTTCCCCTGCTTCAGAAACACTATAAGGATGTAAAACTAAAGCAAGCCAAAGGTTGGTTGCTTATGCTAAAATGAAGATGGGCTCATACCCCACTAATTTTAAATACGAAATCCAAAATTTGAAGGCCAGTCTTCTTAATGTGAAGGTGCATGTTAAGTGAGACATGGCTCCTCTTATACTGTATGCTTTTTAAAATAGTATATAATGTGTTAGATTTCAAAAAGGTAAATACTAAACAAAAATTGAGAAAACTAGTATGAAAGAAATATACTGAGGTGGCTTTGCCATACAGAGAAAATGAATGAGTATTTGATTGCAAAACAAATGTATGAGAGAAGAGTGAATGGATTGAGAGGAAGAGGAAAATCAAGGAAGTTATGGTTGAATAAAGTCGATAAGATCTCAGAGAGAGGCGAGTAGATTAAAAAACAAACGCCAATGCATGAAGCAATGTATGGGCATGGTGGAAGCAAGGATGGTTTGCAAGGGTAGAAAGATATGGAGAGGTTCAGTGAATGGTGTTGGTGTAAACTAGATATAGCAATAATTTATTTCCTTTTTGTAATCTTATCTTATACTGGGTAGCATTTTATTCTTCTTTCTTACACTATGCATAATGTAGCTTACCTCAAAAAGAAATAGTGTGATGGGTATGTATGTATGTATGTATGTATGTATGTATGTATGTGTCTAATTATCCTACTTCAGATACATTATGTGAAGACCTAGGTTTCTGGAGCAGGCTCTAATGCTGGGAAAGGTGGAAGGAAAGGGAAGAAGGGGATGACCTGCAGCAAGGGGTTGGACTCAATTACAGCAGCAATTGTTGCACTGTTGGAAGACCTGAAGGACCAGGTTGGGGACAGATCATCGTGGAGACAGTCTATCTACGTGGATGTTAACAGTTGACACCAACCTGATGGCACATAACCAACCAATTAATATATGCATACACACACTCTCCATAGACACACACACACATAGACACACACACACATACACCTATTACCTTACTGTATATATAATGCAATATTTCTGAATGTATCTGGCTACACATAGTCAGAATGAACTTTGGAAAAGATTTTGGTCCTTTTACTATCTTCATAAAAGAAGAATAGAATGTAGGAATGGGTAGTGAAATTCTGATTTTTTTTTTCCCAATTTACCTCTTGAATGGGATAAACCTCACAGAAAAGATGAAGTGAAGAAAATGCAGTCCATGGCATTGAAACCTCAATGCCACCTTTTGTATGAACACTGGCTTTATAATGGACAGTACAGGAATTGAAATTTAAAGACTTTACAGTATTCTTAATTTACATTCCAAAAATGTGGAATGTATCTATTTCTGGAGAATTTGGGGTTATTACAAAAGCAATTGTTATGCCTGTTTTGGAAAGATCCTTCTCCACCAGATAACAGAGTTTGGCTTGATGAAATGTGTGCAATTTGGGCCCATGAACTCTCTTTATTATCACAATGCAAGAAGTGGATATATGATTCTGTGTGGTCATGGTTCACTTTTTGCTTTAAAAATTGAGCTGTACTTCTAATTTTCTGTGCTTTTATATTTGCTTAAAGCCAAAGGAGAGTTGGTACTCTTTAATTGTGAGTGAGAAATCCTTCTCTTCTGGATCCATTACAATGCTGATCAATGACTAAAGTATGTATAAAAATTGTATATAGTAAGTGTGTGTAAGAATCACTGTAAATAGTGGTTATGTACTGTATGTGATTATGGATATAGATAGTGTGTGATCCATTAAGAGAACATGGATGAAGTCAGGCTAGTTACAAGCAATTATGTTGATTTTCAGAAGTAATACATCTACTATTAATATAATTTAAGATTCAACCATCCTTTTTCTCCTTTGTTCCCATTTACATTTTCCCCATCTTTCATAGAAACTTTGTAATGTTTAGTTCACAGCAACCTGGTAAGGATAGCCAGACCTGTCTTTTAATTACATTCATGGCATAGCTTGATGGAGATTTCCTTGTTCACACCAATATTCTAGCTTCTGCACATCAGTATCAATAATTGAAATATGAAACAATGAATAAATGTGTACTATTTTGAAAATAATAGTTCCTTCTCTATCAACTGCCCTAAGATTGGGTCCCAGAAGATATGATGTTCTTATGTGCATTGAAATCTCCATCAGTTTATGCCTATTGTTTCTACTTTCAGCCCAGGAAATTAGATACATACATTGTACAGTGAGAGTTTATTGATGGAAGTAATAATGGTAATTAATGATCCTTCAAATAATTTAGACAGCTCCGTAGTTATAAGACAGAAGTCTGGATGATTTGTATTTGTTGCATCTAAAGGTAGTAAACAGACTTTGTGCGGTGCAGCTGACCATGTCACATTTATATTTATTAATTCAGCTATGGCTGAAGGACAAAGATTTTAATGTGGTTGTTAGTAGCAGATTATGTCTTTGATAACTTTTAGCAAACTTTTTTTAGGCTAAAAATAGTGGCAGTGAAATAATTATGGAGGTGAAGCGTGGGTCCTGTTGCGGTTTCTACAACTTCCAAACATTGTGCAGAACAAACGTATGCCACTTTATTCCCCCATTTTTGAGTAAAAGAGTTCACCCCAAAATTCATCTGCTCTTTTGTTTGCATTTATCCCAATACGCATATACAAGATGCATATACTTTTTATGTGCTGTTTCCTGAATGTATAGATTTCATATGCTCCCCCCCACCCCCATTATGGAACTGTTTCACAGAAATGCAAAAAACCAAAGGATAATTATATACCATATGTGTTCTAGAAGAGAAAATTAGTTCAGTTTTTACTAAAATGCATACTAAATTATTTTTTTCTAGAATCCCTAAAAGTGGTGGATTATATCAAACTGTTCAAAAGAAGATATTTTTCAAAGCAAAAAAAAAAATAGATGGCTTTACTTGGATTAAGAATTGGTGGTTAAAACTGTGTTTCAGAAACATATAGTGCAAAAATAGGAACATGCTTTTTCACAATACGTACCTTTAATGTTTTTTATTAAGCCATGTATTTGAATCATGGGTGTGGTTTTGTACATCATGTGATTAGTATGAGTACTGAGAGAAATAGAACCATATTAAACTTTTAGCACAGATGTTAAATACTAGATTTCCACCTGCAGATCTTTGGTGAATTGAGATCTTGCTCTTTATGTACCTTTGCATTTTAATACAGATAATCTTGAAAGATGATTGTTTAGAAAATACATTACTAAAAAAGGATAAATCCCAAGAATACACCTGTAACATTTTCTTAATTATTAAAAATACAATTTGAATTGCAAACATTTCTGGAAAAGATGGAAGAAACGGGTGCTCCTCTTTTAAGGCAATTAAAAGAATCTTCCCATGAGCCTAAAAACCCTCAACCAGTTCTTGAATACACATTTAAAAAGAAGTCCATTAAAATTAAATTCAGCAGATGAAGATATGCAAATTACCTGAGGAAGTGGAACCTTATAATGTTCTCAGAATTCAGCAATAGTCTATTTAATTAGTATTTTAATTTATCAGAATAATTCTTTGCACTTGACAATTCCATATAATTAAGCACGTAGCTATAGTGCAATAATATCGCCTGCTCTCTTTATACCAGTTATTTTAACCTGAAAGAATCTGTAGAAGTCTCTTCTGTGATCTAAATTACAATGGGGACAACTTAATGGCCTTGCTCTATTAAGCAGCACAACTCGATGGTTGCTGAGTGTTCAACGAGATAGAGAGGTTGCTACAGCTCAGAGCTCTGAGTCTCTAAAGGTGAACTTCCTGAGCAGCATAATTTATTTCTGTCGCTGTGTGTTGGAGTGGAGGAGAAACCATTTTCTAGCAGAAAGAACCACAGCCTTGAAACTGATTGCCATAATCATCTATAACGGACTTCACAAGGCTCCTTCAACAGAGAAGACCAAGGCCTTCTCCAGATGGATGCAGATAGTTAATTGTGACAATTTTACAGCATCTCTAAATGATGCTGTTGTTCTGTAACAAATGGGCCACATTTACTTTTCTTCCATTCGTCTCTTATCTGAATGGGGATCTTTTAAACAGAAGGATATGGAAAAGAAGCTCTAAGTAGAGATGTTACAGTGCTTGATTCCACTAAGTTTTGGTCCAGGTAGCTCTAGTGTCAGCAATGATGTCATTTCTTTTCCACCTTGACTCAAGCCTTTCCCACATCTCCTCCCCCCACCCCCAATGGTTGGGCATGCCTACTGCTTTTGTGCTTACTTTCATGCTGAGCAAAGACTGCTGAATCCTAAGCTTCAGTTTAAAAATTAAGCAAAGAAAGGAATTCCAGGTGATTAAACAAGTGCATGTAATGGTTGTCAATCTTGCCAGCTGAGGAGAAGGAACAAGGAAGGGGCAAAAACCTATGGTGGAAGGGATAAATATCAAAGATAAACCTGGATAAAGATATAGCAACATTTTGCATAGTAAATCAGACAATAGCAATAAAAAGTATAAAGAACAGGACAAAAGCAATATTTTGTGACCTACCCTTTTTCTAAGCTAAAGTCATCCATTGGGTTGGCTTTGAGGACTTCCCATTCTCTCCCAGCCATAAATTCTTTCACTCAGTCAAATTTGGGGATTTCATAGAAGGCTGGCTAACTCCATCAAGTAACAAATCATTAGGTTGGGTTTCTGTAGAAAGCACCTTTGGATCATGCTGCCAAATAGGAATCTTTCACACCCTGTAAAAATCAAATCAAATCAAATCTATGTAACCCCCACAACTCACTTCTTAGTTTAAGATTATGATGGAATTTACACTTTTTAAAAAATTATAAAAGTGAAAAACAGGATTAGAGAATAAAGAAATAAATCACTGACATTTCCGTATCCATTGGGCATTATCTTGGAGGAGCCAAAATGTGAGATATATTTGCTCCTTCGGAATAAATAGTTGACATTTGTATAGCAGAATTCATTTCATAAGGGGTTTTTACATCACTCAACACAGAGCAACCAAGTCTCCCAGATGAACAGCATCTGGTGATAAATATAATTTTTTAATTTTAAAATATGGAAGAGGAGGGAATGATCGAATAAGAGGAATGGATTAAAGTGTTCTTTCTAGGACAAATGATTTAAACACTCCAGTCTGATAGGATTCTTTACAGTCGTTTTCCTTACACTGGTGTTCTTCAAACGACTGGGACTACGGATCAGCTTGGATTACACATTTAACATCTACCTTTACATTCAGAGGCCAATTTTTGAATTCATATTAACAGTGGGGTTTGAGGCATTTTCTCTGTAGTTGTTTGAGTGTTTGAAACCAATTCAATTGTATGATCTGTTTACTGATGCAGATGAACATGGTATGTGTATATTACAAGAATCTATAGGCTTATAGTAAGAAATCATTCTGTCAACAATGAACTGAATTTTAATCCCTGCTGCAGCATTGATTCAGGGAAGCTAAGGTGATCTGACTCAAATCTCTGTCTCAGTTTCTTTTTTTATATATATAAAGGAGATTTGATAACATTTACTTAGCCTTCTTTCTGGAGGATTGGGAAGATAAATAGGCTGGTGTTAGTTGAGTGTTTGAATCCATGTGACACTGTATAAATGCCTAAATAGCAAGAATGAATTGAATTAGCCATCAATCTGTGTTTCTAAACTGTGATCCTGGAAAATTACTGACCTTATTTAGAAAAGATTAGGATAAGCAAGGCTGGTCCTACCATGAGGAATGGTGAGGCTATCTTAGGCATTGGAGATTGAAAGACTGAGAGGACAGGGGTATGAATACTTTGCATCCAGACTGCATTTTCCACCTAGCCTCTGTGTGATAGAGAATGCTATTCCATAGCAAATCCTGTCATGTGATTCATTTGGGCAACTGAATCAATCTTAGTGCAAGAAATAGGAGGGGTGCCATCTTAACCTTTCACTGAGGCAAGAGAGGGTCCTGGGCTGGCTCTGTGGGAGTAAGCTTATTTTTGACACAGGAAGTGAAATGAGAACAGTATTATCAGATGAATAAATGTAAAAGGTGAATATTTTTCCTAGATCACAGCATCAAGGTGTGGAAGGAACCTAGAGCACATCATTTCTATCTTGTTCTCAGTCATCAAGATTCCTAACTAGATTCAGTCTAGATAATATCTTTGATGACACCCATGTAATTTGCTGAGACCACCTGGGACTAACAGTGGACCCACAGAAGCATGTGGAAGATGCTCTTTCCAAATGGCAAAATCTTTGTACGTGGTTCCATATATTTACTTACTTCTGGGATACATAGTTTGGAGAGGGCAGTGATCAATTGGTTTTTGAGCAGCGCATTGACAGCTACATCCTAAAAGTAGGCAGAACTGGAAAAATAAGTAAATGAAGCTTGGACGAAAAGTAAATTTGGCTGAACTTAAATATAAATAAAATTAAATACGTTCAAGCTTATTGAAAGGTGAAAGGTCCCCTGTGCAAGCACCGAGTCATGTCTGACCCTTTGAGGGGATGCTGCTTTCGTGATGTTTTCTTGGCAGACTATAGCAGGCTGGTTTGCCATTGCCTTCCCCAGTCGTCACCTTCCCCAGCAAGTTGGGTGCTCATTTGACCAACCTCGGAAGGGTGGAAGGCTGAGTCGACCTGAGCTGGCTACCCGAGAATCCAGCTTCCGCTGGGATCGAACTCAGGTCACGAGGAGAGTTTTCGGTTGCAGTACTGCCGCCTACCACTCTGCGCCACACGAGGCTCTTTTCAAGCTTATTAGTATCCATGTATTTAATGATGTTCTCCTTCTCTCGTATTGAAAATTACAATGTGTTAGCAATTTTTGAAAGGATTTATCCAAGGCTTTCGGGAGCGTCATGCAGCCCTGGGTCTGAGTTGCTTAAAATAATACAGACTTGATTGAATCAATCTCATCTTCTGGTGACAATATGAACACATACATGCACCTCTCTTTGTGTGATATGGCAATGTTTCTCTGTTGCCTTCTTCTGGGAATGTGTTTTCAACTTTCCTGTCTACTTTTTAGCCCTGAGGTTTCCTGGAGATCTCCAAAACGTTAACCTGAACCGACCCTACTTAGCTTTTGGAGAGCTCATGTAAGATCATGCAGGTGTTCCAAGGTCAGCTAGGTTTCCTAATAGCCCCATCTGGCTCCATTTAGATCAGCAACTGGAAACAGGAAGAACATTCAATAAATGAACTGAGCTTACATTGTATGATAAAGTTGACCAAGGTGGTTATATTCTAGATTCAAAAGCCTGCTGCCCTACTGATTTATGGAATAGCTGAGGGAGCCTTCTATTTTTTTCCTCATCTTTTCCTTTATCCCCTGTAAAATGAATACTAATCCATTTTACATGGATTCTGTGAGGATGGAGAAGCAAAGACCTGAATCCTGAAAATGTGTAACAGTGATGAAAGAATATGATGCAAACTCACCCCAACCCTTTTAACTATCCCATTCTTAATTTTCTTAACAGCTGACAACAAAGATATGCTTGAAAAAGATACGGGACTGAAAATATTGAGGATTGGCATGGAGAAGGTAAGTGAATGCAGTGCATCTCCTTATCTAAATCGTTTGATTTATTCTTTGATGAAATCTTAACTCTCTTTTGTAGGTAAACTGTGTTAATCTTCCTAAGGGCCTTGTACATTTTTCGGATTATTAAATTCTTGCCTCTGTCATAGTAATGTCATATTTCACCAACCATATAGGTAAATCTTTACAGCTTTAAGAATTTCCTGGCTTTGTCACAGGAACAAGTATTCCCCAAAACCAACAATGCAACTGATGAGTCTGATTATTTCCACCTGTTTTAATTGATGTTGTGTTTCAACTCCATACCCACCAAGATTTAAATTTAGGGTAACGTATCCCTTGATGCCTGACCATGTCTTTTGGTGAACTATCTTCTTCTGTGCTTCAATGTTTGCTTAAATTTGCAATGTATATGAAATATTCCTTTTAAGGCAACAGTCCTCTTATACAAAGGCTGTGCTATGTAGTGTATCTTTTATAAAGACAATACAGTCTGTCAGGACAAAACCAGATTGCAGAATCTGCTGTTAATTGTATAGTTGATGGATTAGTTACAGACCACTTTTGCAGCTTCTCTTTACCTCCCTGGTGCTGCTTAATGCTGCAAGCTCTCAATATAATCTTCAAGCTTGTACCCTCCAAATCAACAGGGACTACTGCTCCCAGAGTTTCAAGACCCCAAAGCCACCATAGGCCCCGAAAGAGTTCAGCAGTGGCACCAAAATACTAACAAAGCAAAAACCATGATTCTGAGAAACATGTGAATTGAGAGAGAGAAAAAAGGGGGTAGAGTTCACACATTGCATTAAGCTGTAATATGATTTCTTTGCTTGGGGATTAGCTTGATGAAGAAATCATTATGGCTTCATAGTAAGTGCAAACCAGGTCACAATGGCCTGTTCAGCAAACTATGGTTTAAAAAATACTTGCTTAGCATCATGTGTGAACAAGTGTGAGAGATTCAGAAGAGCATCCATGAGTTCCAAGATGACAGACTAGTTTGTATCAGCAATCTGGACCAACTGAGAAGAAGATGAGGTGCTGCCTTGGGGCATCTGCTTATTTGGAAGCACCTCTAGGTTTCTGGAGACACTCACGTTGGCCAGGCAGGTCTTTGGAGAAGAGCAGGAAGCTTGAATGATAATCTCAACCTTTCTATTCTTAAACCTTCCATTGCAAAATCAATTTGGGCTTTCCATGGCAATCAAGCGACCCATACCACCACTGAGGTGATATATCCTACACAGAAATCTCAAACAATATTATGGCACCAGCACAATGCGTGAACCTAACTACATGGTCTGCAGAGCTCAATAGAGCCCTGTGTGGGTCAGAGGGGGTGATTTCTGTTGTAATTAGATGTTAGTTTTCCTGCTGGTTTTAATGTTGCTGTATTTTTCCTTGCTCTATTTTACTGTGTTTATTGCTATTTAACCTTTTGTGTAAGCCACACTGATTTTAAAAATAGCATTCAAATAATAAAAATAAATGAACGGAGAAAGAAGGAGACATGAAAATTGGTTTCTACTTGTTCTGCACATAACTTGAAAGTGTGCTTAGCATGTGCTTCTAATTTATTAATGCTTAAAGGGCAGGTAAAATATGGGGCCCAATCAAAGACTTGAAATTATGACATTTTCCTGATCTTAAAGCTTCTTTGTGGACAGGGTTGTTTTAAGAAATCGTTAATTAACATGTGCATCTAAAACACAACTCTTAGAAAACAACCCTATAAGTGAATCAATAGCACTTGCTTCAAGATAGTGATTAGGATTGGGGTGTTATTGCAAAAAGTAATCAGCCCTCAAGTCTTTAAGTAGGTTAGCAACTTTTCAGGTGCAATTCTCCTTTTATTGAGGTTGGTCAAAGTGCTCCTCAGACCTCTTCTGAATTGGCATCTGTGCTTGAAGGATGCAGAAGAGAAATTTCTGTGATCCAGGAGATGCCTCCTGGAGGCAAACTGTCAAATTATTATCTGCCTTGATGTAATTAAGAGAGGAAATCTGAGGCATAGCAGATAATTGTGAAAACACATCTTCGAGGTATAATGCAGCACTGTTATATGGCTCAAGGAAAATTAGAAAGAGGATCACGAATAGCAAGAAAGTATTCACAGTCATGTAAGAGTAACAAACCCCAAGGGATATCAACTC